>NC_048301.1:140473697-140587370 GCF_013100865.1 Trachemys scripta elegans | reverse complement strand
GGACTAGCTGGGTAAGGAGACTGGAACTAAACAGAAGTCCCTGATCCACCTTTGTATCTAAATGTAAGTCAAACAGAAGAACCTGTGTGGAAGGGGAGTGCTATGACTGGGATAGGCCTGCGAGAATAGGTAGGAAACATACAAATTCATTGTATGTCAGGCCTGATTACTCTCCCCAGGCTAAATCCAAAGATTCCCGATTGAGGTCAGCAGATTCAAATGTAGCAAAACGAAGGGTTCATGGCATCTAATGGCTTCATAGCAGAACCTCCAATTTACTTCACCCCAAGTATGATAAGCCCTCGTTAGGCAAAAAGTTGCTAATGGCTTTTCCATTGGGGTCAGTGATGTATAAGCAACCAGACCATCATTACGCAGGNTTACTAGGTGCCAATTTTGCTCCAGCAAAATGCATGTATGGGGGAAGTAAACAAGGCTGTTGTTCATCAAAAGAAAAGTTCAGAAACTCCAGTTTTGGATGTTTCACTTGTCTCTAATTGTATCAAATTGTCATGTAATGAGAAATGTCATAAATATGTGACTTTTCCTCTCATACTCTTCTCTGTTTGGAAGAGAAAATATTTAATTAATCAAAATTCTAGGTTAAACAAGGATTTGTGCAAGATCTGAAAAGCCAATATATGTAAACTCAAATTGTCCACGATCTTTCTGATAAACCTCATATCCCAGACTCTTAGGTTCTGTGATCATGTGGATTGGTAATATAAATTCAAACTGGAAAACAATAGTGCATTGCAGTATGGATTAAGCATACATGGTAACGATTATTTGTAGTACAAATATACATGGAATTATCAGCATTTTGGAGAGAGACAAGAAGTGATATAAGCAGCTAAACATAGATACGTGTACATTCCTTAAGTAAATATGGGCATTTAAGTCTCTCTTACAACACTTCATGTTCAAATGCTCAACATTGTAACCAATTACCATATTAAAGACTGAGGAAAACATCTAAGCAGTGTAGTGACTGAAAAGGGACTATAGCACAATTAGATAGGGAAATGTGTAAATACAACTGTTTGGCTATGGCTAGGTAAGTATGAACTCAGAGTTAAGCCATCTCCTCTGTGCATGTTCATTTACCTGCCACTTGCAGAAGAGTCTTTCCGATACTCACACCCTTGTCTGCCATTATACGCCTGTAGATCCCACTGTCTGAAGGTCTGATGTTGCTCAGAGTCAGAAGTTGCCCCTAGACTGAGCTGTTGGAGAAAGAGTTCAACCTTTGAACTCTTCTGTCAGGTCCTCTGGTCTGTCTGATCCATTGTAGTAACTTTGCATTCTGTCTCTCTTTCCATATCTGAATAGGAGCCAGACAAACGGTTGTGTCTAGCTAGGTGTGTAGCTAGCTAGCTACAGCAGTCTGAGTTTGTAAGTTTGTTCCTAGGGGGTTCCTGAATTCTTGGGTCCAGGAACTACAGGACTCAGGAGTCACCACAAGAAAGGGAGAAGACGGGACGGTGAGTGGGAGAAGGAAAGGATGAATGTGAGCTCTGAAAGAGAGGGGGAATAAACCTTACCTTTGCTGTTATCAGGCTTCCTGAGTTTTCCTCACAGGAGTTCAGGTACAAAAAGGGCCTCACTTTCTGGAGCTCGAAGCTGCAGTTATCTTGAATCTGCAGTCAAGGGTGACATCCCCTCCAATTTTTGAGTCAAGCTCTTGCGTTTCACTAATCAGAAGAGGAGCAACTGAGAAAAAGGATTAAACTCAGCCTCTGGAAACGTGGATTCAGGCTCAAGTAGGTCATGGATAGACCACAAGAAGTTTAGAATTTCTAATTGCCAGCAGCAACGCCCATAAAACTAGCTGGGATATCTTTGGAGAAGGGTGAATTCTCATGAAAATTGGAGAGACCGTGTCTGTTCACAAGAAAAAAGTAAATTCTCCGTTCAGTGGAAGACAGATCAAAGTATACAAATGCTCCTCTTTCTAATTTATTTTTAAATACTGTTTGTAACAGCGCTATGTATGGGGTGTTAGGATGCAGGTAACGTAGATTGGGTTGACTTGGGTTGAGATCCCCACAAAGTGCCTGCTCTGCTTTATATATAGGAAGATCTTAGGCTGTCAGAAATGTAAATACATTTAAATTTAGTAAATGAGTCAGGAATAGGATATGGAGAGGAAGGTATTTGGGGCAGAGGGGACAGCCAGCTTTTCCCTGGATATATGGGAAATCCCTGCAAGAGAAGGCACAGCCCAAAGAAAGTTCAACATCACCCCCTCTCTTGTGAACCTCAGACCCCACGGCTACATAGACAGGACTGCTTGTCCATGCCGCACCCATGCTGCCCTGGCTACACGGCCATTTTCAGTGTGCTGGCTTGATCAGAGCTAGTGCAGGTATGTCTGTGCATGCTGGGAATCACACCCCTCAGCTCTAATGTAGATGCAGCCTTTGGGACTTTTGAAAATGTTACCCTTTCTCTTCTAAATTTTAATAGCTCTGGGTTTATTGCCCAGTGCTTGGAGGTGTCCTTGTGTGTCTCAGACTGACCCCTCTCCTAGGAACCGTTGCCCTGTGTAAGGTGGGGTGGGGGGACATCTAGGACAGAACTGCCCCTTAGCAGAAGATTTTAGAAGGAATAAATTCTCCAGTTTCCCATGTGAGAATAAGGTAAATAGCCAGGGGGACCTTAGGGATCAATGTGAAGGTTGCGGTGGTTCTGTGTATTTAGGATCACCTGGAATAATGGAGTGGCCAGTGAGATGGGGGAATTTGCTTATACCACAGAATTCTTCTGCTTGGGAGGATTGTGAGGGACACCAGCTAGGGCTACAAAAGTAGGTAGATGGGCAATGTGCTGGCTGGTGACATTCAATGTAGAAAGCTCAAGGTGCTGCATTGGGGAAGGAACAATTTAAAACTGGTGACATGGGGAAACCCACTAAGCTGCTGCACTGACAATGAAGAGAAGAGATTCCCCTTGGGGGGACACAAGAGGGAGCCATTGCCCCATGCAGATGTGCTCTCAGCCCTGCTGGAGAGAAGGGACACTGGCTGGGAGGTGACAGGGCATTCCAGGGCTGGGGTCACTGCAGAGACTTTGCCCCAGAAATGTTGTGATGGTTGATTCTCTCCCTACACATTTATTGTAATAAACCTAAATTCCCTTTTAACTAGAAATCCCCCTGCATTCAGCTGCTTCCCTCAGTGCTGGGTTAAAGCCTCTCCCACCCCAGCAGTTACTGAGCTGTGCCCCATTGTCCCTGGGCACCCCAGCAGGAGCCAACGTGGCTCCTGGCTCCCTGGAGCCTTCTTACTGCCCCAGCGCCCCCATCCTCTGAGCTGAGCTGCTCTGAGAGGGTGAGCCTCTCTTCTTGACTGGGTGGATGTTCTTCAAACTGTTATTAACATGAGAGATCGGTGAACTGAGGGTGTGTCTGTGTGTCTCCAGCCTCTGACTCTCCAATACAGAGGAATGTGTGTTTCTGTGCGTGTCTCCTCTCAGTTCAGAGAAGTAACAGGGGGTAGCCGTGTTAGTCTGAATCTGTAAAAAGCAACAGAGGGTCCTGTGGCACCTTTAAGACTAACAGAAGTATTGGCTCAGGAAGTCAGTGGTGTCACGGAGATAGCTGGGAGTGCTGGTGGCGTAGGGTCTGAGAAGGGTGGTTAGGATGTTGTTTTCTGGGAGTGATAGATTTCCATTCCATATGGCTAAATGCAGTGCCTTGCATGGTGTCAAGTAACAGAGGGGTAGCCATGTTAGTCTGAATCAGTTCAGAGATGTTCCTTCACATTCCCAGGCCAGGCTGTGTCCGTAGCAGCCAGAGGGATGGGGGTCTGATGGCAGCAGAGGGGGACGGCTCTGTTTCACTGGAGGGGGATGTGGGAGGCTTGCAACCCATGAAACAGAGAGAAAAATATAGAGGGTTTTTTGTTAAAGGGGCCCCTGCTGTTACCCGAGCATTATGACTGAGACTGTTATGAGACTAACGAGGGCTGGGTGCCCTCCCTGAGTGAGTCAGGGGGTGGAGGTGGCACGCCCTCCCTGGACCCTGCTGTGCGGAGCTGGGTTGAGCCCTGCCAGCCCTTGCCCCCACCCCCCCCCCAAAGTAGAAGCAAAACTATGCCTATGCCAAGGTTTCCCCCCGGCCTGGAGCCCTGTGCTCCCCCCGCATCCTCCGCTGGGCCCTGTTGTTTTTATAGGATGTTGAACGGGGCCTCAGCAAGAAAAAGGTTGAGAACCCCTGGATTAGATGATCTCTCAAGGTCCCTTCCAGTCCTATGATTCTATGTGGAAAGGAACAATTGAAAATGGGTGACATGGGCAAATCCACTAAGCAGCTGTGCTGACAGCTGCAACTGTGTGGCATGTGGCAATGAAGAGAAGAGGTTCCCCTGTAGGACAGTAGAAGGAGCCACTGCCCAATCCAGCCACACTCACAGCCCCGCTGTCGAGAAGGGACACAGAGAAGTAGTGTCATGGGTTGGGGTCACTGCAGAGAGTTTGGGCCATCAGTGTCATTATTGGGGATTTCTAACCCTCCATATTTCCGTCTGTTTTTGTGTGTGTGTATATATAGAGTTATCTAATTTCCCCTGTAACTGTGGAAAATCATTCTTTGGGTTGGGGTTTAGCTGCTTCACCTGGGGGTTGCTCCAGTGACTCCAGTGCTGGCCCTGCCTCTCCCACCACAGCGGTTACTAACTTGTGCCCCCTTGGGTCTCCACCCCCCAGTGACAGCTCAGGGCTCCATGAAATTTTCTCACTGTTTAAAATTTTTGATGAGCAAAGTGGGAAAAGCTTTTTGTTTCATTCTAAATCATGATGTAGTTAAAATCTGCAATGATTATGTAGGTGCAGCCTGCAGGTTCTAGCAATATAAATGTTATATAATATTAATCAGCAAAACGAAGCCCATTTTACATGAGGTCCGTCATTCTTATCAGCATCAGGCCTCTCAGAAGGGTTAATTTAAAAGTTAAGGGTCCCTGTATTGCTTGGGATCTTGGGTTCGTACTTTGGAAGCATCACATCTCCTGAAATGTTTCCTGACCTCACCCACTATCCTTTCTCCCAGGGTTAAATAAAACAAAAAGGTCCAAGGCAACATTTCAGAATAAATAAGCCACTACAAAAAAAGTCAGTTCAGAAGTTTATTTTATTTAAATATAAATGGTTTTCTGTTGCATCTTATGCATGATTACATTAAAACAAGAATACTGATTTCTTAATGCCCAATAGGGAGCGTAAATGACAGTCATGCTCTAAATATAACAGTTCAAATGTCTTCAACTGATTCTGATTTTGGGGGAACTCAGTTTAAACACTTAACATACATGCCAATCATTTATCTGTGTTTACAGCCTATTCTAAACTAACTACTTCCTACCATGTAGTACTCAGTTCCTTAATCTGCCCTTGTGTTGAATAAAGAAAGTTTCACTGATGCAACTTACACTATGTCTACACTAGCAGATGTACAGCACCAGGCGTTACAGTGCCCCGCAGTGAGTGCTGCAGGTAAAGCGCTGCTGTGTGTTCACACTGCCAGCTGCCAGCACAATGGCATGGCCACACTTGCGCCGCAGGGTGGGGACGAGCTCAGCACACAGTCCCATGAAAGTGGCTTTCCTCATCCAAAAGTTCTGCAGCCACTGCTCGTCATCCCAGACTTGCATGACGATGTGCTCCCACCACTCAATGCTTGTTTCCTGAGCCCAAAAGCAGCATCCCACTGTGGTCAGCACCTCCGTGAATACCACAAGCAATCCTGTGTCGTGTGTGTTATGCGTGTTGACATCGTCGTCAGACTCCTCATTCTCACTTTGTAGTTTAAGGAGTAACTGGACTGCCAGTCGTGATGTGCTGGTGAGAACCCGTCCGCATATTCCTCAACAGTTCAGGATTCATTCCCACAGACTGAAGAGGCAGACAGCGCACAGTACAAAAACCGTTGAAAGATGGCGCCAAATGCGGACGGAAGCAAAGGGACTGCTGGGATGTGAAGTGATGCATGATGGGGCATTGGGACAGAACCCAGGATGCCCCGTGACCCTCCCTCTCCCTTCCCACCAGCCTCAGAGGCAGAAAGGGAAGAGGTGCTCTGTGGAATACCTGCCCAGAGTGCACCGCTCTGAATGCCACTGCGAGTGCCACAAGTAGGGTGACCAAATGTCCCAATTTTATAGGGACAGTCCCGATTTTGGGGTCTTTTTCTTATATAGGCTCCTATTACCCCCTCCCCCACACATCCCTACCCCCTGTCCTGATTTTTCACATTTGCTGTCTGGTCACCCTAGCCGCAAGTGTGGTCATGCTATTGCGCTGGCCGTTGACAGCGTGAACACACACAGTGGTTTCCCTGCAGCGCTCTCTAAGTGGTGCTGTACCTGCCTGCGCTGTACATCTGCAGTGTAGACAAAGCCTTTTGTTGCTTCCTCTTTTCTCCATGGGGATGGTCATGTACCAGTGGCCTGAGCTGGCTCAGCTGTGTTGCCACTCAGTGGAGGGAGGGAGCCATAGCTCTGATCATTCCTTGTTCATTCCATACCCACCATGTGAGCAGGGGCATAGCCGGGGGGCAGTGCCTGTCTACTCCCACATGCCTGGGCCCAGGATTCACAGAGCCTGTTCAGGAGCGTAAGAGGAGAGAATCTTTTTCTTCCTCATTCTCCTGAGTCACGATCTAGCCCCCTAGGATGCATCACTTGTAAGCCGCTGTCCTTAAGATCATCAATATGAATAGAATGAATACATGCAATCCACAGAGTTTACACTAGGACAGTTAATAGGTTGATTGGCTTAGCTGCTTGCATATGTTGCATGCTGAATAAAATAAAGCAGAGCAAAATACTGGTTGTTGTTTTTTTCTTCATCTCAGTGAGGTTTTTGTGGTACGAGGATATCCCACAATTCACTGAACCAGTGGATACTGGGGTTTCAAAGGCACAGTTTCTTTTGGGGCGGGGTGGTCATATTTTTGTCCCTTCTTTTTCATGTTTATCTTGGAGTTTTTCTGCTTCACTTGAAGAGAGATAGAAGCTGAGACAGCATCCTCCTTGCCGTCAAACAGCTTGAAAATTCCCAATGCAGGAGCCAGTCAGAGCACAGAGGTTGTAACAGCCATTCAGAATAAAGAGATTTTGCATATGCATTGTGTGGTAAAGAAATAACATACAGTGATTATGTACATCTCTGCACGCTGGTCAGATAAGGATCATTATTAGCCAGCGCAACGCAAAGGAATTTGCATACTGCCTGATCATTGAAAAATATTTATTCAGTGATTACATAAATTGAACATTTTCAACCAATCAAAATTCAAGGAATAGTATAAATTAGAAACCACCCAGTTGTAGTAACCTTTCTGCCAGGTGAAGCTGGCAGCAACCAGGGTCGAGTTCAATATCTAGGGGGTTCTTTTCAATAATACAAAACAGAATCGGCTTGAGCCCCAACCAGTATCCTGGGAAAATTACACATCACCCCTGGGTGCCTCTCAGAGGCAATGCTTCCCCTTTCACAAGCACTGAGTCTGAGTGTAGATCAGAAACTTTAAATGAATGGAGGGAAGTCACCCAACATTAATTAGGGAAAATGCCACAAGCAGGATTCATAAACAAAACTGTGAGCAGAACACCCACCCCGGAGTCCGTGGGGCAGTGTCCTCTGCCTCATGTTCTTGAGTTCTACAACCAAAAGTTCCTTTACTGTGCCCTTCTCTGGTCCCTCACCATACCCCACTCACGGTGGTTGTCCTTGGTCAGTGAAGACCAAGGGTTTAGAGGAGCATCTGTGTGAGTTCACCTCCCAACTGGGGAAGAAGGCACCTTCCTAGCTCTGCCATCTGAGCACTTGCTCTGGCTGCACCCCACCAGCCATGGTTCCTCTCCCCTGGCCACCCTGCCAGCCACTCATTCCACTTACTGGTCACCTTCTGCCACCTGCCTCTCTGCTGTGCCCACTGCAGGTCAGTCTCCTGAGGTTCCACCCAGCTCTTAGGGCATGGCTACACTTGCAGATGTAGAGCGCTGAGAGTTAAACCAGCCCTCGGAGAACACATTAGGGAAAGCGCTGCAGTGCGTCCACACTGTCAGATTCAAATGCACTGGCATGGCCACATTAGCAGCTCTTGCGACAGCTACAGAGAGCAGTGCATTGTGTTAGCTATCCTAGCATGCATGTGGCTGCAACATGCTTTTCAAATGGGGTGGGGTGGGGTGGAGTGTGACAGGGAGTGTGTTGTGTGTATGTGGGGGCAGAGAGAGTGGGTTTTGGGGGGACTGAGAGCATGTCAGCATGCTGTCCTGTAAGTTCAGACAGGAGCAGGCCCCCCTCCCCCTGCCTCTCAAGCAGCATTCCACAGTAATGGTTGCTCTGTCTCGGAGCAGATAAGCAGCCGGCTGTCAGAAACGGAGATTTCAAAGGGCATATCCGCATTCCTGCAGTGATTCCAAAACAATGACAAGAGTGGCCACTTGACTTAAGGCGATTATGGGAGGCCGATCAGAGTGCAGTAATGCAACACCTTGTTCACACTGATGCTGGGGCGTTTCAGCCGAGATGCACGAAGCATTATGCTTCTGGTGGAGGTGGATTACCAGGAGCGTTCCAGCTGCAGAGTCCAGGTGCTCTACATGCCTTGCCAGTGTGGACGGGTCATGAGTTAGGGCGCCCGGGGCTGCTTTAATGCACTCTAACTCGCAAGTGTAGCCAAGCCCTTAGTGATTTTCAGCTACTAGGCTGGGCAGAAATGCTGTCCTACCACAAGTGATTGTCAGCTCTTTTGAGCACTTAAAATAACAAAAGGCTCCTAATGGAGCCTATTTAGCTCTCTCGTTTGAACAGTGGGGAGGAACAGGTTAAACCAGACCAGGGACCCTTAGGGAGAGTTCACACCTCCTGGCAGAGATACCTCTCCTCACCCCTCTTACTTTCACAGGGATCAGGCATTCGAGCCCCTGGCTTAATGAGTCCTTTCAGCTGAGGGTGACCCCTCACTTGAGACAGGTTAAGCACAGTCCTGCTCCCCTTTACTCATACAATAAATGCAACAACACTGACAACAACATTTCACTACCCCTCTATTCAGTACNTAAAAAAGGGCACAGGCTGTCAGATTGGTTCATATTCCCATTTTTTAAAATTAAGGGGTTTGTTTTGTTGAAGTATATCCTATTCAAAGATACACTTGGGATGTCTATTTTTTCAGATAAAACCCTTGCTTTAGGCCCCGCAGTGCATACTCTTTAGTTATATTTTTCCAATCTCTTGGGAGATCTGCTGCTTTCGCATCATACTTCCTAGCTAACTGGTCATTGAATGATTTGAAAACAAATTTCCAGTAATCAGAAGCATCAATGCTGGGATCAGGCTGAATGCGCCAGTCTGGGTAGTAACGGCGGTAATCTTTGAAAGGATGATATTTTCCTGCTGTGGCTACGGTTTGGAATTCACGATTGGAAACCACATCAGAGGAGCATATGGAATGCTCAAGCTTTTGTGAATCCCGATCCCTGAAGTTCCCTAATCCTTTGGGTCGATGGACTGATACAAAATGCTCTTTATGGTCAGTGCCTCCTGCTTCACAGGGGGCTTTACAGAACGGACACTGCTTCCCACAGCCAAACACTCGCTTGAAGATCTCATCCTGGGGTTTCACTGACAGGTTGGAGAGTTTGGTCTCAAGTTCCAAACGATTAAACTGGGTTAAGATTTGTTGTTCCAGCTCCAGAAGGAAGGTTCGAATGTTATCAGAAAGCTGCTCAATTTTTGCTGTGCTTTTAAACTGTACTCCAACTAAGCTATTGCTGGAAATGACCAGGTCCTGCTGAAGCTCTTTGCAAAAGTTGTCTAAAAAGGCAGAAACTGTGTTATTGTTTTGATTTATGGAGTTTTTCAGAACTCCTTTGATTGTATTTATTATTCTGGATAGAATCCCTTTCTCCAAATCTCCCAAACTCTCCTTCCCTCCATAGCGATCTATCAGACATTTCTGTATCCAGGATTTGACAAACTTTTCATAGTTACTTATGTATTTCACATAGTTGTCAAAGTTCATCTCTTCCAGCAGCTTCTTTAGCACAGAGAACTGGAAGAAGCTTCGGCTGGCGTATTCAACGGCCTGTTCACTGCTGAGAAAATTGTCAACTATTTCTAGTCCAAGCCTTTTGTTGACATAACCCACCAGGGCAGGTTTGAGACATTGATA
This sequence comes from Trachemys scripta elegans, assembly GCF_013100865.1. Taxonomy (NCBI): domain Eukaryota; kingdom Metazoa; phylum Chordata; order Testudines; family Emydidae; genus Trachemys; species Trachemys scripta. The sequence continues at coordinate 140,577,187 of NC_048301.1, read as the reverse complement.
ACAGAAATCCTTGGCCCTTGTTTGGCTTTCATCCTTTTCCAAATAGAGATCCATAAATATGGAGAAATACTGAGGTTTCAGCTTCTCCAGACGTTGCTGAGGATCGTTTTCTTTTATAAAATCTTCATGCATCTTCTGAAATGCACAAGCTGCTTCCCCCAAAATGTGAAGTTTCAGGTCAACTTCAAAACTAGGGGTAGTGGGAAGTTTCTGAACATCCTCCCGTTTTAACCTCTCATTAACCATATGCAGCAGTTCTCCACAATAGGTTTCATCATAGTCTGTTTTGGATTTAACTTTTTCTTCAATGTATTTCTTGCATTCATTCATTAAAGATAGAGCAAGCTCTTCTGTTTTACGGTGACAGTCCTGTAAGAAGAATTCCACAACTGCTGTGGTCCATTTTAGTTCTAAGTATTCCTTCTTCATTGTGAAAGACTTCATTCCATAACCCAGCAGGCTTTTTGCATGTTGTAGCATCTGATTAACGGCACTCCCTCGATTCTCAAAATCCTTTCTCAGCTGGAGATCCATATCTTGAACAACTTGACGTTTCTGTAAACTACTGAGCTTTAACTCTGACAAGGTTTTTCGCCACATTGTTTCAAATTCTATTTTCAGTTTCTCATTGTCTAGTTTATGTTTTCTGTTCCGGCATTCAGCCAAGAGTCTGTCAACTTTCCCTTCAATTGTCTGTTTGTACCCAGTTTGGATAGTGTCTATCTTGTGCTGTCCTCTTCGGATTCGAATTGCTTCCTCACAGTTACTGATTGAATAACTTTCAAGTTCTCTTTTGAGGCTATTTGCGCTCCTTTTGAAATCTTCTCTGTACTTTTCTATCAGGTTCAAATTTGAAGCTCCACTTTTAAAATACTGTTCTAAATTATCCAAGAGCTTCTTTTCTTCCTCCTGAAGTTTCCCTTGTGCCTCAATTTTTAAACTCATTAAAGGATCACGCTCTAGTTTCTCTGGTGGCTGGTTCTGGATGAAAGTTTCTTTTTCGGATATCCAGATATACATCTTCTTGCGGAAATCCCACTCCCATTCAGAATACTTCATAGACAGCTGGTTATAGGCTTCAGCTACTAGACTGTTTCTAAAGCTAAAGATGAAGTTTTCATGTTTTACAGCTTCCCACAGACTCTTCAGCCATTCAACAAATTCAGGAATGTCTTTGACAGGTCTGTTAAGTGAACGGTTCTTTATGAATTCAAACAGGTATTTCTTTAGCTCACACACACTCTCACTGTATCCAGTGTTTACTGGAGCCATGGGAGGGACTCCATGCCACAGGCCAGGGATGTACCAATTGTGTTTCTCTGGGTTATACTCCATAATATCAGAAAATGCCATTTCCCTGCTTTGTTTTTCCATCCTTGCTGCAGCTTTGGTCATTTCATTCAGCTGCTCCAGGAGGTGTTTCCTGTCCCTCATGTTTTGATCATGAGCAGACACATCACTGACGTTCTGATGCACAAACTGGCAGTTTGGCTTTTGTCCTATTTCCTCCATTCTGAGAAAGGCATGGACCACAATTTGCAGAATATCCTTCATTTCTGTGGCATTCTCCATGGCCATGTTAACGATCGTTATGTCACTCAATCCAATCACCAGGGTGGCCAGCTCATTGTCATGTTGATAACTGTCTTCCAGTGCCGTTAGTTCAGGGGCCTTCAGACCTTCAGTGTCTATCACCAGGATGAAATCACAGCCACTTAGCTTCTGAACAGCTTCTGTAACTTTAATGAGTGTCATGAAGGCTCCTCGCGTACATCGGCCACTGCTCACTGCAAACTGCAGGCCAAACATGGTGTTGAGGAGGGTGGATTTCCCTGTGCTCTGCACTCCCAGCACGGTTATAACCACCATTCTGGATCTACCCTCCAGTCTGATATTGAGATGAGTTAGAACATCTATTACCCAGTTCATGGGGATGTTGGAGGCATCTCCATCAATCAGCTCCATAGGAAACCCTTCCAGCATCAAGTCAGCTGCTATGGCTGGGAGATGGATGAATTGTCTTTGGCTTTCTGCCATTTTACCTTCTTTAACCATTGAGCATTCAGCCTCATAAAACTGCCCCAACTCTCGCATGAAATGCTCAACGCCAAGGGAACTATCAGCTATTAATTTATCTAGTTTTTCCAGCTGTTTTCGGTCCACTCCTGGAGTTTCACATTTCTTTTTATACTGCTCCCGCATTTTAGAAAGATTTCCTCTGGCAGTGTTATCGAGGCTAAATTTCATCCATTTCAAGAAGTAATGTTTCTCCATTGTAGGCAAGTGTTCTATTCCATTGATAAACTTAGTCAAACCATTAGTAAGGCCACACTGATTCTGCTGTCTGCGTATCTCTAACCATTTCTGTTTCAGCTCAGATTTATAGTCTTCAGTGGCCATGTCCCCTTGCCTTTTCATTCGACACAGCTCTTTTTCCACTTTAGCAAGGTTTTTCCATGGCTCCCCTTGGAGTCTCAACATTTCTCTTTTGTATTTTGCCACGTCTCTTATTTCTGCAGTGATATCTTCAGCACATTTCCTCGCACACTGACATGCCTGACAGTCCTCATCCACTTGGATTCCTAGGTCACGTGCCATCACAGCCATGGCTTCCAAACTCACTGTCTTGGGAGATGAGTTCATTATGGTTCCTATGGTGGACTGCACCTTTTTCACAAATCCTGCGTTATTAGTGGTACTGTCTTTCACCAGTAGCTGTGATTTGCTCAGCTTCAGCACAGGGGCCAGCTTATTAAGGAATCCCAGAGTTTCTATGGGTTTCTCATTCTTGTAGTTAAGGATGAAGTAATATTTAGCTGTTGATTCTTTCAGAGATGATAACAGCGCATATTCTGTCTCACTGATGCTCTCAGTAACTATGAACACAGCTGAGGAGACCTCTGTTAAAAAGCTAAACTGCAGCCACTGCGACTCAATGTTTCCACGCAGATTTGTAACTGCAACAGGTTCTGGGAAAAGATCGGAATTCTCATTTCCACCAGGAAAATACCAGGAAATCTCGACCAGCCCATCTGCGATTTGCCGAAGAACATTCCCAGACTCCATGTCCCGATGGATAAAGAAATTGTGGTGCTGCTGGGAGGGGCTGAGAACATCATTGAGGAGTTTGGATTTGGAGAAGCTGCAGCTCCCCAGCCGCACAAAGGAAATGGTTGGCAGTGACGTGAGCACCAGGCTCTCCTCTCTGAACCCTCTGCTCTCTGCCAGGGAGTGTGGCCTCCACTTCCTCACAATGTCTCTCATGGCCCACAGAAGTAGGATACACTTGTGGATGTCAAGGGCAGGTAGCAGCAGAGGGAGGGCAAATTGGCACATGGACATTTTGGACAGGATCTCCTGCTGCAGGAAACCGTCTGAGTAAAGCAGAACGGCACAGAGAACATCGAGGGGGTGCAGTGAAACTTTTATCTCAGCATCACTAACATAGAAATTGTCATCAATATGCAGCTCTTTATCATCATCAGTCATTTCTTCTTCAGGTGCCTTGTGCCCAATGCTTGTATTTCTGGCTGTCCCATTCACAGCCATGACCTTCCTCAGGAAATGCCAAGGTAAATCACTTAATGCCTCTGGAATCCTGTTTTTGATGCCTTCTGGGCAGATCTCCAGGACATCCCTCAGCCTGATCTTCCTGCTTCTGTGCTTCTCCAGGTTTAATCTGGACAGAATATCTTGAAATGCTTTACTTCTTTCTGCAAAAGGAAGTGAAAACAAACTAAATTTTCAGAGTAGAAAATTATAACTTTATATACAGTTTACTCATTCCTTAGACTGGCTGATGTTGTGGGAGTTATGAAAAGAGAATTGTAATGTAAAGAAAAGCAGTACCCAGTAAATGACAGATGCATTACGCATCCTGGGCTCAATTCTTCTCTTATTTATATGGCACAATATAAATAAAGCCAACAGGATTACTTCTGTGCTTACCTCTCATAACTGTTGTTCTTCGAGATGTGTTGTTCACATCCATTACAATTAGGTGTGGGCATGTTGCGTGCATGGGTGTCGGAAACTTTTCCCCGTAGCAGCTCCCGTCAGAAAGGCAGGGGAGCCCCCTAGAGTGGTGCCCTTATGGCGCTGTATATAGTACCCTGCCGGCCAAACCTCCCTTCGGTTCCTTCTTGCCATAGACTCCGACAGAGGGGAAGCAGGGTGGGTATTGTAATGGACGTGAACAACACATCTCGAAGAACAACAGTTATGAGAGGTAAGTAACCATCTTTTCTTCTTTGAGTGATTGCTCACGTCCATTCCAATTAGGTGACTTCCAAGCTTACCACTGGAGGAGGGTAGGAGTCATGGAACGATTGATTGAAGGACAGCTCTGCCGACTGCCACATCATCTCTGGCCTGTTGGTTGACAGCATAGTGAGCTATAAACATGTGCACTGAAGACCAGGTAGCTTCCTTCACCAAGTAATTGCTGAACCAACAAGCGGGGATGCCATTTTAGATTTGGTTTTGGTGAGTAGTGAGGACCTCATAGAAGAAATGGTTGTAGGGGACAACCTTGGTTTGAGAGATCATGAGCTAATTCAGTTTAAACTAAATGGAAGGATAAACAAAATAGATCTGTGACTAGGGTTCTTGATTTCAAAAGGGCTAACTTAAAAAATTAAGGAAATTAGTTAGGGAAGTGGATTGGACTGAAGAACTTGTGGATCTAAAGGTGGAGAGGGCCTGGAATTATTTCAAGTCAAAGTTGCAGAAACTATCAGAAGCCTGCATCCCAAGAAAGGGGAAAAAATTCACAGGCAGGAGTTGTAGACCAAGCTGGATGAGCAAGCATCTCAGAGAGGTGATTAAGAAAAAGCAGAAAGCCTACAAGGAGTGGAAGATGAGAGTGATCAGCAAGGAAAGCTACCTTATTGAGGTCAGAACATGTAGGGATAAAGTGAGAAAGGCCAAAAGCCATGGAGAGTTGGACCTTGCAAAGGGAATTTAAACCAATAGTAAAAGGTTCTATAGCCATATAAATAAGAAGAAAACAAAGAAAGAAAAAGTGGGACTGCTAAACACTGAGGATGGAGTGGAGGTTAAGGATAATCTAGGCATGTCCCAATATCTAAACAAATACTTTGCCTCAGTCTTTAATGAGGCTAATGAGGAGCTTAGGGATAATGGTAGGATGACAAATGGGAATGAGGATATGGAGGTAGATATTACCACATCCAAGGTAGAAGCCAAACTCGAACAGCTTAATGGGACTAAATCGGGGGGCCCAGATAATCTTCATCCAAGAATATTAAAGGAACTGTCACATGAAATTGCAAGCCCATTAGCAACAATTTTTAATGAATCTGTAAACTCAGGGGTTGTACCATATGACTGGAGAATTGCTAACATTGTTCCTATCTTTAAGAAAGGGTGAGGACGGGGGAGAAAGTGATCCGGTAACTATAGGCCTCTTAGTTTGACATCTGTAGTATGCAAGGTCTTGGAAAAAATTTTGAAGGAGAAAGTAGTTAAGGACATTGAAGTCAATGGTAATTGGGACAAAATTCAACATGGTTTTACAGAAGGTAGATTGTGCCAAACCAACCTGATCTCCTTCTTTGAGAAGGTAATAGATTTTTTAGACAAAGTAAACAGTGTGCTGCTTGCCTGGAGCTAGAATAAAGGATTGAGACTGAGAGTCTGTCAAGACTCATAGAATCATAGGACTGGAAGAGACCTTGAGAGGTCATCAAGTCCAGTCCCCTGAACTCATGGCAGGACCAGCATCATCTAGAACATCCCTGACAGGTGTTTGTCTAACCTGCTCTTAAAAGTCTCCAATGATGGAGATCCCACAACCTCCCTACGCAATTTACTCCAGTGCCTAACCATCCTGACAGTTAGGAAGTTTTTCCTAATGTCCAACCTAAACCTCCCTTGCTGCAATTTAAGTCCAGTGCTTCTTGTCCTATCATCAGAGGTTAAGGAGAACAATTTTTCTCCATCCTCCTTGTAACAGCCTTTCAGGTACTTGAAAATGGTTATCATGTCCTCTCTCAATCTTCTCTTCTCCAGACTAAACAAGCCCAATTCTTCCCTCACAGGTCATGTTTTCTAAACCTTTAATCATTAATCATTTTATCTTTTATTTCTTTTCCCCTTCCTTGTTGTCTTTGCTTTTTCTGTTTTCATTCCGTACCTCCTTTCCTCCCAGTTTTTACATGCGTTTCCTCCACTTTCTTACCCCACAGCCCATTTCAGACCCCCCTCCCCGAGACCCACTCTCACTCCAACCCCCATCCTTTCCTCCAGCCTCTGACAAACCCATCAGTCACAATCCTCATCATTTCATCCAGCCCCTCAGTCATCCATTCTCAAGGAAAAGGGAGGTAACTAGCAGTGGGAAAGAGAGGAAAAGTCACTTTTCTCTCCGTCCTCCTTACTACACTGCTGGCCAACAACGTTCCCAACAACTGTCTCCTTTCTTCCCTGTACAGATGCCCCATATTTTCACTTGAAATATCTGGTTGGCCCAAATGGGGGGAGGGAAAGGAGGTGGGGGGAGAGTAGGTGTGGGGCAGAGGGAAACAGGAGGAGATGTTTAGGGGCTATAACGCCACCATTTATTTTGGGCAGTAGCTGCCACTGGTCCCAACGCTTTGCCACTGGCCTTCATGGGAACACGGATCAGCTACAAGTTGTGGCTCAAAGCATCCCACTGACCAATACAGACCAAAGTTTAAGCAAAGGAGCCCCTGTGTTTCTGCCTCTAAGCCACTGACTGGGTTTCCATGGCATCCCTGTTTGAATCTGAGCAAATTTGTGTGCAGAATACCAAGAAAATTCTTCACTCTCACAAGCACCATTCACACCTGGCAGCACCAAGCTCTTCTAAAGGTGTTAACTCCCACTACAGAAGAAAAGGTGATCAGAGGAAATTACCTTTGGAAAGGTCTGTCTCCTCTGGCTTTTTGTCTTGTTGAATATCTAATTCCAGTTCTGGATTTACGACACCTTTTTCCCCCAGCTCTGGGGCTTGCAGAGTCTGAGATTCCTGATTTAATCCTTCCAGCAAGAAAACAAGAGGAGAAAAGTTATTTAGTGTCTAATTCTCTTCAATCCCTTCCTGTTTTCTGTGGGTATTTTATTTCATTCACTGCTCCTGCCTCTGCATTTCATTACCTAGTTTCTATTTTATAATAGAAGATCTACTTGTCCAATACATTGGTATGAAGCTTTGGATAAAAAATGCAATGGATTCAGTAGCATTCTGACCTCTTCTAAGGGAGATCAGGGGTTAATTCTTAGTCACTTTCCTTTCTGATCAGAGCCCCAGAGGGGAGCTGTGCACCTACTTCTGGTTCTTGCTCCTCACTGTAGTCTATCCCTGTTCTGCAACCAGTTCCCAATCAACTACACAATGTTTATAAATATGGTCTTTGATTTCCATTGCTGTATCAGGTTACATAACCTTGGTGGGCCTGGCACCCTCAAACCATTCTAGCTAGAATCCAAAGAGATTCTTTGGGGGCATTGTGGCTTAGTTGGTGCCCTGCCACAAAAACTGGGGGAAACAGACATGTAAAAATGTGACACACTATTGGTCTTCAATTGGCTTCACTTTTGGGTCCATCTCTAGCTCTCTTTCATTTTTGGAGGATTTTGCTTGTCCAGCCCCATGACAAAAATACTAGATTCTGGGGCACCTTGGAAAAATGCCAGATTCCAAGGAGCTGGAATCAGGAAGTTTTTTGGGCTCATCTGGGCAAGTTCACATTTCTCAGTGCTATTGTTTCAGGCAGATGTCACTGCAACAGTTACACTCACTTGTACTTCATGCTATCAAGATTACCTCTGCAATCAAAAATGCTAGAAACATTTTTTTAAATGAACAAGTTCAGTTTCTGGATCAAAATTCTGTAGCAAAGGGTGAATTCTGTGACTGTAGAATCATGGCATACACAGGGCACTGGATATAAGCAAGGGAAGTTTGCCTTCTGTCCCTAACCATAACTACTGGATTCTCTGGTGACCTCCTGTGGGTGTGGACATCTCTACACCCATCCATAGTTTGATGGATACATAGATCCTGTGGTTAGATACAGTGTCACATTTCAAAAAGTTTGTTCTATGAAAGATTCTACAGGTTTGAGAGTTATCCCTTACACATAAAGGGCCTCATCCAAAGCACACTGAAGACAATGGAGATTTACTGATGTTGACCATCTGAAGATCTTTTTGTGTATATTTATATTCTATTGGTAAATTTCTATCAAAGGTTTTGTAGAATACACCACTATATCATAATTTTACACATGAGCAAAGAAATCATACAATAGCTGCCTGTGAACTGTATGTTTCAATTTCATCATTTTCATGCATTTGAATTCTCAGCCATAACTTTGCATTAACATAAGCTCCACCATTAATCATGTATCTATTTGAAAATTAGCCTTTGATCAATGTTGCGTGTACTAAATTTTTTCGTTCTGAAAGCAAAACAAAAACAACCAATAAACAAAAACAACAACCTACCACACTGAGGATGTTGTAAATCCTGATTTGTGCCCGGAAACATGGTTTCTAAACACTCCAGGAATTGCTGACAGGCCAGTGCTCCCTTTCTCTGGATTTGAATTAACAATTTTCTAATTTTCGCCTCTGTATCCGATATTGTGTTCATATTGTCATAGTCCTCGTCTGTGATGAGGGACTGAGCAAGTGACTCATCCAAGACACCACCTGGGTCATTTTGAATAATTTTAATCAGTTTACGTCGCTCTTTGCACATAATCTTCAAGGATTTCTCATCAGCGACCACTGTTACTGAATCGGGGGATCTGTAATAATGAAAAAATACAATGCTTTTTAGACAAGGAGCAAGAAATCATTTGTGAAGGTGACAGAATTAGATTCAGGTTAGTGAATAATCTGGGATTCTGCCTTCCTCAGTATCAGTTTAGGGTAGGCCTACACAGCTGTCAGTGGTGTGGCTGCAGCATTTGTAGACATATGTGAACTTTTTTCCCTCTAGTTCAATCAAATGTCAATAGCAGTGAAGCCATAGCAGCATAGATTAGCTTTTTGAGTATGTATCTAAGGTCCCAGACTGCCGTCCATACTGCCAAGGCTTCGCTGCTATTCTTATTTGAGCTAGCTAGATCAAAGCTAGCTCACATATGTCTACATATTCACTTATTTATATATACACACACACATACAATTTATCTATTCTAGGCCTTGATGCAGGGTAGGGACTCTGGGGCTCCCTTTCCCTCTTCTTACTACTTCCAACTGGTAGGTGCACTTCATACACCCTCTGAGCTACCACCCTTCCTCCTGCCCCTGGTCCCTTGAGTCCTACCAGGGCCAAGGAGGGGCCAGGAGGAGAGAGGAGCTGGTCACTATGTGGGAAGAAGGTGTGCCCAGGAAGCTACTCACACTTCCACCAGATGCCATTCAATCCTGCCCCACTCTTACTACCACTACTTCAACCAAAAACAAGGGAAATTCACTGCTAAAACACTTCATGAACACAGCTCTACCTTTCCCTTGCACTGCCTTGCACCCCTCCAGATGGTGGAGGATGAATAAACATAAGTCAGGCTACACAGAGTTAAGGTAACGTCTCCCACACTATATCCCCTCACAGCCTTAACGCTGCTTCCTTTGAATGATGCCCAGAAAAATCCCTCTGAGAGAGCAGAGGATTGTCTCCTTCCCAAGCATGTAGAGGATGGCAGATAAAGTGAAGAAGAGTAGTATGGAGGAAATGTTTAGGCCCTGGCTTTGACCAAAATAAAGGTCAAGTTTAGCCCAGGCCTAGCTAAAACAAGCTAGTTAGCCCAAAAATTGTCTTGTGGACAGATTTAAAGAGAGAAGCTTCTAATTAATAATACTGACAAATGGATTTCTGTTTGTTTTCTAAAGTGCTTGGTAGGTATGTTTCTTGGTTTTCCTTTTGGTCAGTCTGAGGCTGGCCTATGATACAAGAAGGGAGGGAAGGCCTTCTAGCTGAGACTCATCATGGAATAAGTAAAAAGAAGGGAATGAGGGTAATTTTAAAGCAACTGGGTCTTGATAAGGAGAAGCAGAATTCTTCTTCAGAATGAACTGGACAGAATGTGGTTTAATGGAGATAAGGACAAGAAAATATCAAGAACCCTGCTAGAGAGGGGGGGATATTATTTTAACTTTGACCTACCCAAACTGGGGACTAATATGGTTGCTTTTCTCCACTGGAGAAAAGGGAATGTTTTGTCTGTGAAGCCAGGTACCGACTCTGTGAATTTCACTGCCTTTAGTTTAATATCCTCAAGTTAGAGAAGCTGTTCGTTTTGCATCCATTGCAAAGGACACTAAAGGAGTTTTCAGATAGGTGTCAATTTTGTATGTGTATACACTGAAATAAGTAATAAATATTAGATATTTTATATAAAATATACAGGATGAATAGGGAGTTAGTGGGGGTTGGCAACATCTAAACCAGGGATCGGCAACCTTTGGCACGCAGCTCGCCATGGTAAGCACCCTGGCGGGCCAGGCCGGTTTGTTTACCTGCCGCATCCGCAGGTTCGGGCGATCACGGCTCCAGGCCAATGGGGGCTGCAGGAAATGGCGCGGGACGAGGGATTTGCTGGCTGCCGCTTCCCGCAGCCCCCATTGGCCTGGAGCGGCGAACCACGGCCAGTGGGAGCCGCGATCGGCCGAACCTGCAGACGTGGCAGGTAAACAAACCAGCCCGGCCCGCCAGAGTAGCTTACCCTGGAGAGCCGTGTGCCAAAGGTTGCCGATCCCTGATCTAAACAATATAGTGTGAATCAAACATTTTACAAGCAGATTCATAGATTCTAGGACTGGAAGGGACCACAATTAAAAATGTGTTTTCCATAAATATTTTAATATTGTCTTAAAATTAATTTTACTCAAGACTTCTTGAATAAATGTTAACAGAAAAAATCATGCAGAAGGGCTGCAAATACAGCTGAATCAATATTACTTCTATTTCCTCACCTCTAACCAAGATTTGACATGGATACAACAATTTTCCAATGTGTGCTCTATGTAATATTATTTGATGTTTATGTGACTTTAAAAGAAGAAAGTTACAAAATTTAAAAGAATTAATGAAACATCAGTTTACTAATCATGAACATTCACTAAGACCTGGACACCCTTACTCGCACTGAGTAGCACTTGACTCTGTGAGTTGCCCCATTGAAATCCATCAGACTATATAAGAGGCAAGGCACTACTCAAAGTAATAAAGGGGGCAGAATCTGTTCCTAAAGTCAGAAATCTCACCAAGGTTAATTTTAGGAGAGATGCAACAGGGGAAGGAGCCTGCCATGCAAAGAACATAAGAATGGCCAAACCAGAGGTCCATATAGCCTAGTGTCCTGTGTTCTGACAGCGGCTAATGCCAGGTGCCCCAGAGGGAATGAACAGAACAGGGAATCATCAAGTGATCCATCCCCTGTCGCTCATTCCCAGCTTCTGGCAAACAGAGGCTAGGGACACCATTCCTGCCCATCCTGGCTAATAGCCATTGATGGACTTATCCTCCATGAATTTATCTAATTCTTTTTTTAACCCTTTTATAGTCTTTGCCCTCATAACATGCTCTGGCAAGGTGTTCCACAGGTTGTCTTTGTGTTGTGTGAAGAAATACTTCCTTTTATTTGTTTTAAACTTGCTGCCTATTCATTTCATTTGGTGACCCCAAGTTCTTGTGTTATGTGAAGTAGTAAATAACTCTTCCTTATCTACTTTCTCTACACCAATCATGATTTTATAGACCTCAATCATATCTCCCCTTAGCTGTCTCTTTTCCAAGCTGAAAAATCCCAGTCTTATTAATCTCTCCTCATACGAAAGCTGTTCCACCTCCCTAATAATTTTTGTTGCCCTTTCCTGAACCTTTTCCAATTCCAATATACATTTTTTGAGATGGGGCAACCACATCTGCACACAGTATTCAAGATGTGGGCGTACCATGGATTTATTGGCAATATATTATCTATCTCTTTCTTAATTATTCCCAACATTCTGCTTGCTTTTTTGACTGCCTCTGTACATTGAGTGGATGTTTTCAGAGAACTATCCACAATGACTCCAAGGTCTCTTTCCTGAGTGGTAACAGCTAATTTAGACCCCATCATTTTATACATATAGCTCCTAAACCCTACAGGAGTGGGGCTCTGCTTTATCTCCTTTATCACAGGAGCCATGGATGCCGGTTGCTTTCTCCTGCAGGCCTACTTCTGTGCTTCTCTCACCTCTATCCTAGCCCATCACAGTCCAGAGAGTCTCTTCTATTTGGAACTCATAAGCTGCTCGACTACAATGCAAATACAAAACACAAACGCCCTATCTTTTTAATCTTTGCTGCACTGTTAGAATAGTTTCAGTAAAAGTGAAGGTGCTAAATGATTTTGTAACCAATGAACATTGCTGCAGAATTCTGTGTCTCCTAGAACTCCATGCAGCTCTGCTGGTACCACAGACCTTAGGTCAAATGTGCTTCACAGTACAAGCAGGAAAGGCATCTCCTATCAGACTGGTAAACAATTTGGGACCTCAGCATTATTCACCCCAAGGAGGTACCGAATAGAAATCTGCTGCCTTGCCACAAGAAACAAACCAAGAGTTTTTCTTGTATATAGCAATAATAGTGACAGTATCATAGCACTGACACTTTAGTGCTGTCTGAGGAGACACTTTCATTCTAGTCACCCTGGCCTAATTTGCTTAGGCATCTAAATCCCAGACTGAGGCTACACGGCAACCCACAAAACTCCTGCCACACCCTGTAGGCACCTAAACTCACTCAGTACCTACATTTTTGTAGTAAAAAGTTCCCTGGGCACCTGTGTTTCTGCCCCTGGGTATGTATGCTACTGCCTCCCTCTGTGCATTCAGACACCAGTCTCCTGCCTAAGCCCCAGAGCAATACACGGAAGGAGTGAGACAGGCATTTGGCCACCTCACTCACTCAGGGGACCTGATCTGGTAGGTGTGCTCAGAGGCAGCCTACTGGATAGGGCCCCTCAGGTGAGTTCACACAACACAGCCTTTGGGGGAGGGGCAGAAGACCTCCTTTATCACTTTTTGCCCAGTGGTTGGGGTACTCACCTGGGATGTGGGAGACCTCCAATTCAAGTCCCCCCCATACGTCATGAGGAGAGGGGACTTCCACAGGGGTCTCCCACTGCTCAGATGAGTGCTCCAACCACTCCACTGTGGGATGTTCTGATGTGGAGAATCTGTCAGTCTCTCCTGTTGAATCCATTCTACTGTTCATTATATAATTAGTCATTTGGGCTAGAGAGTAAGCGAGTGGGAGAATGATCCTGTAGCCTGGTGGTTGGAGCATTCACCAGGGAGGTGGGAGACCCCAGCTCCTGTTCTAATGAGGGTTCATAGCTGAGACTCATGAATAGTAGAGATGGGCACCTCCCTGCAGCCTGCTCTTAGGCACCTATTTCTGGAGAGGGGTGGAGCTTAGCACACATCCCTCTCATGAGCATATCCCATTGGCTAGCTGTAAGTGCTCCCCACCTAGTGTGCTGGCTTTTGTGACTCATAGTCTAAGGTGCCCATCTCTCCCCATTCCTGTACAGGGGGCCTGGCGCCTAACCCAGACTCTGTGAATAACAGTGGATTCCAATGATTTTCTTGGTATCTAAAAGTTAGGCATCGCAAAGCATTACACCTTTGTGAATCTAGCCCCCTCTTTTCAGACACATGTAAGCTAACAGAGTAATTACCTTGTAGCTGAGCTTGTAAGTGTAGCACTGCTGCCCAGCTCTCCCGTCACTTCCTCTTCCATCGGCCTCGCTGCTGAGGTCTCACCAGTTGGTGCAGACACTGTGAGATAAAAGAGAACCATCAAAAAAATCCATATGGGAGCAAACATGGAAGGCAAGAAATTAAAATTCCCCAGACAAAAGGCCTTGCTAAACTGGAGTGAAGTTTGAAAATCCTCATTAGTAATCTGAGTGTTAAAGGCCTTGCAAGAACATTGGAATTAACAGAGAAAATGTCAGAAAGCTAAACAAGTCAGAACGGAGATTATAAAAATGTTACAGTTTTGTAATATTCAATAAAATAGATAAATATAAATGAAGGCTGACATTCCAAAAAATAACCCCCATATATTTGGAAGTATGGAAATTCACACTTTAAGTCACCCGTACAACCTTCACTCAGCCTCATGGTAACACCAGTATTCTATCTTCCCTTCTATGTTCCTTTCATAACAAACTTGCAAAACAGCAGTGTTTCTATCCCTTTCACTTTTTGGAGTCATGTTCTTACATCAGAATCTCAGTTTTCTTTTCTTTTTTTAAATAAAAGTTTCTAGACTTCACGGTTGCAAAGAAAAGTTTGAAAACATGACGCCTAAAAGTTCAAAACCCAGAAGGCAAGTAAATAGATTTAATAAATTAATAAATAAATAAATAGAAATGCATTGCATTGCATTTGAAATCTCATATTTTAAAACCAATCTCATGTGTGGGGTGAGTAATATGAAAACAGTGTTAAGTTTGAATTAAAGCCTGTTTTTTCCCCTAAAATACTACATCTGCACCCATTGGGAAACCACATGTTTTGCAATTTGCAAGTTGCCATTCAAAAAAGTGAACAATAGACAACCAGTTTACATTCTGTAACTGGAAGAAAGCTGAAATTGTGCCAATATTTTAAAAGAATAAACAGGGTTGACCCAGATAATTGTAGGAAGATTATGGAATGTCTGATATGGGACTCAGTTAAAAAAGAATTAAAGGAAGGTAATATAATTAATGCCAATCAACATGGGTTTATGGAAAATCAGTCCTCTCAAACTAACCTGATATCTTTTTTTGGTTGATAAATGTAATAGTGTTGATTTAATATACTTAGACTTCTACAAGTATTTGACTTAGTACTGCGTGACATTTTGATTAGAAAACTAGAAAGATATAAAATTAACATGGCACACATTAAATGTATTAAAAGATGGCTAACTGATAGGTCTCAAAGTGTACTAGTAAACAGAGAATCATCATTGAATGGGTGCATTTCTAGTGAAGTCCCACAGGGACTGGTTGTTGGGCCTATGCTATTTCATAAAAATTCATTAATGATCTGGGAAAAAAAACATAAAATCACTGACCAACTTTGCAGGTGACAAAAAATGGGGGAGTAGTAAATGATGAAGAGGAAAGGTCACCAATGCAGAGTTGTCTAGATCAGTGCTTCTCAAAGCCAGTCCACCGCTTGTGCAGGGAAAGCCCCTGGCGGTCCGGGCCTGTTTGTTTACCTGCTATGTCCGCAGGTTCGGCCGATTGCGGCTTCCACTGGCCGCGGTTCGACGCTCCAGGCCAATGGAGGCGGCGGGAAGGGCGGCCAGCACATCCCTCAACCCACGCCGCTTCCCGCCGCCCCCATTGGCCTGGAGTGGCGAAACACAGCCAGTGGGAGCCGTGATCGGCCGAACCTGCGCACGCGGCAGGTAAACAAACCGGCCCGGACCGCCAGGAGCTTTCCCTGCACAAGCGGCGGACCGGCTTTGAGAAGCACTGGTCTAGATTGATTGGTAAACTGGTGCAAGCAAACTGTGTTTTAATATGGCTAAATGTAAATATAGACTGTGATGTTGCACTCCATATGTTTTATGGAAATATGCTTATGAATGTAAATATGATGTAACTGGAATATGCTTTATGCAAAAGGTCTCTTGTAAGGTATCATTCCAAAGGTTATAACCTACTGAATATATTCCTTCTGTTTGTATGCATGTATCATTCTTGTATCTGAAGCTAGAAATATGAAGTAGAAGTCTGAGGTGCTATTGTAATTATGCAAAGTCTGGGCCATTAATGGTTGTTTAGAATCTTGATGGCTCCCATTGACCAGGACAATTGACGGTAAATGGTTTTTTTACCTGCTAGCCTTCCTGTGTATGTGTGGACCAAAGCAGGAAGAATGGAGACAAGAGATACCAGAGACATGTGACAATGTCACATGACACTGGAATACATCTTAATCATTATGGAAGAGGCAGGGGTGAGGACAAGCACAGACAAAAGGTTCCTGCCTTGTGCCAAAGCTATAAAAGGGGGTGGAGCAGGACAAAGAGGGCCGCCAGTCATGAGAAAGCCCCCCGCTTATCATCTGAGATGTAAGCTGGAACTAAGAAAGACTGTACCAGGGAAAAGGATTGGGCCCAGACTAGGAAAGAGTCCAGTGTGTGAAGTAAACTTATTGGAACATCTTTGAGGGTGAGCTATTACCTGTAATCAGCTTCTTAATGTATTAAGCTTAGACTTGCGTTTTTGCTTATGTGACTTACTTTGTTCTGTCTATTACTTGAAACCACTTAAATCCTACTGTCTATATTTAAGAAAATCAATTTTGTTTATTAATAAACCCAGAGTAAGTGATTAATACCTGGGGGAGCAAACAGCTGTGTATATCTCTCTATCTGTGTTATAGAGGGCGGACAACATGCCCGCTATTCTGTGTCGACAACTTTTGTCAAGCCTGACATACTCACTACACCTAACACACTGTTGTCATGATATATACCCAAAAGGTATGTGCTGGAGTCAGAGTTGCTGAACCAGGGCTGCTAAATGCACACACGCTCAGTGCAATGCCTGTTTTCTGGCTGGGAATGTCCCGACAGGGAGTTATGTTAGCAGAGCATTTTAAGTCGGTCAGGATTACAGGACAAGCAGTGACACAACCTCTCTCTGGGCTGAGTTGACCCCAAATGGTTACAACACGTTATGGGCATACTGGGGCATCACTCAAAAAGAACAGCATTATGGCTATGTGCATGTTTAATCTTAACTTTGTAATTTCCTGAAGTTTGAGTTTCGCAGAACTCAATATTCCGGAAGCTACAACAATGCACCCTTAACTTTGTATTAACAAAGTTTCGCTGCCTAGTTTTTTAAACAAAGAGAAATGTTTATTGGTAGAGTTAGTCATCATTTTGATAGCTGTAGTCCTCACCTAGGTTTGCAGATGTGATGCTACAGTGACCAGGTTACAGCCAAAACCCCTAGCTTCTATATACTGATTTTCATCAGTAGCTTTCAAAGAATTGTACATCATTATGCCCATTTTACAGATGGGGAAACTGAGGCACAGTGAGGTGAAGAGACCTGCCCAAGGACACTCAGCAGGCCAGTGGCAGCAGTGGGAATAGTCTTAGTCCATTGACCTCTTCACTAGACCACACGGTTGCCATGTGATTCCTTAGCACTCATCTCCACTCTTGTATATTTTGTTATAATGGAATGAGAATAATGGTTGTGCTTTGAAATGTTGCAGTGTGCAGAGACTAGTGTGTCTCTCTCCTTGTCACTGCTGCCCCACCATTCTTTGTGACATTCAGCCCCACACCAACATTTCCAGCTCCCTCTTCCTTTGTGACCCCATTAAACCATTACTTGCATTGTATAAGCCATTAATATGTTAGAAGTTGCTTCTTGTTGTCGCCTGCATGAACATATCACAGGCAGCAGCTTACTGGAGGACGACATACTACCTTGGTTATGTAGCCATAGCTACACACTGAGCTGGCCCCCTCACTTCCACTACCCATTCCCAGCTGGGACTCTTGCCTCTGGTTCAGCTAGGCTTCCCCAGCCATATCTCAGGTTCAAGCAGTCTGTCTCCCCTCCAAATGAGGCTCCTCCTTCACTCACTCTCACCAGACCGCCTCCCTCACTTCCGTCTGCACAGGGATGAATCGGACCCAGAACTGATCCCTGCAGAACCCCACTCATTATACCCTTCCAGCATGACTGTGAACCATTGATAACTACTCTCTGGGAGTGGTTTTCCAACCAGTTATGCACCCACCTTATAGTAGCTCCATCTAGGTTGCATTTCCCTAGTTTGTTAATAAGAAGGTCATGCGAGACTGTTTCAAAAGCCTTACTAAGGTCCAGATATACCATATCTACCACTTCCCCCCTATCCACAAGGCTTGTTACCCTCTCAAAGAAAGCTATCAGGTTGTTTTGACATGATCTGTTCTTGACAAATCCATGCTGACTATCACTTATCACCTTATTATCTTCTAGATGTTTGCAAATTGTTTCCTTAGTTATTTGCTCCATTATCTTGCCTGGTACAGAAGTTAAGCTGACTGGTCTGAAATTGCCTGGGTTGCCCTTATTTCCCTTTTTATAGATAGGCACTATATGTGCTCTTTTCCAGTCTTCTGGAATCTCCCCTGTCTTCCATGACTTTTCAAAGACAATTGCTAATGGCTCAGATATCTCCTCAGTCAGTTCCTTGAGTATTCTAGGATGCATTTCATCAGGCCCTGGTGACTTGAAGACATGTAACTTATCCAAGTAACTTTTAACTTGTTCTTTCCCTATTTTCGAATCTGAACCTACTCTATTTTCATTGGCATTCACTATGTTAGGCATCCAAACGCCACCAACCTTTTTGGTGAAAACCATAATAAAGAAATCATTAAGCACCTCTGCCATTTCCACATTTTCTGTTATTGTTTTTCCCTTTTCATTGAGTAACGGGCCTACCCTGTCCTTGGTCTTCCTCTTGCTTCTAATGTATTTGCAGAATGTTTTCTTGCTGCCCTTTATGTCTCTAGCTACTTTGCTCTCATTTTGTGCCTTGGCCTTTCTAATTTTGCCCCTACATACATGTGTTATTTGTTTATATTCCTCCTTTGTAATTTGACCTTGTTTCCACTTTTTGTAGGACTCTTTTTTGATTTTTAGATCATTCAATATCTCCTGGTTAAGCCAGGGTGGTCTCTTGCCACACTTCCTGTCTTTTTTACACTGTGGGATAGTTTGCTCTTGTGCCCTTAATAATGTCTCTCTGAAAAACTGCCAGCTGTCTTCTATTGTTTTTCCCCTTAGACTTTCTTCCCAGGAGATCTTACCTACCAACTCCCTGAGTTTGCTAAAGTCTGCCTTCTTGAAATCCATTTTCTTTATTTTACTGTTTTCCCTCCTACCATTCCTTAGAATCATGAACTCTGTCATAATCACTTTCCCCCAAGCTGCCTTCCACTTTCAAATTCTCAACCAGTTCCTCCTTGTTTGTCAAAATCCAGTCTAGAACAGCCTCTCCCCTAGTAGCTTTCTCCACTTTCTGGAACAAAAAAATTGTCTCCAATACATTCCAAAAACTTATTAGATATCTGTGCCCTGCAGTGTTATGTACTCTAAGGTAAAGGTGATACTTGGACAAGTTATATTCTCAGGTGGTTTTATTCCAAGATCCCCAAATTTGCACCATTTTCTCACTGTAGAAATGCATTTTAGAGCAATGGAAATATTAAAATCAGCTTCTTACTGAAAGGGCTGTATGTAAGGAATTCCTTCACCATGCTTCCCCCTCGAACTCTGTACCTGGCACAAATGAGACTCTTCAAGCCAATAGAGCGTGTCTGTGGATTTACAAGCACTTTGAAATATCAGCTTTTATACCAGAAGCTTTGTTTTGGGGCAAAAATTCCAAAAGCAGAACTTCCAGCTGAAACGGGGAGAGAATTTCATGAGTGTAACACCTGTTCTCAAAAAGTGTCTGTGGCAAGTACTCAAAGTCTTAGTTCATAGGTGTGGCTCAGGCTCCAGAGAAATGGCACAGCATAGCACCTTGATCCATAGGGGATTTCAGGTGACAAACACCGTGGCTTGAAACAAAACCCCAAGGGCATAGGTGCCAACTCTGTGACTACTCTGGGGCTGGAGCACCACAGAAAAAAAAATAGTGGGAACTCGGCACTCACCAGCCATAGTGGTTCCACAGATCAGCTGTTGGAGTAGCCCTGCCCCCACCAATCAGCTGTTAGGTAGCCACGTCGCTGATCAGCTGTTTTGTGGCCCCTGGGCTGGCAGCAGCTGCTGCAGTAGGGACTGACCCAGCCCTGCTTCAGCCCTTAGTGGGGCTGCTCCAACCAGGGGGGCCTTAGGGTTGGGCAAGGATAGGGGGCATCAGGTTTGCTCTTCTCCACAGAGGCCCTGTGTGATCAGCAGCATGAGACCCTGCTCACCTGAGGCCAACCCGCCTCCTGCCTGCATCTCCTGGGCAGGCTCCCTGTGTGGCTGCAGCTCCCAGGCTAGCTTCAACCACAAGCAACAGGTGAGCCCTGTCTGAGACAGAGGGAGACCAGCTGGGGCTGGAGGTGAGTGGGGCTGCCTGCTGCTGGGTCAGGAGAGGGGGAGGAAAGTGCATGGGTGCATTTTGGGGAGGAGGGCATTGGTACCACAACTTGCCTTTGTTTGGGGGGAGTGGGCACGTGCACATGGAGTCACTGCCACTGCTCCCCCTTTTCTGCAAGTGCGGAGCTGCTCTGCTCTACCTGGGTGGGGCAGGGGGTGTCTGTTCTCAAACGTGCCAGTTTTCTACTGCTGGAGGTCTGCTCACAGTGCATGCCCCAGCCGGAACTCTTAAATGCAGCACAGTTTGAATGTGTGATGAGTTCTGTGCTTCTCCTAGCTTTAAATTAAATTAAGGATTGTTAAATGATGCTGAAAGCATTGCCAGGCACTCCAATTAAAAGATCAAAAACAAAGGGTAGGCATAAATGGTCAGTTTTCAAAATGGAGAAAGTTATTAGTGGTGTCCCTTAGGCTCTGTCCTGGGACCTGTACTGTTTAATATAAAATCATAGGACTGGAAGGGACCTCGAAAGGTTATCAAGTCCAGTCCCCTGAATCCGTGGCAGGACCAGCACTATTTAGACCACCCCTGAGAGGTGTTTGTCTAACCTGCTCTTAAAAATTTCCAATTATGGAGATTCCACAACTACCATGGGCAATATCCAGTCATTAACCACCCTGACAGTTAGGAATTTTTTCCTAATATCCAACCTAAACCTCCCTTGCTGAAATTTAAGCCGATTGCTTCTTGTCCTAATCTCAGAAGTTAAGGAGAATAATTTTTCTCCCTCCTCCTCCTTGTAACAATCCTTTAGGTACTTGAAAACTTATCACATCCTCTCTGTCTTCTCTTTGCCAGACTAAAAAAAAAAAACAATTATTTCAATTTTCCCTCAGAGGTCATGTTTTCTAGACCTTTAATCATTTTTGTTGTTCTCTGGACTTTCTCCAATTTGTCCACATCTTTCCTGAAACGTGGTGCCCAGAACTAGACACAATACTCCAGTTGAGGCCTAATCAGCATGGAGTAGAGTGGAATAATTACAACACTCCTGCTAATACATTCCAGAATTAGGTTTGTTTCCCCCCCCCCAGTGTTACACTGTTGGCTCATATTTAGCTTGTGGTCCACTATAACCCCTAGATCCCTTTTTGCAGTACTCCTTCCTTGGCAGTCATTTCCCATTTTGTATGTGAGCAACTGATTGTTCCTTCCTAAGTAGAGTACTTTGCATTTGTCCTCATTGAATTTCATCCTATTTACCTCAGACCATTTCTCCAGTTTGTCCAGATCATCTTGAATTATAATCTATTCTCCAAAGCACTTGCAACTCTTCCCAGCTTGGTATCATCCACAAACTTTGTAAATGTACTCTCTATGCCATTATCTAAATAAATTTATGAAGATATTGAACAGAACTAGACCCAGAACTGATCCCTGCAGAACCCCACTTGTTATGCCCTTGTAGCATGACTGTAAACCATCAATAACTACTCTGGGAATCTTTATCTAACCATTTATGCATTGTAGCGGGGTGAGTTCCCATTCCCACTCCCACCCTGGAGAGGTTGAAAAAGCCCTGCAGAGGGCTGGGGCTGGCTAAGGTAAAGCCCTGGCTGATTGGGGGAAGTGGCTGCAGCTGGGGCCACACCCCAAACTAAGCCACTGGGCCGTATAAGGCCAGGGAAGCCAGAAACAGCAGCCTCTCCCTGACTTGAGAAGGAGATAGGCCTGGCTGCTGGGGAAATTCACCCAGGGGACCTAGAGGGAGGCAGGGCTGGAAAGTGGCCATAGGAGCTGGGAAGCTCTAGGCCAGCAACTCCCCAGACTGCAGGGCCTAGTTCTAGGCCCATCTAGGTATTGGGCTTGTAAAGGGGCAGCCTGAGGGTGGGTAAAGGCAACCAGTCTAAACCCCTGTTGCCTGTGCTGATCGGCTGATAGACTGCAGTCTACCCCAGGGCATGGGGGCTAAACAGAGACTGGCAGTAGCCATGACTTAGGGGGTGGGGGTGGGGGTTCCCCTGGGGTGGGGAAACCCAGTAAGACTGTGGGAGGGTTTTGCAGGAGGCAGAACCCTGAAATAAGGGCACTGGGGCCATGGGAGGGACATGGGGGGCCAACGGCAAGCAGATCACTGGCCTGTAGAGAGCCCTCTTGGGTCAAAGAGCTAATTTCCACAGACAACCAGTAGGAGGCACCACAGGGATGAGTCTGCGCTGTGCTACATGCATCCACCTCATAATAGCTCCATCTAGGTTGTATTTCCCTAGTTTGTTAATCAGAAGGTCATTCGAGACTGTATCAAAAGCCTTACTAAAGTCAAGGTATATGACATCTACTGCTACCCCTTAACCACAAGGCTTGTTACCCTGTCAAAGAAAGCGATCAGGTTAGTTTGATATGTCTTGGTCTTGACAAATCCGTGCTACTATTACTTATCACATTATCTTCTAGATGTTTGCAAATTGATTCCTTAAGTATTTGCTCTATTATCTTTCCTGGTACAGAAGTTAAGCTGACTGTCTGTAATTCCCTAGGTATTTATTTGCCTTTCTATAGATGGGCACTATATTTACCCTTTTCCATTCTTCTGGAATCTCTCCCATATTCCATGATTTTTCAAAGATAATGGCTAATGGCTTAGATATCTACTCATTCAGCTCCTTGAGTATTCTAGGATGCATTTCATCAGGCCCTGGTGACTTGAAGACATCTAATTTGTCTAAGTAATCTTTAATTTGTTCTTTCCCTACTTTAGCTTCTGATGCTACCCCATTTTCACTGACATTCACTATGTTAAGCATCCAATCACCACCAACCATCTTGGTGAAAACCGAAACAAAGAACTCATTAAGCACCTCTTCCATTTCCACATTTGCCATTTACAAGAACTGGAAAATGTTGATGTCATATGAGGGCTGTGTCTCAGTACTTCATTGTTTAAAAGACCCTAACTTTGGACTAACCGTACCCCAAGACCTGATAAGACACAGCAAATTTCAAGGCAATTTAAGTATGCACATGGATTATAGAGCACATAAGAAATTTCAGCTGTTAAGTAGTAAACTAGATATGACATTATATGATTATAATATAACATCTCATTGAAGTGTGACACATGGCCAGAAAAGGGTTAAGCAAAATTCCAGGCCAAATGACCCAGAGTCAATGTATAGAGGCATGTGAGAACAGTATGCAAGTAATAATTAGGACCATTCAGTGCCACTTCAGAACTTTGATGTGCAAACCTGTCTTGTTAGAAATTAGAAGTAATACTAGTTGTGTTTACTTATATCTTATAGATGCTAACCACATAAACAGATAGTTCCTGTCTATCACTATAACTGTTGATTTAGAGATCAAAAAGGAATATTAACTTTAGATGAATCTTGGGTAAAATAATGTCATGGTCTAGATGTCTCTTTAAAGTTTGTGATAAACTACTTAATGGATAAATTACCTTATGTTAGTTACCATGATGTTTGGGAAACAGACGGTTACATCAAAAGCCTATAGTTTACCCAGGACTGTATAAAAGGCCCTTGGGTCCTGATCCTGTTTATCTCTGATCTGCTTAAGGTTTCACACCGGGGAGACCTAAGCCATAAGGCTTGAGATCCCAGTCACTGGCTGGATTTCACCCTGAAATGGACAGTGGACTATAACCTATGGACTATTTCAAAAAGAATTCTTTGCAACTACAAGTTCACCATCTCTGCTATGTATCTGAACCTCAAGAATTGAACTCATGTCTTTATGTATATTGACCTTTTAACCAATATTCTTTTCTTTTTTAATAAATTTTAGTTTAGTTAATAAGAATTGGCCACAAGTGTGTATTTTGGGTAAGATCTAAGTTGCATATTGATCTGGGTGTGTGGCTGGTCCTTTGGGATCGGAAGAATCTTTTTTATATGATTAAATAAGATTTTCAGTAATCATCATCATATTTGACTTGGGTACCTGGATGGAGGCCTGAGGCTGGGTAGTTAAAGGGAACTGCATTGTTTGGACTTCTGAGTAACCAGTGAGGTAATAAAGAAGCTGCTTTGTGCTGGCTTGGAAATCTAAACATTGGAATATCCACCAGCTTTTGGGTGTTTGTCTGCCCCATTCTCTTTGCAGTTCACCCTAATTGAGTGACCTCAGCTGTCTCCCACCAGGACCGTGGTCACACTGAACAAATGCACAGTTTTGCCAAAAGAGTGAGGGGTGACCCTTTGTGGGGTGTGGAGGAATGTGCGGGGGGAGGGGGGCGAAGGGGGCAAGCATCAATGCCAGCCTGCATGGGAGGGAGGGCTCAGGAGTGTGTCTCATGCCAGGCCAGCCCCGCATGGATGGATGGCAGGGGACCTTTGGTTGGCCCCGCATGCAGGGTAGAGGGGGGCCCTTGAGCCAGCCATGTGCAAGGTAGAAGGGGGCCTCGGGCTGGCCCCATGTGGGTGGGCAGCAGGGGGACTCGAGCCAGCCCCACGCATGGGCAGGATGCAGGGAGGGCTGGGACTGACGGCTTGCACTGAAGGGGGGTCTTGGGCCAGCCCCGTGCAATGTCCCATTTTCCCTTTGGGAAAATATTGCCACCCTATTTATTTATGTATGTATGTCAAGTTAAAAATAGGTCAATTGAGAACTCAACATAAAATTCATAAAACAAAATGAATCAATATTATCTCCTTCCAGAGCTGCCAACAAATCTCAACCACCAATAAAACTCCCAGAGATCTTCCAAGGTCCATACCCAGGCCAGCCTTTGTCACAACCATCTATCTGTAAAAGCTCAAGGAAATAGCTGTGTCTTGGCCACTCTGCCCTGGATCCCATATACCCCTATACAATGCCAGGGAGGGGTCCTTACTCTGATGAACAGTGTGTAGCACTAGGGATGTATACACCTCTGCAGGGCCTGGAATCCTCACCCATTCTTCTTCCATAGTGGAAGACCACCACCTCCCTCGCCAGAAAACCCCTGTGTCCAAGAGGCAGAGTCAACATTTGTATCTACTATGTAGGAATCCAGTCGAGAACAGATCCCTCCTATTCCGTGTTGCAGTAATTACATTCTTAGCGTGGAAACATGATTTTTAAAAATCAGAATCCATAATACAACTTACCCTGTACTGAGTATTGTATGTGCTGTTGGAAGTCAGGAAACAGGCTTTGTAAACACTCCAGAAATTGCTTACAGGTCAGTCCCCCCTTCCGCTGTATCATAATCAACAATATTCTTATTTTGTTCTTTGCATCCTTTCCTTTGCTGAGTTGATCGTAGTCCTGCTGTGTGATCACTGACTGGCAGAGCAACGCATCCAAGACCTTGTCAGCATCATTCTGAAGTAACTTGATGAGTTTATCTTGGTTTTTGTGTATCATCTCAAAGGCCTTTTCATCTGTGGTTACTGTTACCGAGTCCCATGGCCTGGAACAATAATTCACTTTTAATTTATATACAGTCACTATTGCTAAGGATTAAAAAAGGATATCTCAGTCAGCTGCAATGTTTTGGAATGTGGACTCCTTCCATGATGAGTAATAAGGAAGACAAACAGTTGCAGAGAGAAAATGGTCCTTTTCTAAGTATTTCTTCTTTTTGCTGGAATGATGTGGTGAGCTCACTGGAAGTGAGTGAAAAGGTGGCCATTTCGAGTCCCAGCAGCTCATGTATATTTTCCATTGGTGATCAGTACATGCGGAGGCAGCTCTAAGGATATGCATGCCAGTCAGCTGTGAAGGACGGCAGATTTGCAGCAAGCTGGGATGTGACCCATGTCGCACTAACATGCCGCACCACAGACTAACTGTCCATGTGCACCCTGATGTGCATTGATAGTTCCTTAATGTCCTTTGAGCTGTTCCTTTTTGGAACAGGACTAGATCAAAGTTAATTAACGAACTGTTCATGCACGTCATCAGGGTGCACACGATGTGCACCTGACCCTGTGCACATTAATATATGCACAGAGACCTTGGCGTGGACCATGCAGCTGAAGGGCCTGGCCTGGACCCTGGTCACCTCTCCCTGAATGAGCATGAGAGGCCCCCCCCAAGGTGGACAGCAACCAGGTGAGTGGCACTCCTTTCTCCCTATCTACCCTCAACCCTACACCTCCTGCTCCTCTCTGCCCCCTTTTTCTAACCCTAGACCAGCTGCCCTTGTGCCCCAGGGTGCTGCCCCCACTTCCTTAACTCTCCTGCCCCTCTGATGTTGTATGATTAAAATATGACCGTGGATATCGTTGTTGCTGTTATACAGTTGCAACACATCTTACACAAAGTATGCCATGTAAGGTATAAATGGAAAAGTTACAATCTATCAAATATGATTATCCTGTTTGTATGCATATATCCTCTTTGTATCTAAAGTAATGAATATTGACTGTATACCTGTATTTCAATTGCGTTACTCCTGGGGTAACACCCACAAGGTCGTTTGCATCCAGTCTGGCCAGCAGACTGTGTTCATTAATGGGCCATCAACTTGAATAGTCCATTCACAGTGGGCCATAGAAGAAGCACTGCATTGACCTTCCTGAAGACATTTTAGACAGAATATAACCAAAGACTCAAAAAGTAAATGCAAAAAAATTGCTAAGTACATCAGAAGCAGGAAGCCGGCTCAACAACCAGTGAGGCCACTAGTCAATCGAGGTGCTAAAGGACGATAAGGCCATTGTGGAGAAACTAAACGAATTATTTGCGTCAGTCTTTACTGCTGAGGATGTGAGGGAGATTCCCAAACCTGAGCCATTCTTTATAGGTGACCGATCTGAGGAACTGTCCCAGATTGAGGTATCATTAGAGGAGGTTTTGGAACAAATTGATAAATTAAACAGCAATAAGTCACCAGGACCAGATGGTATTCACCCAAGAGTTCTGAAGGAATTCAAATGTGAAATTGAAGAACTACTAACTGTAGTCTGTAACCTATCATTTAAATCAGCTTCTGTACCAGATGACTGGAGGATAGCTAATGTGACGCCATTTTTTTTGTTTTGTTTTTAAATGGCTCCAGAGATGATCCTGGCAATTACAGACCTGTAAGCCTGACTTCAGTACCAGGCAAACTATTGAAACTATAATAAAGAACAATATTTTCAGACATATAGATTAACATAATTTGTTGGAAGAGTCAACATGGTTTTAGTAAAGGGAAATCATGCCTCACCAATCTACTAGAATTCTTTGAGGAGGTCAACAAGTATGTGGACAAAGGGATATAGTATACTTAGATTTTCAGAAAGCCTTTAACAAGGTCCTTCACAAAAGGCTCTTAAGTAAAGTAAGCTGCCATGGGGTAAGAGGGAAGGTGCTCTCATGGATTGGGAACTGCTTAAAAGATAGGAAACAAAGGGTAGATATAAATGGTCCATTTTCAGAATGGAGAGAGAGAAATAGTGGTGGCCCTCAGTGGTCTGTTCTGGGACCAGTCTTATTCAACATAATCATAAATGATCTGGAAAAAGGGGTAAACAATGAGGTGGCAAAATTTGAAGATGATATAAAATTACTAAAGATAGTTTAAGACCCAGGCAGACTGTGAAGAGCTACAACAGGATCTCTCAAACCTGGGTGACTGGGCAACAAAATGGCAGATGAAATTTAATGTTGATAAATGCAAAGTAATGCACATTGGAAAACATAATCCCAACTATACATATAAATTAGCTGTTACCACTCAAGAAAGGGATCTTGGAGTCATTGTGGATAGTTCTCTGAAAACATCCACTCAATGTACATCGGCAGTCAAAAAAGTGAACAATGTTGGGAATCATTAACAAAGAGATAGATAATAGGACAGAAAATATCATATTGCCTCTCTCTCTCTCTCCATGGTACGCCCACATCTTGAATACTGTGTGCAGATGTGGTCACCCCATCTCAAAAAATATATATTGGAATTGGAAAAGGTTCAGAAAAGGACAACAAAAATTATTAGGGGGATGGAACGGCTTCCATATGAGGAGAGATTAATAAGACTGGGACTTTTCAGCTTGGAAAAGAGATGGCTAAGGGGAGATATGATTGAGGACTATACAATCATGACTGGTGCAGAGAAAGTGGATAAGAAGGTGTTGTTTACTCCTTCTCATAATATAAGAACCAGGAATCACCAAATGAAATTAATAGGCAGCAGGTTTAAAACAATAAAAGGAAGCATTTCTTCACACAACACACAGACAACCTGTGGAACTCCTTGCTAGAGGATGTTGTGAAGGCCAAGACTATAAAAGGGTTCAAAAAAGAACTAGATAAATTCATGGAGGATAGGTCCATCAAGGGCTATTAGCCAGGATGGGCAGGGATGGTGTCCCTAGCCTCTCTTTCCCAGAGGCTGGGAATGAGTGACAGGGGATGGATCACTTGATGATTACCTGTTCTGTTCATTCCCTCTGGGGCACCTGGCACTGGCCACTGTCGGAAGACAGGATACTGCGCTAGATGGACCTTTGGTCTGACCCCAGTATGGCAGTTCTTATGTTCTTAATGGCACCTGCTATGACTCAAAGCATGCATGGTCATGTGACTTGCTCATGTAACCCTGGACTCCATATTGTACCTGTACTTTTCCACAAACTAAGACTGAGAGCTTTCCCTCCACATGGGAGAAAGCATAAAAGGCCCTGGAAGCATTTCCATTTTTGGCTTTTTCCTGCTCTAATCTCTGGCCATGGACTTATAGTAAAAGAAGCATTCCAATCAATGGACTGAGGACCTTCCAATCTTTCGGAAGTCACCAGAGACCTTACAATCCAGCAGTTCATTCCATCACTGCTTCAAAACTGATACAAGAACTTTGCAATGAGTGCATGTATTTGTTTTCCTAGACCATTTTAACTCTTTCCTCTTTCTTTTTTCTTATAAATAAACCTTTAGATATTAGATAATAAAGGATTGGCACCAGCATGATTATTGAGTAAGATCTGAGTTGTATGTTGACCTGGCTATATGGCTAATCTCTTCGGATTAGAAGAACCCTTTGTTTGATTAAACTGGTTTTAAATAACCAATCATATAGTCTAGTGTCTGGGTGGTGAAACAAGGGCTGGGATACCTAAGGAGACTGCATTTCTGACTTCTTGTTAAACAGTGTGGTGAGACAGAAGTTACTTTTGTTACTTCCACCTCATCTGTTTCTGATCCCCCAGGGTTCTGCCCCCCTCACACTATCTGCCCCTAGGCACTGTACCATTGCCTCCCTTCTCTCATGTCATGCCCCATCTTCCCTCTGTATCCTGTCCCCCCACCCCACTTGTCTTGTGATTGTACCCTGCACCCTGTTTTCCTAGTCCTGCCACTTATCTGTCCCCATGTCCTAGTCCCCCGAACCACATTTCTATCCCATTGCAACCTGAACCCAACCTCATCTGTCCTGGTCTCCCCCTGGCTCCCATCCTCACCTTGTGTCCAGACTCTAGTCCCCCTTTATTATTTTCCCATTGTTCCCCTTGCGTTGCATGGCTCTTCCTTCCCCAAGCTTCACATCAGGGACCACCCCTGGCCTGGTGCAACTTCCTGTTGTGCAAGTCCTCCCCTCCATTACACCAGCATGAACCAGAAATGACTCTGTTGGACCCAATGGAGTTACCCCACTTTAAAGCTGGTGTGAGCAAGTGCAGAATCAGAGCCATTTTTCTCAGCCCTTTGTGAGCCAGGATTTGTGTCTGATGTGTAGAACAAGAGTCAGAACATCACAGCAATGACCCTGAGGAGACACTTTCCTCCTAAGACCTTCTTTTCACAAAAGTTACCTTCTGGTTGGTGCCGCCATAGCCGTTCCACTGATGTCATCTCCCCCAGGGCCCTCAGTCCTATAACCCAGCAATGCCCTGTTAGCAGCGGGTGCTGGCACTGCATGATAAAACAGAACAAAATGCTCAGTGAGACATGGAGGGGTTCATAGGAACCATTGTCTGGATTGCTCAGTGCAAAGCATAAATGAGATTATGGAATGGGCAAGTCTACATTTTCCAGTTCATTGGGGTATTGTATACCAGCTACTATCCTACCCAGAGGGAAGATTGCAAGACAGATCTGGCTGGTTGAAAAGCAAGAGTGAAGCTTGATGGCCCTCATGTTCCAATGTTGGAGCTATCTCCCCCATATTACACCACTGTATTGACTTGGAGGGCTCTCAGTGAGAGCAGAATGTAGCCCATTATGTGTAAGTAACCTTTGTCTGGTCCATCCCACTATAAGGGAGGGAAATGATGATTGACAGTATGTCAAGAAGCACAGGGTCCCACTGGTACAGCTAGAACAGCTGTAGTATCACTAGATTTCCTCAGCATAAACAACTTTAGATACATCAGCAGAAGAAAAGGGTCCTAGAGGACATGATACCCTAATACTAGAGGTTTCTACTCAAAGACAGAAAAACTCGTTTTGCCAGTTTCAAGCCCACTTTAACCTTGTGGGGCTGGAAGTCTGACTGACGTTAGTGAGTTTGAGTTCTGCTTAAGCAAGATGGTGCAAAAGGTAGAAGAAAGAAGGGTATCCAGTTAAAAAGGCATATGAAAAATGCAGCAGAGGGTGGGAACAGGAAAACACAAAGATTATGAACATGGAGCCCAGGGATTGGGCTGTGATGGGGTAAGAAGAGGAGTTGAATAAACTCAGTTGAAATACTAGAGCACAATATTATACACAGGACTCCCACTTTTGACAGCTTTGCTCTTCTCTCTCTAACTCACAGCACAGAATTCTTATTACTTGGAAACACTGTTCTGAGAGGTGCGTCTCTTGTGGGTGCATGAAAGGGGATCCATACATTAAACTGCGGGGGAAAAATATTTGCCATTTCAGTCTGGTCTTGTGAAGCCAAAACAATTTCATGAGGGCTACCGAAAACTTTAGACTACACAAGATTCACTTATTCCCAGTGTAGATTCTGTAGTCACTGCCAGTTATTGGCAGTGTAGGGAGAGAATGGCTCATGCCTATTAATTAACATTGGCCAGATTTGATGGCCTCCTCTGCATGACACTGGTTAAACTCCCATTAATATTTTTCTTATAGTTCTGGACACCTTAATACCAGCAATATGTAGGGCATATGGCTGGGATGATTTAGTTAGGGATTAGTCCTGCTTTGAGCAGGGGGTTGGACTAGATGACCTCCTGAGGTCCCTTCCAACCCTGATATTCTATGATTCTAGAAACTGAGGGAATACGCAGAAGAGCAGCAAAAATAAATCCTGGGGTTAGAGAAACTAACTGTATTAGGAGTCAGGCATTCTTGGCTCTCAGTGCCATGTTGTAGGCAACAGGGCACATGGCTTCCTGAGAGAAGGGATGTGACTAGGACTAATAGATCTCATAATGGGACACTTCTGAGGAATATAAGGACTAATACCATACAGTAGCAGACTGTGGAGCAGTCTACCAAGGGAAGGGGTGAATGTCCCAGGCCTTGGAACATTTACACGCCACTGGAGGAGCACTGGAGGATAGACTAGAGGGAACACTGAAGCTCTGGACAGAGGGGCTGGGTGGAGAAGAAGATTGGACTCTTGTTAACTCTTTAAAACGGGGAAGGGACTGAGAAGCTCATAGCGGGGTCGCCCCCAGATAAACCACCTTTCTGTTTAGAAAGGTCTTTGTCCACTAGGTCTGCAAAGTGCACTATCCTGTAGAGTTAAAGACAATACCTTGAGGATTCACTGTCTCTGAAGACTCAGGGCCACCTAGATTCCTGGATCTATTCTCCACGGTTACAGACACTGAAAAGAAACAAGATCTTTAAGACTCTCTTTATATCGATTTCTTCTTGGCCTTTTGTCAGAATTAGGAGGGTGTCCCTCATCCCCCAGGATGTTTGCGTCACCCACCACAATCACATTGACAGAATTCACATGAAATGCAGAGATAAAGGAAATGTGAATGGGCTTCAGTAAACTGTGTGACAGACAGCAGGGAAAGTGGGAGATGGTGTTGCACACTGCAGGATAAAAGCAGGACTTGCACAGAGACATGATCGGGCAGTGTTTTATTCCAAGATAAAGGGGAAACGTGGCTTTTGTGCCCAGGAATGAAGCTCCTGCAATGAAACCAACTTGATTCATACATTCTACTCTATGGTCATCCTAGCTACTTGGAAGGAATCTGTATGACATGGAGACCACCTAAACACTGGCCCCTTTTTCCATTCAATGTCTCTTACACTGTAATCCTGTCTCAGTCTACATTACAGACATCACCCCTTAGGGTTCATTCAGCTGCTATGTTACCTTTCCCTTAACTAGTAAGAAGCAGACTAGACTGATCAGCCCTGACTCTCAGAAACAGTTACAACCCCTGTTTCTCCATTTCAATAGGCCCAGGTGCTGTGGGATGTTAATATGGCATTTGCTGCACTGAAGACTCCTTTTGTGTCCCCTTTCACACACCAGACCAAGTGCAAACCATGGAAACTGGAAACATTTGCTTCTGCTGGTGGTGACTTTAGGCTGGGTGCACTCCAGGCATCTGGGGATGCACTTCACACCAAATTCAGCGAAGGTGCTAAGGACTTAACTAGGATTTCAGAGTGGTAGTGGAATCTCACATTCCCCCCTTTGTCACCTTAGGTGGGGTCTGGGCCACAACCTGCAAACCTTTACTATGTATGCAGTCCCACTGAAACGTGCAGTCCCCTCACCTGACAACTTGAATGTTCTAAGAGCCACGGCCTCTAAGAACATCCATCTAGCTTTTGTTTCATTCACAGAATCTTTTTTGGTCAAACTGTACCAATAGCTGCCTGAAAGCACTGATTAATTTATGTCAAGGAATAAAAGTTACAAACATGCCAATCTGAAACTCTTGACATAAAATTAATCCATCAGAATGAATATCTAGCAGCTCACCTCACAGCATCCAACAGAACTGACAATCAGCTAAACTCCCAGAGAGCTCGCAAGCCCCGTCTGCACCCCAGCCTTCACCAGACTCCTCCCCCTGCAAAATAGCTATAAGTTACCCATCCTGCCCTGGACCCCACATAACCCCTGCACAATGACCAGCAAGGGACCCTACAGAGCTGCACTGTATGTTGCACTGGAGATGCATATGCCTGTGCCAAGCTCCCTCCTGCAGTGGGACCACACCACTTCCAGAACCAGGGAACCCCTGTGTCCTAGACACAATGGCATCATTTGCTACTAAATAAGAATCTAGTTGGAAACGGGTCCCCATTCATTTTGTGACAATTGCAGAAGATAATCCACAAAAGAAATGTTTAAAAAAATAACAGAATGAATGATACCACTTACTATCTCCTGAGTATTGCAAATGTTGCTGTAAATCAGGATATATCCTTTGCAAACTCTGCAGAAATTGCATACAGGTCAATCCCCCCTTCCTTGGAATCAGAATCAGCAGTTTTCTCATTTTGTTTCTTGTATCATCTTCTTTGTTGACTCCATCGTACTCCTGCATTGTGATGACTGACTGGCAGAGTAACTCATCCAAAACATCGTCAGCATCATTTTGAAGTAAGTTGACCAGTTTATTCCGTTCCCTTTGTATCATCTCCAAGTACTTTTCAGCAGCAATTGCTGTTACGGAGTCACATGGTCTGGAATAGTAATTTTTTTTATACATTAACTATACCTCAGGATCAAGAAATAGACATTTGAAACAACTATCGTTAGATTGGATTTAACATAATATTTTGCAGAAAAAATGGTTACCTACCTTTTTGTAACTGTTGTTCTTCAAGACATGTTGCTCATGTTCATTCCATCCTAGGTGTGCATGTTCCCACGTGTGTGATTGTCAGAGATTTTGCCTTACATTATCAATAGGGTCGGCAGTGGCACCCCTTGAGTGCCGTGCTCATGCATCGGTATATCAGGCACCACTGACCTCTCAGTTCCTTCTTGCCGGTAACTCTGACAGAAGGGCAGGTAATGGAATGGATGTGAGCAACACATCTTGAAGAACAACCATTATGGAAGGTAGGGAACCGTTTTTTCTTCTTCGAGTGCTTGCTCATGTTGATTCCATTCTGGGTGACTTACCAGCAGTGTCTTTGGAGGTGGGCTCAGCGTTCACAGTCATGCAGCTTGCAGCACTGCTCTGCCAAAACCAGTGCCATCTCAAGCCTGCTGGGTAATGCATAATGAGATGTGAACGTGAGGACAGACAACCAGGTGGCGGCCCTACAGATATCTTGGATTGGTACGGCCTAGTCGAGTGTGCCATCACGATTGCCAGCGGAGGCACTTTTGCCAGCTCAGGGCAGTAGTGGATGCAGGCAGTGATCCAGGATGAAATCCTTTGAGCAGACACTGGGCGACCTTTCATTCTGTCTGCCACCGCAACGAGCAACTGTGTCAACTTACAGAATGGCTTTGTCCTATCTATGTAAAAGGCCAGCACGCTCCTAATGTCCAGGACATGCAACCTGCATTCCTCATCTGATGCATGAGACTTTGCAAAGAAGACAGGTAAGTATATGTCCTGGCCAGTATGAAAGTGGAAAATTACCTTGGGCAGAAATGCTGGGTGTGGCCACAGCTGGTCCTTATCCTAGTAGAATACCATATAGGGCAGTTCTGAAGTAAGTGCCCTGATCTTGGACACCCTGTGGGCTGATGCTATCACAACAAGGAACAAAAACTTCCAGGAGAGAAGTAGGAGAGAGCAAGAAGCCAGAGGCTCAAAGGGGAGGCCCCACAGCCTCAACAGCATAAGATTCAGGTCCTAGGGAAGGGCAGGGTCCCAGATTTGTGGGTAGAGATACTACATGCCATGCCATCATGTTGTGAACAAAGACTAACCTGCCTTGAAGTGGATGGTGGAAAGCCAAACTAGTGGCCAGGTGGACCTTGATCAATTACAGGGACAAAGCTTGGAGCTTTGCAGAAGATAATCCACAATCTCCTGCAGCAAGCCCTGCCCTGTCCAGATATGCCGTCCGAGGCCCTGCCTGTGAGCCTTTTCCACTTGGCCAGGTAAGTCACTCTGGTAAAGTCTTTTCTACTACCCATCAAGACCTGCTGAACTCAGGTTAAGTGTAGGACTGCCAGGTTTGGGTGCAGAAGACTGCCATGGGGCAAAGTCCTCAATGGGACTCTAACTTCTAACACCTACTAAACATTAACTACTTATAAACAAACAATTTACGATGCCCTAAGGCTTGAAGTCAGAAGAGACGAAACCACTAGACCTTGCTAGGCAAAGGAAAGGTGCTCCAACTAATCACCATGGGCAGTAAGAAAGAACTGAGAGGGCGTAGGGCCAGCAGCGCCTGATATACGACGCTTTAGTGTGGCACTCAAGGAAGCACCACTGCCGATGCTACAGATACCACTAAGGCAAAAATCTCTGATAACCGCACACATGGGCACACCTAGAAGGAAATCGACATGAGCAAGCACTGGAAGAAGAACAAGTCTTCTTCAGTAGAGACTAATCAGCAAAGTTAAACAGTTGCAGAGAGACAAAACCTGTTTACAAGTATTTCCTATGCTACCTGGAATGATAAGCTCAGTTTACTAGAAGGGGGTGAAACATGGCCATTATAGATCCCAGCAGCTCATGCAAAGTTTCTATTCAGTATCAATGTATGAATGTACGTAACTTTTTCTCCTTTTATCATCTTCTCTAAAATCAGCAATAACCATCAGGAGCCACTCGTTTGCCATTCATGGTTAACATTACCTCAGCTCTTGGTATTGTCCACCTCTAGAAAGGCTAACAAACCTTCTGCCAGGTCTCCTTTCACTTACACCTTCATGAAACAGAAATGACTCAACTGGAGCCAGTGGGAGTCAACCCATGTAAAGCTAGTGTAAAGGAAATTGGAACCATCGTTTTCAGCCCATGCTGAGCCAGTATTTTCCTCTTGTATGTATAACAACAGTTAGGACATCATGGCAATGACCCTGGAGTGCCAGCTGAGGAGACACTTTCATTGTAAGATCACTATTTTCAGAAAATTTACCCTCTGGTTGATGATGCCAGCGAATCAGCACCAGTGCCATCTCCGACAGGTTCCTCAGCTGTGCGGCTCAGCGATGCTGCGTTACCAGCTGGGGCTGACACTGCATGATAGATCAGAACAAAACGCTCAGTGAGATCTTGCTGGGATCATAAGGACCATTGTCTAGGCTGTTCAAAGCAAGAATGAATCCTGCTAGGTGGTTGACAAATCTACTGTGAGAGACTGACAAAATCTTGAATGAATTTTATTAAATAAGGTTAAACTTTACTGAGCTAAATTTATCATGGTTAGGAGCCATTGAATTAAAATGCAATGTATGTGTTGTTATATGTATGTACCTTCTCTAGGAGATTGACTAAAGCAAACTCTGGGAAGGGTTAGGAATTCCAAAGGACTTTTTTGTGACAATACACCTGAAATGGAGTTCCTAGGAAGTACCTGGGGAATGCAAATGAACCATTTCAAACCAGCATTTTGAAGATAGGCCCTGGGGAGAGAGACCCATTGTGTACTAATTACCTGCCTCTGGAAACTCGAGATCAACTGTATAAAGGGTGAACTGAGCATGCCACAGAGTGTGCTTGTTTTGAGCTGAAGCTGTAATGAAGTTTTAGCCACATGGAATCCCCTAGGATGGGGGCTTGAAGGACTGCTCCTGCCAGAACCCATGTTAGGATTGGGGGGTTCATGGTAAGCTTATTAGCATGTGTGTAGGTTCTTTTATTGTTTTTAATATCTGTAATGCTTCTTGCCTTAAGAATAAAGTAGGTTTGCTTAGATAGACCTACGCGGTCCTTATAACTGTTGCATTTTTCCCCACAGTGGTCCAGGTAAACTATGCTAGCTCAGGCTCTGAACCACTGAACACTAAAGCAAATGCTTCATTTTAAATGTTGCCATAATCCTACTGAATTTAAGATTTCCTCACAATCACCCAGAACTGTGCTTTGGAATCCAGAAAAACCAGAGCCACAGCCCCTTGATTGGTGGGAGGATCCCAAAATAGTTTACAGCTGGAGGGGGTGATGCTACCTGCACATAGTGGTGCTGATGCAGATGAGTTGATTGCTGAATCATCACTCACAACATTGAGGGCTTGTGTACACTACCCGCCGGATTGACGGGCAGCGATTGATCCAGCAGGGGTCGATTTATCGCGTCTAGCATAGACATGATAAATCGACCGCTGAGCGCTCTCCTCTCAACTCCAGTACTCCACCAGAACGAGGAGCACAAGTGGAGTCAACAGGAGAGCGTCAGTCGTCAACTTATCACAGTGAAGACACCGCAGTAAGTAGATCTAAGTACGTTGACTTCAGCTACGCTATTCACGTAGCTGAAGTTGCGTATCTTAGATCGACCCCGCGCGGTAGTGTAGACAAGCCCTCTGACTCCACATGGATCTTACTCTTCATGTGGGGCCAGACAGGCTCAAGGAGGTGCTCACTCGAACTTCATGGAGGGCAGGGAGGCAATTATATGAGCTCACCAGTTCTGCAGGCTGATGGCTCCTTCAGAGGGCCAACTTGGACGGGTTATGGAAACCAGAGCTAAACACTGTGTGCTGTAAAACCATTTGGGATGGGCTCTGGTTCCAGGGAGACGTGGTGTGACTGCTCCCAAGTCCCTACATTCCTAGATCAGACTCTCCAAAGACAGTGAACAACAGATTTGATTTGTGTGTATTCAAACCAGAAACCTGACGCTGAGAGGTACACCCATCCAATAAGGGAACACATGTACCACATGACCTATGTATGTCAGCAAAGCAGATATTAAACAGTCACAGCAAACTACCTTAGAATACGTGTAGGTAATCATTTGAATAAGTAAATAATTTTAGCAAAAACACTGTGTTTATGGAGAATGGGCAAACAGAAAAAGAAACAAAATTCACTGAATCTGTAATTCATTACAGGTTATTAGCCAGCACTAAGTGCTTGAGGTCATAGCGAAAAGTCTGACAGTGGGAAAAGGGATGAGGGATGAACAAGATGGAATTTAACAGGACTGTCCCAACTTCTGTGAGTTTATTGGATAAACTTTTAAAACTTTTATCACTTCAGTGTGTCTGTGGTGCCAGACTATGATGGGTTTAGGAAGGTTCTGTCTTCAGAGAAGACTTTCTTCACTAGCTCAGCAAGGGCATGATGACTGTGTAACATGGAGAGCAGGAAAAACAGTGACAGATAAGAGGCTAAACAGGACACTACCTGCAGCAATTCCTTTCATGGAGGACGATGGGTCTTCGTGACTCTCAGGCCCCTTCTCTGGGAACACAGGGCTATCTCGATTCTCTGGCCTATTTTCCATATTTCAAGATCTTGGAAAGAAAACCAGATAAAAACCTATTTGGGTCCATGAAGATTCTCATGATCATAGAATCATAGAATATTAGGGTTGGAAGAGACCTCAGGAGGTCATCTAGTCCCACCCCCTGTTCAAAGCAGGACGAACACCAACTAAATCATCCCAGCCAGGGGCCTTAAAACCCTCTAAGGATGGAGATTCCACCACCTCCCTAGGTAACCCATTCCAGTGCTTCACCACCCTCCCAGTGAAAAGATGTTCTTGTGTCCTTAGATATGATCCCATCATCCCTTCCTTCCCCCATTCAAAGCATGCACCAGGAATCCAAACACCAGCACACTGGACTTGCCCAACTTCATGGAAAATTGGATCCCCAAACTTAATACAGAATTTCTAGTTTAGGAGCTGTAGAAACCCACAAATCCTGCTAATGCCCCAGAAGCCCCATGGCTGCATCTGTCCAGTGGGGGTAAGGACACTCACTGTGCCAAAGGGAGAAAGATCTGCCAGATCCAGACAAGTCTCAGAGCATCCCCCTATGGATCTTAGCCCTGGCGGGGAAGCTGACGGAGCGGGAGTGTGTCCTGCCAGGCCCTGCCCTGACCCTGAATGGAGACAGAGCACAGAGTTCTGAGGCACTGAGGTACCTTGGGGAAAGAGAACAAACTCCCCAACCCCAAGCACTGGGCAGAGGAAAATAAGGGTAAGTGGCATTGCAGGGTTGGAAGTTGAGACTGGATGTATTTCTAGGAAATACACTCTGGCTCAGAAGGAAGTTCTGGGTGTGATGCTGGAATCACTGGGTGGGTTCTTTGGCCTGGGTTATGTGGGAGGTCAGACTAGATGATCAGAACAACCCCTTCTGGTCTTACTATTTATGAATCTATTGGGGGTGGGATTCGACACCCGGTGAGACGCACGCTGGCTCCTCATTGTTCCAATTTAAATCAAATTTCCAAATACACCGCTACCTCGATATAACACGACCCAATATAACACAAATTCGGATATAATGCGGTAAAGCAGTGCTTCGGGGCGGGGGAGGGCTGCGCACTCCGGTGGATCAAAGCAAGTTCAATATAATAGTTTCACCTATAACACGGTAAGATTTTTTGGCTTCCGAGGACAGTGTTATATCGAGGTAGAGGTGTAGTATTCATTTGGTTACCAGGTTCTGGAATTGGCTGTATCCCTTGGTGAGGTTCGATGCTCACTGCTTTGGGGATTAGAAGAGATTCAGACACCCATTCTTCAAAATGGAATAACTGGGAAGTTGAGATTCATGGCAGGATAAGAAATACAATCAGTGCATTGGACAAAATCTGCATCTTACTTATTGGCCATTGGAACTGGTGATACTAAGGGTGTGTGTACACACCTGTTGTGCATAGACAGACACATGCTAATCCTGTTCAAACTAGCACACTAAAAATAGCGGTGTTGCCACAGCATCACAGGCAGCAGCTTGGTTAGCTGCCTGAGGATATGCACAGGGGCTCAGACAGGTTTGTACTCAGATAGCTAGTCTGAACTGTCAAATGTGCCCCCTCCCCCCCTCCGCCACCCCACTGTTATTTTTAGGTGCTAGTTTGACCAAACTAACACATGGATGATTAGGGGTCTGTAAAACATAACCTATGAGGAAAGATTGAAAAAAATGGGTTTGTTTAGTCTGGAAAAGAGGGGACATAACTGTTTACAAATACCTAAACGGCAGTTACAAGGAGGAGGGAGAAAAATTGTTCTCCTTAACTTCTGATGATAGGACAAAAAGCAATGGACTTAAATTGCAGCAAGGAAGGTTTAGGTTGGATATTAGGAAAAGCTGCTTAACTGTCAGGGTGGTTAGGAACTGGAATAAATTGCCTAGGGAGGTTGTGGAATCTCCATCATTGGAGATTTTTAAGAGCAGGTTAGACAAACACCTGTCAGGGATGGTCTAGATGGTGCTGGTCCTGCTGTGGGTCCAGGGTACTGGACTTCATGACCTTTTGAGGTCCCTTCCAGTCCTGTGATTCTATGTACATCTGCCCCAGCTGGGAATTATACCTCCCAGCTGCTGTGTAGATGTACCCCAAGACTAACAGAGAGTAACATGGTCCGGGAGGGCCCAGGTTGCTTTTAACTTTCCATCTCTGTACATTTCAGCCATTGATCATAAGAATTTTCTGTATTATTAACAATTTAAAACATGCTTGTAAATTGTTTGTGGATGCACCAATAGGTA
This sequence comes from Trachemys scripta elegans, assembly GCF_013100865.1. NCBI lineage: Eukaryota > Metazoa > Chordata > Testudines > Emydidae > Trachemys > Trachemys scripta. The sequence continues at coordinate 140,536,620 of NC_048301.1, read as the reverse complement.
GCAATCAGCATTAATCGATATCCACTTATTAGTGCCCCAATCCTTCAAAGACTTACAGCCATGCTTAACTTTACTCCATTCAATGTGACTACTTGCTTGTTAAGATTTTGTACATGTTTCTAGGATCAGGTCCTTGAAATCAAATCTTTGCAGTCTAGGTAATGAAATGAGCATTGAAAGCAATTCACAAACCTGCTGAGTCAAGGAAGACATAGGAATAGGAAATACTGTGTCACTGGAGTCTTTGTAATCTGTCTACAGAAATAAACTATAAAGACATCCCTGAGCCCACGGTCCTTTCTGTACACAGTAACCCCTATGTCTTTGTGGCGTCAGAAAACTTTAAGAAAGTATTTCACTCACATAATAATGTATTGTATAAAACTACAGAAGGTCACCAAAGTGCTCGGGATGCCAAACATTTAAAACACTTATGTTAATATGTGAATGAAACAGATAGAAATCAGACACCGTATGAAAATGAATCAATATTGTTCAGATTCTGAGCACCTTACTTTGCTCTTACTCAGTTTTCAATTGTCTTGATTCAGTTTTATTCCACTGAACCCCAAGGGAGTTTCACTGAGAAAGGCTCCCCAGGACTGGCCCAGAGGTTTTTGTTCCAAGAAATTGTTCAGTTTTTTTGTAAGAAACAATGTCACCTACCTCCTGTTCTCCAGCAGAATCAACAGCAAACACAGCTCCCCATGAAGTCCCACTGCCCTGTGTTGGCCTCATGCTGTATAAATAGCCAACTGGAATCTGAAAGTAAAATGTTTTTGGGGGGCTGGCTCTCTGCCTTCTGGTTACTGAAACTCATACACCATTAGAAGAAATGTCACCTGAACTCATAGAAGTTCAGTATCCTCCCTCTCTCAGCTGACACTTGGCCCAATCCCCTACCCCGCATGTATGTCCAGTGTGATGTGGGGTTGTGGGAAGGAGGGCAGATGAAAGTGGAAGTCTTGGAATTCAAGTTCAGGTGACAGCTAAATTTACCTCGCAGCTGCCCTCCAGTAAATGAGGGCAGAATTGAGCTTGCAAAGCTCATTGCAGTGTCAGGCACCACTTGCTGTTGTGTTGGGTGTTAACAGGACTGGCTGTAAGTCACCAGCAGAACAGTGAGAGAGAGGCCAACCCAGCTGAATTGTTAGGGGGTTCCAATGGCTCCCAGACTGCACCGTGGGATGACAATCTGTCACAAAATGGTTAAAAAAATATGGGAGGTTGTTATGGAAAATTAATGCACCAGTTACATAGCCAGCAAAAGCATCATGGCTACAATAATCCAGAATCCCAAAGGACCTTCAAACGAAGGTATAAGATCTTCCCTTCAGGATTGCAGATGGTTGTAACTATGATGCTCTGCGCATGACTATGGCCGTAGCTGTCATTTGTGTGGCCATGTCTGCCACATCGGAGGATGCCTGTAACATTGTCCTGGTCACAAGTTGTCCTTTATTAAGAATGGCCTTACACTGGTCCTTCCTTTCCTCGGAGTTGCCACTAAAGAAATCATTTAATTTAGGATAGTTATCATAATCATATTTTACTAGGAGCGCAGCATAGTTAACTGTGCAGAATTGTAAAGTTGCAGAAGAGTGGGCTGTATGACTGAATAAACATAGTCTCTTCTAGTCCTTTTCTTGGGAGCAGGGATGGATCTGTGCTGGGGTTGCTTCCCTCATTGGTTGGCCACATCTACCACTAGGGAGTTAGGTTGGGGAGGGGGGGTGAAAAGGGAAAGTCAAGTTCCTTGTTGGGCACATAATATTTCTGGTCAGCTCTCTTACACATCGTGGGGGGATGGTGACTGGTGTTTTCCATACTGTTTCTGCCGGTTCCATCAACACATTGTTGACAGGTAGTGCTATCTTCGATGTGGAAGATGTGTGTAAAATCTTTAGGAGTTGATGTTGGGTCTCGGTCACTTCCTCAAGTGGGAGGTTTTTGGCTTTGTGCCACTCATCAGAACAAGTCCTGGAATTGTTTAAAGTCATCTGCAGCCATAGGAGGTGGAGGCATTACAGTCTTGTCCAGCAATGATTCTGAGTTATGAGCAGGTGAAATGTCCTGCTCTGTGTCCTCGTCTCTGTAGTATTCCGTTTTCCCAGGGGCATCTGATGGCTCCCGTAAGAAGGCTGTTGTGGAACATATGGATCTTTGAGGAGTGGGAGGTCTGTTATAATGAGTCCTGTAGGCCACCCACGGGTCCCATTGTGGCAATGGCATACAGAATGCCATGAGCAGCACATCCATGGGTGTCTGAACCAGGAATCTATGTCTCGGGCAAGCTTTTCCTTGGATCTCATATGTCCCAACATTGGCCCGGTTCTGGTCAGTGAGGAGTGGTGTGATAAAAAGATGCACTCCTCTAGGTTGTCCTCCTCACCGCTGGATAATGGTGGATCAATGGGGGAGTCTGTTTGCTCCAGTGCTGTCTGCACCGAGGAGCCATCAGTACTAAATAATGCTGAGCCTGGAATGGAAGATACCACCATGTCTGCCTGGTGTGTGAAATGGCATGGTGCCAAAGTTTTTGATGCCATGCCCTTGGGTGCCAGTGTTTTGGATTGTACCGTAATCAATGCCAATTGTTTACGTGGGGCCTTGGTCAGTGCCGGTGGTGACGTTTTTGACCTCTCCATCAGTGCTGATACTGTTATTGGTGCGGGCAGAGTCGGCATCACAAATGGTGACGGTTGCGGCACCAACTCTTTCAGCATTTTTGTCGGTGCTGTAGAGGAGGAGGCTGACTTATGTTTGCTACTCGATTCCTTTCCTTTGTCGGGAGAGGTCCCGGTGCGGATGGTGCCGGAGGTTCCCAGTGCCTCCAAACTGCTCAACCTCGATGTGGTTGGCACAGAGTTTAGCAACCTTGCAGGAGACTGTTTCTTTTTCCACAGCTCTCTCTGCAGGGAGGATCTCTCTCTTCATTTTCTTGGAGGAGTGAGTACTTGCCATGTCCAATGATGACATGCCCAGAGAGTCTCCGGTTGAGCGATTCTGTTGTACAGGGTCAGAAGCTGGCCGGAGGGATTTCTCCATGAGAATAAATTTTAGGTAGAAAGCTCTATCTCGCCTGGCTCTAGCTTTGAGATTGCTGCAGTGAGTGCACCAATCCAATGAAGTCACTATCTGTGAGGGTACTATAAACACAGTGCTCAGAAGATGGGGACTGTGTGAATAAATGGAGGCCAGCCACATCTGCAGGGGCCTGAGGTGCAGCCTCGTGTGTTGTATTAGATATGTTCATGAAGCCCAGGAGCCTCATGCAGCTTCGGGATCTTGTGATTGGGTGAATCTTGAGGTCTGTCATGAGAGATTGACCAGATTGGAATCTCGACTCTGTAAGGAATGTTCTGACCTGGGTTGAATCCAAAACTACCCCCAGAGATGACCTGTACCTGCCAATAGTGGAAGGGCAGAGTGAGGGCAGTGGCTTCAGCAGATGTTTTTGAGCATGCTCGGTCTGTGTGAGCATGCTCGGTACAAGCCAAGCAGCAAATCTGGGAGGGCACATGACCCTGCATGCCCCCCACCCACATACACACATTGCTTCTGAGAGAGGGGGTGGGGAGGGAGGCGGAGGGGGGAAGGAGCCAGGACAGGGAAGGACCCTTTCCCCATTTACAACAATTTAATTGCCTTCATTTCACTACAGTCTTGGGCCAGCTCTACACTACACTTGCTTCTGTATAAACTACATCCCACAGGGGTGTGAAAAGCAACGTAGTTATACCAACTTTAATGCCCCACTCCCATGTAGACAATGCTATGTCGGCAGGAGAGCTTCTCCCGACAACATAGCTACCACCTCTCGCAGAGGTGGGGTTACTAAGCAGACAGAAGAGCTCTCTCCCATCAGCTTAAAGCATCTTCATCAGAAGCACTACAGCGGCACAGGTGCATCGGTACATCTGAGCCCAGATAGTGTTTGTAGTGTAACCATGACCTTAATCAGTGCCAGGGACTTTCCCTGATCTCCACCAGCAACTGTGATTCCCAGAAATCATCTTGGAGAGACTAAAATAAAAAGTGAGAGTACAGTGTCAGTGGTGCCCACAGTCAAACAAGTCAGTGGCAGAACCAGGAATAGGACCAAGGAATCTGAACTCCTAGATATCCATTGGCTAACAACTAGACCCCACTTCTCTCCCAGAGCCAAAAATAGAACCCAGGAATCATTACTCCCATTCTCCACCACTGTTCTAAATTCCCTCTCAAAGCTGGGAATAGGACCCACCAGGCCGAACTCCCAGCCAACCTGCTCTAACTACGAGACCCCACTCCTTTCCCGGAGTCAGGAATAGAACCAGAAGTTCTAACTCCTACTTCCTCCTGCTGTAGTCACTAGGTATTACTTCCCTCCCAGAACTGGAAATAAAACCCATGAGTCCTGACTCTCAGTCAACACTGCTCTAACCACTAGACTCCATTCCCCAAGAGTCCCATCCCTGCCCCTGTTCTAATCCATTAGACAAAGTGAGAAATGTAAGCAATCTAAGTAGAAGAAGGCTGAGTGAATTCTGCGCAGTACATCACATCATCATATTGCTATAAGTTTGCAGAATAAAAGCTGCCACCTCCTCTAATGAGAATCATCACCATCTAAATATGTAGTGAGCAACTTAAGGCACAATTACAAGTGAATCTCTGAGCAAGCTGGTACTTTAAATAGCATAAGTGACCTGGGGACAGGCTATGTGGAATAGGAATGACTTGACTGGATCTAGTCTGGGTGACTACATAAGAAACACACTCTTGTATTCCAGGTGAACATGGAAAAAACAAGAATAATGATTTTCCAGGTAAAGTCCCAAAACAATCAAAACAGAGTAACATGGTATTAGAAAGACATGGAGCTTGAATATACCCTGCATTATACATACAGGATCTCATAATAAACACATCAGGAAGTTTCAGATTGTCTATCAAAACACTTCAAGAGAAAGCTCTACCGGATTTCTACTCCATAAATAAAATATAAATAGATACAGCTCCCCGATAAAACTACTGCTAAAATATCCAACCCATTCTACTACATGGGAGTGAAATCTGGGCCCCAAATTTAAGAACTGATTGCATTGACTACAATAAAACCCTAACAGAAATCCTCCACCAGCAATTTTATGCATGGGAATGTCAACGCCACCAGCTGCGGAGCAGAACTGAGCCAATTCTCTGTTAAATCAACAGTCAGAAAAGAATGACCAACACTAAGATGTGCTCAAAATGCTACACCAGCATCTAAAACACCGACACATCAGTCACTGGAAAAACAAATACCAAAGAGCGACAAGCTGGACTGCTACAGAACCCTGCAGAGAGTGGTTACCCGAGCAGCTACCTCACTACAGTGACATGTGCAGAACTAAGGCAGATTGTCTCCAATTACAGAATCAGTGACCACAAACTAGAAGTGAGAGTTAGGAGGCAAAAAGCAGTCTAAATCCAGACTGTGCATCCAGTGTGACAGAGGAGAGAGACTGAGATAGGAGACACTTAAATAAAACACTATAACAAATTTATTAACTATAGAGAGAGATTTTATGTGTGTACAAGTAATGAGGCAGAAAAGTCAGAAATGGTTATAAGAAAAATAAACATAAGACACATCTACTAATACCTAACTTGACAAACTATATCAGATTCAAACAAAGTTTCTCACCCTGTGCTTCCAGCCATCTTCCTGACCAAACCCTGTAGGTCAAGACCCCCCTTTGACTCCCACCCCCAGAGTCCACCAAATGCTTTCTTTGTCACTTAGGGAGCAGTGAATGCAATGGGCGGGAAGAGAGAGAAGGGTGCTTGGGGTGTTTGTCCCTCCTTTTTATAGTTTGTCCCCCTCTTGAAAACCATTTCCAGCTGGGCACTAGGAGACAAAGAGTCTATAGGGAAGGATGTTCCCTGCTGGGTTTTTCTCATCTGTTTGAGCTTTCGTTGCCTCCCTTCCTGCTTAATTACTCTGTTTACTGCTTAAATGCAAATTAAGCAGAGCACTCGTGCCTTTGTTTAAGATCTCAGTTTGGGCAGGGCTGTGGGTGTATGGAACATGTGTTAAGAACATCATAGAGGGAAATCTTGTAACTTCACATCCAATGTTGGCAGACATATTTTATCAGGACACTATTGACCAGCAAATGATACCTTACAAGACAGGCCTTGTCTGAAAATTATGATAATGGTGAATAGTATCTACACTGCTAAGTTAGATCACCATAAGAACCTAAAGAGCTCGATCTTTTTAGCTTATCAAAAAGAAGATTGAGAGGTGACTCGATTACCCAGGGGAGTATTCTGTCACACATTGAGATCTGTGTTTGTATTAACAAAAGCAAGGTTGAAGAAGAGCACCTTGCACATGGAGTGGTAGGTGTTGAGGTTATTGTTCGTTCTTAATTCCTCTGGGAGTTTGTTCCGCAGTCTGGGACAGGCCTCCAAGAAAGCTCTGTCTCTAGCTCAGATGCTTACAGAGTTTCAGGCCAGAAGGGACCGTTAGATCATCAAGTCTGACCTCTTGATAAGCTAAAAAGATTGAGCTCTTTAGGCTCTTGTGGTAACCTAACTTAGTAGTGCAGATCAGGCCTAAGGCATTTTCTCCAGCTCTCAAATCTGGCTTTCCACATCCTCTCCCGTTTTTCAATGTCCTTTTTAAACCATAGACATGAGAACTGGATGTAGCCTTCCAGTATTAATCTCACCAATGCTTTATACAGAAGTAAAATTGGCTCCCCCTCCCACTCCTACTCCTCTGTTTATATGTCCAGGGACTGCACTAGCCCTTGTTGTCACAGCATCACACTGGGAACTCATGTTGAGTTGTTTGTCCACTATGACACCTGAATCCTTTTCAGATTCTCTGCTTTCCAGGAAAATCAATGGGACTTAGGCTCCTATGGCCCAGATCCACAAAGGGACTTAGGAGCCTAAATCTCAAGTCTAGGCACCACTGCAACCCACAACACTCCAGCTCAGATGCTGCCTAACCCTGTAATTGCCTAAACTCACTCAGCACCGAACTCTTCCCTGTAAAAATTCCTTTAGCAGCTATATTTCCACCTGTGGGCATGAGCACTGCAGCCTCCTTCCAGGCACTGGAGGCCTCTCTCTGGCATAAATCCCAGTGCAATCCACAAACCAGGGGGAAATTGCCATTTGCCCACCTAACTTCCTTGCAGGCCCAATCTGGTAAATGTGCTCTGAACAGGCCTTTACTAGAGCAGGCCTCATTCAAAATCCAGCTGGCGGGGGATGTGGTAGAGTCCATCTTATAATTTTGAGTGCAGCAATTAGAGAATTCACCTGGGATGTGGGAGATCAGCTTCAATTCCCCACTCTGCCTGATGGGGAGAAAGGATTTGAACAGGGGCCTCCCACACCTCTCAGGAGAGTGCACTAACCGCTGGATGAAGCCACTCCAGTAAACTCAGATCATCTGAATGTCACTGGTTTGGGTTCAGTGGGCACCGACGTGGCCCACCAGTGACAAGTTCCCCTGCTATCCCAGCATCCTCTCTGTTAACACATCCCCTGTTTCCTCCAGGGGAAGAACAAAGCCATTTGAACCTGCAAACATGTCTTCCTTTCCATTCCAGCCTTGTTCTATCAGGCTGACATGGCAATGAATGCTGTGGTACATACCTACCCTGAGTTCAAACCCTATCCATTTCACCTTGGCTCATCACTAGGTCGGACACAAATAGAGCCTGTCACTGCGCCAAGTGTCACTTGAGAGGGGAATGATGTTACATTTTTCTGGCCTGTGAGTTCTTTTCTTACAGTGATTTCATGTAAACCCAAAAAAAGCTGGCCAATTCAGCTCTCCAAAATCACCTCTTTAAGTCTTATCTTATCCCTTATATAAAACTGAGCAGACACCTTAGCAATAGACAGGATCTCCCTAGACTGGGACAGAGAGTGGAAGGTAAGTGCCATTTTGTAGTAAAGTAAAATCTGGAAACTTCTTAGAATACATATGTCTGGGCCAATCCTGAGCACCTTACTTTTACTCAGCCCTTTCTTAGACTTTAGCTGGAAGTTTGCCTGGGGTAAGGCGTGAGTTAATAAAGATGGGATGTTGGCACCAAGTCAGATAAGGACTTGCATGACTTTAATGGACATGTCAATGATAAATATGCAAGGAGGAGATATTTCACTCTACTCAGAAATGGGATTGCTGCTAATCTAACCCCTGCTTTTCATATTTACCTCCCCAGGGGCCAAAATATTAGAGCAAAGAATCCTGGTAATGACCACAATAGACATGCTGGTATCTAACTGGCAAAACAGCTAACCCCTCATTTCCTGCCCTGGGAAGGAAAAGACGGGTACAAGGAGCAGCTTTGAAACAGTGAGCTGGGAAGGTGTGAATGAGCCAGAGCTGAAGTTCAGTTTTGGCAGCATTATTGGAGTTGGCCCTGTCTCAACCCCATGGGGACTAACACCCAGTTTTCATGAACCGCAGTGCACTGCTAGAGCTAATTTCCAGTCGTTATTACAGAACTATTCCATTTTCAACAGGAAAGAGGGGAGTCTGGTGGGTCCGTCTCTCAAATTGTTGAAATGGCCAATCTCATGATAACGGACAAGGCACTTTCCTTCAGTTACTCGCTGAACTGAAGCTGCCTCTAGCAGCGTCACGAATCCTGTGTCTTCTGTCTTTTAAAAGCAAATCACTGCGGATCCTGCGATTCAGTGATAATGGCCACTGGGGACAAATACAGGATTCTATGCACCAAACGCAAAGAGCTGGTAGAAACTATTCAAAGAGACCCTGATAACATCTTGGATGAGTTACTTGCCCAGTGCATCATTATAGAGGAGTACAACAGCATCAATCAAAAAGAGGACATCGTGATCAAAATCAGGAAGTTGTTAATTCACATACAGAAAAAAGGGGAGTCAACCTGCCAGCAATTTCTGGAGTGTTTAGAAATCCTCTTTCCTGGCACCAATCAGGATTTACAACCTTCTGGTCATGGTAAGTCAAATCTCTTTCTGTTTTATTTTTCACACCAAAAAACAAAAAACAAAAAGGTAATAGCCATAACACAGAGGGAGAGAAAGCATATTTCCCAACTATGGCAAAACTTTGCATTATATATGTACATGAATGAAATGTTCTGGCTGAGCATTTAAATTCACTGCTGCAGTAGTTCTCCAGATAATACTTCCTGGTGATCAATTTGTATGGTTTTACTCAGTATTTCATTGCTTTTGTGGTTTTGATGTGGGTGTTGTTTGTCCTTATCAACCTTAACTGTTTTGAATGATTTTTTTATATTTGAAAATAAGGGGAAAAAAATTAAAAATATAAAACTGGAGACATTACAAATAGTACACGGAGACTAGTTTTAAAGCATCCCCTTCCCCAAGTCTCACCCAAATACCTTCACCATTCCTGCTGCAAGTTCAGGTCTGACAAACCATGTGTGATTTGTGAAATTTGGTCTTTCAACTGGCAAACCTTTTGTGATTTGCCAGCCAGGACTGCTGTCAGAGGAGCACATGATGTTGAAGCCATGTTCCTCAGAGCTACTCAGGTGCCACCTTCCCTTCCAGGCCACCTGTGATATTTGGAGAGTTCTGTTTTTCGCATATCTCCCAGTTGTCCACCCAATAGCCTTTCAGTTAGGGCAGTCGCCTGTGATGTGGGAGGCCCGTTTTCAAAAACCCAGTCTGGCTGATTTGGAGCAGGGACTTGAACTTAGATCTCCCGCAGTCCAGTAGGCTATTGGCTATAATGGGGTGGGGTCTCTCAGCTCTCAAGGGATGACCTAGCTCAGGGGCCTAACTCCAGGAGACGGTTTACAGCTGAGAATCTGAGCAGATATAGGCATCTCTCTCTGGCCCAGAGTTAAGTATCTAATTACCTTTGAGGGGCAGGGCTTAGGCCCCACCCTTTTCAACAGCATTTCATTTTGGCTCCCTGCTCAGCATGCTGGCTTCTGTGAATCCCATTCCTAGGTGTCTACGCTCCCCATGCATTATAAAGGGAGCCTGGGATCCTAGCTCAGGGCTGAGGAGTCCAGTGGGCGGCAGGGCACCTAACAATTATGTGTTGCAACGCCTAAGTCCCTCTGTGGATTTAGCCCCCCACTGTCTGTAGTTGGAATGGCCATCAGAGATATACAATTAAGGACTCTCTGCCATGGCAGACCACAAATCTCCTGCATACTTACAGATCTGAGGCTCCCCACTGACACTCCTCTGACTAATTGCATCTTAACCTGACTCTGAAGTTTCAGACCTACCAAGGAGTAACAATGAGTGCAAAGACCTTGCAAAGACCCATGCGGGCAGGGGACTGGACTCGATGACCTCTCGAGGTCCCTTCCAGTCCTAGAATCTATGAATCTATGAATAAACCAGCAAACCAAAAAAAGAAAATCCAACAATAAAATATGCCATGTGACACCTTCGCTAAAAAAAAGAGACAAAAATCAAGTTAATTTCTGGCCTCTCAGGTCACCCATCTGCCTTGAGAGAAAACCCAGTTAACAATGTGAGAACCTCTCTACAATTTTACCCCTTCTCCTTGCAGCCCTGCCCCCACATTCACTTCCTGATTGGATTGATGTCCCAATAAAATCAACTAACCAACTAATCAATTTGGGGCTTTTCCTCTCCTTCAATAAATATATTCCTCTCCTCTCAGTAGCTCCTAATGCTGCAACTCCTATCATTGTTCCTCTGCTCCTAGTGAAAAGGAGCAGACAGTCACCACTCTGCTTTCTCACACCCTACTCCCACCTGGGAAAAATAAAGAGCTGAGAAATCCCGGTGCCCTGCTCCTCACCTCCCTGTCACAGGCCTCCCGGCCACTCTTTTCACTGCTCACTCACTTCACTGTCATGGGCCTACTGCTTCCTGGTGACAGGTCCCTACCAGGAGAGTGACACCTTAGACAATTCCTCATTCACTCTACCTCGTCTTCCTCCAATCTGGGCCCCTCATGCTGCTCCTGAGGTGGGGATGGAGCTTTGCAACTCCCATTCTAGGATTACTCTGATTCTGTGCCAAGAGGATTGAAAAGGCAGCCCGTATGCATGTTCTGACCTCAGTACCACTCTATACTTTCAATGGAGAGAGGAGCTCTTTTAGGGCCTGACTACACTGGAGCTCAAAGTGTAATGTCCAGCTTGGGTAGATACACCCAGGCTAGCTTTGATCAAGCGAGCACACTAAAGGTAGACGCTAGCTGCAGTGGTGTGGGCTAGCTGCCTGAGTACCTACCTAGGATCTCAGATGGGATTGTACTCAGGCATCCCACGAGCCACGCCACTGTGTCTACACTTGTATTTTTAGCACACTAGCTCAAACAAAGCTAGCGTGCCTATGTCTACTCAAGCTTGAAATTACACCTCGAACTCCAGTCTACATGTACCTGGAAGGGCTGAGGGCAACCAGCCCCACCAGCACCTCCCTCCAGAGACTGCGCTCTAAGGTACTGCTATAAAGAAGGTGGGAGCACTGCCAGATTCTCCTTCCTCCCTCCCACCCACACTCCCTGCTGCTCCCTCCTAAGACTGCTGGAGAGAAGGGAGATAAGAAAGGTGTATGTTCCAAAGGCAGCTTAAAGAAATAAAAGAGGGGTATTAATGGATAAGTTTTAGATCCATTAGCCCCTAATTACTAGCCACTAATGGACTTTTTCCTTTAAATTATTATTAAGATTTTACAACATTAACTCCATCTCTAAAAATGTTCTGTCTGGGAATATCTAACTTCTGAAAGTCATGAGAATCCTATTTTCATTTTGTTTTACAGAGAAAAATAAAGCTTTGCAAGGACTCCTTTCTAAGCTAAAGCTGCAGGAATACCAAAGCACAAAACTCAGGCTGCGGGATGTCCTGGAAATTGGCTCAGAAAGTATAGAAAAGTGGACTCCTCAGATGTTAGAGGATTTACCGTGGCATTTCCTGAGGAAAATCATGGCTCTGAATGGGACAGCCAGAAACACAAGCCTTGGACATAGAGCATGTGATGATGAAGGCGGCAGTGAGAAGGCACAGATTGCAGGTGGAGATGTTTTTAGTTTTAGTGACACTGACATCAGAGAGTCTCTACACCCCCTCGATCTTCTCTGTGCTGTTCTGCTTTGCTCAGACAGTTTCCTACAGCAGGAGATCCTGTCCAAAATGTCCATGTGCCAGTTTGCCCTCCCTCTGCTGCTACCTGCCCTCTACACCCCCAGGTGCACCCTAATGCTGTGGGCCATGAGGGACATTGTGAGGAAGTGGAGGCCCCACTCCCTGGCAGAAAGCAGAGGGTTCAGAGAGGAGAGCCTGGTGCTCACGTCAATGCCAACCATTTCCTTTGTGCGGCTGGGGAGCTGCAGCTTCTCCAAGTCCAAACTCCTCAATGAGGTTCTCAGCCCCTCTCAGCAGCACCACGATTTCTTCATCCATCGGGACATGGAGTCTGGGAACCTCCCTCGGGAAATCGCAGATGGGCTGGTTGAGATTTCCTGGTATTTCCCTGGAGGGAGGAAGAATTCAGATCTTTTCCCAGAGCCCGTTGCAGTTACAAATTTGCGTGGAGACATTGAGTCCCACTGGCTACAATTTACCTTTTTAACAGTGGTCTCCTCAGCAGTGTTCATAGTTACTGAGAGCATCAGTGAGAGACAATACGCACTGTTATCATCTCTGCAGGGATCAGCCACTAAATACTACTTCATCCTCAATTGCAAGAATGGAAATCCCATGGAAACATTGGGATTCCTTAATAAGTTGGCTCCAGTGCTGAATCTGAGCAAATCACAACTACTGAAGAAAGACAGCACCACAAATAATGCAGGATTTGTGCAAAAACTGAAATCTGCCATAAAAAGCATAACGAGTTCACATCCCAAGAGAATGAATTTGGAAGCCATGGCTGTGACCGCACGTGAACTAGGAATCCAAGTAGATGAGGACCGAAAGGAATGTCAGATTGCAAGGAAGTGGGCTAGAGAAATCACTGTGGAAATAAAAGATGTGGCAAAGTACAGGAGGGAAATGCTGAGACTGCAGGGGGATCTCTGGGAAAAATTGGCTAAAGTGGAAAAAGAACTGTGCAGAATGAGAAGGCAAGGGGAGACTGCCACTGAAGACTATAAATGTCAACTGAGAGAGGAACGGTTGGAATTACGTAGACAGCAGAATCAATGTGACCGTACTGATGGATTGATTACATTTATTAATGGAATAGGACAATTGCCTTCAATGGAGAAACATTACTTTCTGAAATGGATGAAGTTTTGCCTGGATCACATTGCTCGAGATAATCTTTTTAAACTACGGGATCAATATAAAGGGAAAAGTAAAATGGCAGATGACCCACAAGCACTAGCCATGTTGGATAAATTAATATCTACCACTTCCTTAGGGGTTGAGCATTTCATGCGTGAGCTGGGGCAGTTTTATGAAGCTGAATGCTCAATGGTTAAAGAAGGAGACAAGACAGAAAGCCAAAGACAATTCACCCATCTCCCAGGCATAGCAGCTGACCTGATGCTGGAAGGGTGTCCTATGGAACTGCTAGATGGAAATTCATCCAACATCCCACTGCAGTGGGTAACAGATGTTCTGACTCAGCTCCATGCCAAACTTGGGGGAAGGTCCAGAATGGTGGTTCTAACGGTGCTGGGAGTGCAGAGCACTGGGAAATCCACCCTCCTCAACACCATGTTTGGCCTGCAGTTTGCAGTGAGCAGTGGCCGATGTACGCGAGGAGCCTTCATGACACTCATTAAAGTGGCAGAGAACTTTCAGCAGGAGCTGGGCTGTGATTTCATCCTGGTGATAGACACAGAAGGCTTGAAAGCCCCTGAACTGGCCCTGCTGGAGGATAGTTATCAACACGACAATGAGCTGGCCACATTGGTGATTGGGTTAAGTGACATAACTATCATTAACATGGCCATGGAGAATGCCACTGAAATGAAGGATATTCTGCAAATTGTGGTCCATGCCTTTCTCCGAATGGAGGAAATAGGGCAAAAACCCAACTGCCAATTTGTACATCAGAATGTCAGTTTTGTGTCTGCGCATGACCAAAACATGAGGGACAGGAATCACCTCCTAGAGCAGCTGAATGAAATGACCATAGCTGCAGCTAGGATGGAAAACCAATGTAAAAAAGTGAATTTTTCATGTATTATGGACTATGATGCAGAGAAACACAATTGGTACATCCCTGGGCTGTGGCACGGAGTCCCTCCCATGGCTCCAGTGAACATGGGATACAGTGAGAGTGTGTGTGAGCTAAAGAAATACTTGTTTGATTTGATAAAGCAACGGTCACATAATAGAGCCCCTAAGGACATTCCCCAGTTTGTCAAATGGGTGGAGAGCCTGTGGAATGCTGTAAAACACGAGAACTTCATCTTCAGTTTCAGAAACAGCCTTGTAGCTGAAGCCTATAACCAGCTGTCTATGAAGTATTCCGAGTGGGACTGGCATTTCCGCAAAGAGATACATCTCTGGGTATCTGAAAAGGAAACTGTCATTCAGAATCAGACATTAGAGAAACTACAGGCTGGTGCCTTATCCATGTTGAAAAATGAGGCACGGGAAAAACTGCAGCACGAGAAACAAAAAGTTTTGGATAATTTACAAGATTATTTTGAAAGTGGAGTTTTGAATCTGCACCTGATAGAAAAGTACAGAGAAGATTTTATCAGGAGTGCAAACTGCCTCAAAAATGAACTTAAGAGCTACTCCGAGAACAAGTGCGAGGAAGCAATTCGAATTCGAAAAGGCCAGCTCAAGACAGAAAACATCCAGACCTCATACATGCAGATAATTGAAAGGAAAGTTGACAGGGTCTTGGATGAATGTAGGAACAAAAAACCTAAACTAGAGAATGAAGAACTGAAATTAGAATTTGAAAACATGTGGAGAGAAACACTGTCAGAGTTGAAGTTCAGCAGTTTACAGAAACATGAAATTTATCGAGAGATGGAGTCCCAGTTGAGAAAGGACCTGGCAAATCGAGGGAGTGCCATCAGGCAGAAGCTACAGGAATCAGGTAGTTTGTTGTATTATGGAATTGACAATTTCAAACTGAAAAAGGAGTATCTAGATTCAGCATGGATCAAAACTATGAAAAAACTGTTGTTCATAGGGGAATGTGAAACAGCTGTTCACACAGAAGAACTTGCTAAATCCTTAATAGATGAGGGTAAAAGATACACTGAAGAAAAGGTAAATTCCAAAGTGGACTACGATGAAATCTATTGCAGAGAATTGCTGAACATAATCAACAAGAGGCTCCAACAGGAGGATGTTAAAAAACTTGGCACTACTGCTTGCTTTGAAGTTGACCTGAAAATTCATATTTTGGGGGAGGCAGCTTTGAGATTTCAAAAGATGCATGAAGATTTTATCAAACAAAATGATCCTCAGTGTCGTCTAGAGAAGCTGAAACCTCTGTATTTCTCCACATTTACTGACCTGTATTTGGAAAAAGATGAGAACCAAACAAGGGCCAGGGATTTCTGTGATCAATGTCTCAAACCCGCCTTGGTGGATTATATCAACAAAAGACTAGGAACAGAGATAGTAGATGACATTCTCAACAAGGCAGAGTCCATTGAATATGGCACCCGGACCTTTTTCCAGTTCACTGTACAGAAAAAGCTTCTGGAGGAGATGAACTTGGATAACTATGTGAAATATATTAAAAACTATGAAAAATTTGTCAAAACCTGGATTCGGAGATATACGATGGATCATTACAGGGAAACTAAGCGTTTGGGAGAGTTGGAGAAAAAGATTCTATCTACAATAGTAAAGAAAGTGAGGGAAGTTTTGGAAAGCTCCAAAAATGAAAAAAACACCACAGTCTTAGCATTTTTAAACAACTTTTGTGAAGCGCTGCAGCAGGACCTAGTCATTTCCAAGAACAACTTAGTTGGGATACAGTTTAAAAACACAGCAAAAACAGGCCAGTTTTGTGCTAATATTCAAACCTTTCTTCTGGATCTGGAACAAGAAATCTTACCCCAATTTGGTGGTTTGAATATTCAGATCAAACTCTCCAATCTGTCATTAAAACCCCAGGATGAAATCTTCAAGCGAGTATTTGGCTGTGGGAAGCAGTGTCCATTTTGTAAAGTCCCCTGTGAAGCAGGAGGCAGTGACCACAAGGAGCATTTTGCATCTGTGCATCGGCCACAAGGATTATGCAATTTCAGGGATCTTGATACACAAAAACTTGTCTATGATATATGCTCATCTGAAGTGGTTTCTGAGAACTCATTCCGAAAATCAGGCACAAAAGGGAAATTTCATCCCTACAAAGATTATCGCGTCTATTACCCAGACTGGCGCATTCAGCCAGATCCCAGCATTGAGGCTTCTGATTACTGGAAGTTTGTTTTTCAGAAGTTCAATCACCAGTTAGCTAAAAGTTATAATGCTAAGCCAGCAGATCTCCCAAGAAACTGGGGGAAAATAACTGAAACACAGGCACTGGAGGGCCTAAAGAAAGCCTTTAACATGAAATAAAAACATGGTGAGAGCCTGCTGAAATGGAATGCACATATATTTAAATGTTTTAAAACTTTCCTTAATTTTAAAAAATGGCAAGTTAAAAATATTCTGTATTGTATTTTTTTTAAGTCTCAGAACCTCATGTTCACTTCACAACTTCTAAGTGGAACTGACAGGTTTCTGACTTTTCATGTCACATGACAACTTATGATACAATTACAGACTGGCTGCTGTACAATTACTGCTAGGAACATAAGAACTGCCACACTTGACCAGAGCAGAGAGGACCATTTAGTCTACTATCCTGTCTCCGAGAGTGGCCAATACCAGATACTCCATAAGAAGGTTCAAGGACAATTGTGGAATAACAGAAGTTTCTTCCTAACAAATTATTAAATTTCAAGGCCAGCAGCAACCACAATAATCATCTTCTAGTCTGGCTTTCAGCATAACACCTGGCCAGAGAATTCCGTCCAATAATTCCTGCTGCGGACGAAATTATTCATCCATAATTGGTCAGAAGCAGCTCATTATCAACCAAGTAATTTGTGGTTGAACTAAGAAGAGCAGATATTTTAGAAGGAAATCCAATTGCAATTTAAAGACCCCAAATAATGATGAATTTACCAATTCACTTCAGAAGCTGTTCCAGGTCAGTTACCCTGACTGTAAAAGCTGAATTTTATTTTCAATTAAAAATAAATTTAACTTCAATTTCCAGACATTGGATCTTGTTCTCCATTTGTTTGCTAGACTCAAGAGGCCTCGCCTATCTGTTATTTTCCTCCTTAGTAGTTACAGGCCTGATCAACCTTCTCTTTGTTAAGTAAATGCATTGAGCTCCAAGTCTCTCAGTATAAAGCAGGTTTTTTCAAACCTTGAATCATTCTTGCAGCTCTTCCCTGAAACCTCTCTAATTTTCTAACACACTTTTTTTAAACTATGGACACCAGAACTGGACACAATATCCCAGTAATGATCTCATCATTGGCATATACAGAAGTAATATCTCCCTAATCCTCCTTGATACTTCTTTGTTTATACATCTCAGCATAGGCGCCGACTTCCCCTCTTCTCGGTGCATTCTTGACCGCCCCCCTGGCCGCCGGCCCCACCCACACTCCACCCCTTCCATGAGGCCCCACCTCTGCCCCACCTGTTCCAACCCCTGCCCCACCCCCATTCCACCCCCTTCTCCAAAATTCCCGCCCAAACTCCCATAGAGTCAGAGCCTATGCATCCAAGATCGTGTTAGACCTTCCCCAGACCCCACGTTCAGCCACTTACTATCTTAGAGTGTGTCAGAGACTGATAGCAAATTAAGGGAATGGGATGTGAAAATGGGATGAAAATTGGGGAAAAGATACTTTTTATCTGTTATGGAATGTTGGGTTGGCCATATTTACCCTAGTTAATAGAAAGTCTCTCTTGAGTTGCTGGAACAGTCCCCAAGGGATGCAGCTAAACCGTAGTCCCAGAAGGAAGATTTTCTACGGTTAAAGAGGAAATAAAAGGATTAAATAAAAGAAAAATAGAGACATTGATTGAAATGTGTAGAGATAAAAATCATCAATAACAGCATTTCTGGCCCAAACTCTCTGCAGTCACCTCAGCCCAGGACCCCCTCTGCTCTCCCTGCCCATGTCCTTTCTCAACTGCTGGCCTGATATGGTGGCTGGATGGGGAAGTGGCTCCCTCTAGTGTCTCCAGGGCAATACGCCTCTCTCTTCCCATCCCCTCTGACTATTGCTATCTCTGTCCCTGATATTTTAGTGTCACTCTCTTTTCCGTGTCTCTCCCCAGAGGCCACCCCTCATGGTCATCTGCACCAAATAGCCCCTGCCATCACACCACCCAGTAATCCTCTTTCCCTGGAGCCTCACCACAATACCCCCTCCCGAAAAACAGAATCATTGGCAAATCCCCATATGTCCCTTGGCCCCATTCTCCTGGGTAGTTAATAAATACCCTGGACAGCACTTAGTGCCTTGTGGACACCCTGACTCCCTGCAGTGAATGAGCCCCTGCCTGAACCCAGAGAGGACACCCCAGCTCTCACCCTGGGCTCCTGCAGCACCAGCGCAGAGCTGTCCCTACAGAGTAAATGAGAGACCCTGGGGGGGTTGGGACTCAGTCCTCCCCACCCTGAGCTTGCTCCCCTTTATCCCAGTCTCTTCTACTCTGGGGGTCTCCCCTGGTCAGTAGCATGAGTGTTACTGGGGCTGTGTGACCCAGGGACTTCTTGGTGCCAACTGGCAGAGGACACAGGAGTGCATTAGGATTTCCGGGATCCCCTGGGCCTGGTATCTACATACTAGTTCACCAAAGCGTGTCATGCCAGGCCTCTACTGAAAGCCTGTGTCACGCTGGTCATCTTAATCATTGTACAGATAACATGTAAGGAGTTATGTATATAGACTGAAACTTATATTCTTAAGGTCTATGACTTGGAACTGGTGAGAAAAGGTGAAAAACAGGTTTCTTTCAGACAAGAGATATTTATCGGTCTATCTACATGTTCGCTGAGTATTGTATGGTTCACAATGGGCACCATTTAGAGGCTGAGCAAAACATTAATCAAGTGCTCACAGAGTGTCCTGGACAGGAAAAGACAAGCAGCGGGAGTTGTCCTACAAGTGCACACAATGGAGTTTTGGACGATAACTGTAGATAAAGAGACAAACTCTGCATCTTCCCAATGAGGAGACAAGAGGACTGTGTGCTTGTCTCATGAATAGAAGATCACAGCCACACCTGATTGGAAGGATTTGGGGCTTTTGCTCTTATGACAGGACAATGGCCTATTCATCAAGTTTAGGCTCGAGTGTGCATGTCATGATTTTATCTTATATGTAACCCTTTGTTTCTAGTATTTCTACTTGTTATCATTTGAATCCCTGTGTTAAATAAACATACTTGCTTTCCATGTGAACAAGTGTGAGTGCGGTGTATTAAATGGAGCTGTGTAGTGTGGTGTAACTGGTAAGATGCAGTTTGGGAACACCGGGTCTAGTAATTCTGCATGTCTGGTGGGTCAGGGGCTGGACACTCCAGGGCGATGCTCGAGGGTTGGTGGGTGCGTATCACTAACCTATACCGAGAGAGCAAGACCTGCAGAGGCCTAGAGGGGAGTGACCCCCTGGCACACACTGACTAGGCTTCCTCACGCGAAGGGCAGGTGGTAGCAAAGTGTCTCACAGCCCTGGGTATCCCTGGGAGGCATCACAGGAGAAGGGAATGGGACTGACCCAAACCCCCTGGTCCATTGCCACCTCCAGTGGCTGCAATGTCCCCCCACCCTGGAGCAGGAGGTAGCAACCCAGTCCTTTCATGGATGCTTGTTCGCCGGTTGTCGTATCCAACAAGCAAAGTATTAACAACTTCAACAGAACTTTATTTACAGTGGAAGTCTCTTTTCCAAGCTGTAGCTGCCCACTCTGTAACTCTCCCCGTCTCCTCAACTCCTCCCCCGCTTCCTGTTTCCTGTCCTTTCAGACTCCCAACAGCCAGTGCTCCCAGTTCTAATCATCACATGCAGCATCTAAACACCACACTGGCTGCCCCCTTTGTCCTGTCAGCCGAGAACTGCTCCGCCTGAGGGGGTGGGGCAGCAGCTCCCCCGGGGCAGGGAATCAAGAGGGGGCTGAGGCTGCAGAGCGAACAGTCCTATCCTGAGAGCTCGCTGCCCAGGGCAGAGGGGCCAGCTGGGGCTGATGGGGGAGTGGCAGCTGCCAGGGCCAGGGGCCTGGGAAAGGCCTGAGAAGTGCCCCCCCCCATGAAAACCCCTTCACTAAATTCCCTCACGGACCCTGAGCTGCTGCTTCCACCTGTACATTTCCCCCTCTCCTTCCCAACCTCCTCATGGCTCCCCCACATCTGCTGCCTTCTGAACTCTCTTCTCCCCTCTGATCCCTCCCAATCTCCCCCATCCCACAGGGCCCTTCCCCTCGACTCCCTGACTCCTGCCCCCTGCCCCTTCCCTTCCCCACAACCTTCTCTCAAATCTGCTTCTCTCCACCCTCTGGAATTCCCCCTTCCCTACCCATGTAAACTGTGTCCTCCCCCTCCATGGCCCTCGCCTAAATCCCCCCTCCTGTTCTTTACCCCTCCCCGTGAACTCCCTGCCCCTTTGTCCCCCCCTTCCCCCTTGTGTCCTTGTGTCGGTTTAACTGTCACCTCATGCCGAGCTCCGCCCCCCTCAGGGCACCTAGGCCCTCATTAGCCTCAAGGGATGGGGGCTCATTTGCATAGAGGAGGCTGGAGAGCAGCCAATTAGGGACCAGCCTGAGTGCTTGGGGGGCTATAAAGGGCTCAGTAGATGGGGACCCTGCTCAGCGCTGTGCCTCTTTTGGGAGGCCTGGCTGCAGGGTGGGGAAGGGTCTGTGCCCAGCTCCACAGCAGGCAGGGCCCCAGGTGGTGGCTGCCCCACACAGATGCTGGGGTCTCAGTTTCTTCCTACAAGGGAGAATAAAGTAGCTGTTAAAGTTTGCATTAGAGTGTGAGTTTGTGAGAAGTTGGGTTGCATGCTGCTTTCAGTAACTGTTGGAGATGGAGTGTTGCAGTGTGTTATCAACAGTGCTGCAGATGATGTGAAGGTGGAAATGAATACTGGAGCCTTTCCATGCTTTAAAGGTTTTGTCTCTTGCAGAATTAACTATTGTTAAACAAAGTTTTCATTTGTGTTAATATATATTAGAAAGCAAATGGCTATGTAGCTAAATGGTCAGGCAGGTGAATGAAGACAATTATTCATTAAATACCAATAATTTCTCTTCTGGCATTCTTATTGGGTCATTTAAACCCAGAGCAAGAGTGAGCCCCAGAGCCAGGGGAGAAAGATGATTTAAAACCAGAGAAGGAATCAGACACTCAGCCAACCTGGGAGCCAAAAGGGAAGATGGTGTGATGCTGGAGGGTTAGGCCAACTTTAAGCCTACGTATCAACTGAGAGTCTGTCAGACTTAATGCTGGTGAAATGTTGTTAAAATTGCAATAAAATATGTAGTATTTGGACTTTCCTAAATGCTGGTGAATGGATGATTCTAATACTCATATGCTAATTCTGCATTTCTCATGTTAAGAGTAATATCTTAGCTTGGATGTTACATAACTCTCACCTGGCTGGGACAAATCCCACGACAATAAGAGCCATCAATCCTTACTGAGACTATGGCTATGCTACAGAGTGTACAGCAGCACAGCTGCAGCATTGCTAGTGCCGGTGCTCTAACCCACTGGGAGAGAGCGCTCCTGTCGACTTAATTATTCCAACCACTTCGACGTGGTAGCTATGTCGGCAGGAGAAGCTCCCCTGCTGATACAGCATTGTTCACACTGGTGCTTAGGTCAGTGTAATTTACATCGCTTGGGGAGCGGGGGTGGCTTATTCACGCCCCTGAGCAACATAACTTATGCCGACCTAAGCTGTATGTGTACAGGGCCTGAGTTTCGCCCTTAGCAACAGCTACAGCCTTTAGGAGAGAGAGTGATCCATTGATACCCATTAAAAAGCGAAGTGCCTAGAGGAGCCACCTTGATTCTCAACACAGTAGGAAGAAACCAGTTTACAAGACAATGGAGAAGGGGAAATTTCAACCCAGAGATGAGTCAGGGATGACCTCACTAAAGAATTACCTTATGGATACCCCACCACCACCACCTTTTGCATCTGTGAGCCCGGGGGCCAGAACAGTCACATGGCTGGGAGTTTTGGAGATTGAAGTGAAAGCCTTATCAAGTATTGGAATGCATTATCGACAGCATTGTAGGAACTGTGATGGTGGCAAGGAATACCAACTTTTCCCTTTACTTCTCACGCCCATGCATTGAAAGACAATTGGGCTGCACAGATGTCACAGAGCAGAAGTTGAAAACAATGGAATTATACAGAATGGAATATACATACAAAAGAATAGAATTTTGCTAACCAAAATTGTTCAACTGGTAATGATGGAAAAGAAGGAACCCAGTTTAATTCAGGACCAGATCCCCGGGAGCAGCAAGCACTGTTATGGCCCACCTAGATGGGGGGCTTAGGTAGCTTTCTGCTACCTGATCCTGGGCAGGGCCGGCTTTAGCAGGTGCAAGGCCCCACGCCAGGACACGAATTGTCTTGCCTCCCCCCCACCCCCGCCCCAACTCTGCCCCGGCTCTGCCCCCTCCCTGCCCCATTGGATCCCTCCCCAAATCCCCGTCCCCAGCCCTGCCCCCTCACTGCCCCATTGGATCCCTCCCCAAATCCCCGCCCTGGCCCCGCGTCTTCCCCAAGCACTCCTCACCCCTCCCTCCCAGGCTTGCGCTGATCAGCTGTATGGCGGCGCAAGTGCTGATGGGAGGGGGGAGAAGCAGGACGCGCCTTTTTTTTTTTTTTTTCGCTCCGCCGGCAGCCCCGGACGTTGCGGGGCCCTCTTAGGCGCGGGGCCCCATTCCGGGGAATCGGACGAATCAGCTTAAAGCCAGCCCTGATCCTGGGAGCTATTATAGGCTGAATCATCCCCTCTGTCATACGTTAAAACAGCCTCTGCATGGCTCTAACTTGTCCTGGTGAATAACAGCTCCCAAGGAGCCAGCCACTCCACTGGTCAAGACAGCTGCAGCACATCACAGGCCCACCCTGCAATAGTCCCTACACCAAGACAAGGAGGGGTTATGCCAGCTGAGAGTCTGGCCCCCGTCTTGCCAATACCAACTGTTCAAAAATCATATCAGGACCCCAAAATCATGAGATTGGCTTAAAAAGCTTTGATTTAAAAAACTAAAAACATTTGGATTCTTTCTATGCTGCTTCTGATTTTTGAGCCTTTAAGCTTTTCTTTCTCACAAAAGATTTCAAGCATTTCTCTGCAAATCTAAGGGCTAGAAACTTACTTTTTAAAAAATGAAAGTGAAGATTCTCTTGTAATCCCATGAGTCCAGGAGCTGGAGCTTTAATTAAAAATACCAAACATCAGGAGATTAATGATAAAGTGGTGAGAGTGGGAAACACTACACAAGGCAGGATGAGTTTGCAGGCTGAAAGTTTATAAACAAACACACACACACATACATCTTACTTGTAAATTGAACATATATAAATCCATGGTGCCACTATATAAATCCATGGTTCTCCCATACCTGTGTGCAGTTCTGGTTTCCCCATCTCAAAAAAGATATTAGAAATGGAAAATGTACAGAGAAGGGCAACAAAAATGATTAAGGATTGGGAACAGCTTCTATCTGAGGTGACATTTAAAAGACTGGAATTGTTCGGTTTGGAAAAGAGATGACTAAGGGGAGAAATGATAGAGGCCTATAAAATCATGAATGGTGTGGGGAAAGTGAATAGGGAAGTGTTAGTTACCCTTTCACATAACACAAGAACCAGGGGTCACCCAATGAAATTAATAGGCAGTAGGTTTAAAACAAACAAAAGGAAATATTTCTTCACACAAGGCACAGTCAACCTGTGGAACTAGTTGCCAGGGGATGTTGTGAAGGCCAAAATATAATTGGATTTAAAAAAGAACTAGATAAATTCATGGGAGGATAGGTCCATCAATGGCTGTTAGCCAAGATGGTCAGGGATGCGACCCCAAGCTCTGGGGTCCCAGGCCCTAAGCCTCTGACTGCCAGATGCTGGAACTAGATGACAGGGGATCACTTTGGCTTTGTCTACACAGCCGACGTGAAAGCGCTGCTATAGCAGCGTTGCCGCAGCAGCACTTTAATGTGGCTATGTAATCGTGGCACCAGTGCTGGGAGAGAGCTCTCCCAGCGCCATAAAAAACCCCACCCCCACAAGGGGCATAGCTCCCAGCGCTGGTGCATTATCTGTACGGCCACTTTAGAGCGCTGAAACTTGCATCGCTCAGAGGGGTGTTTTTTCACACCCCTGAGTGAGACAGTTTCAGCACTGTAAAGGAGCCGTGTAGCCAAGGCCTTATTCTATCCATTCCCTTTGAAGCCTCTGACAGTGATCACTGTCGACAGACAGGACACTGAGCTAGATGGAGCATTGGTCTGACCCAGTCTGGCCATTCTGAAGTTCTTAAATTTGCACTGGAGTCCCTGAAAAAACCAGTTCTGAAGCCTACAGTGCCCTTTTACAGAGTCACATTTCAGAGTATAAATGATTTTAAAGTACACCTCTACCCCGATATAACGCGACCCGATAGAACACGAATTCAGATATAATGCGGTAAAGCAGTGCTCCGGGAGGGGGGGCTGCGCACTCCGGTGGATCAAAGCAAGTTCGATATAAAGCGGTTTCACCTATAACGCGGTAAGATTTTTTGGCTCCCGAGGACAGCGTTATATCGGGGTAGAGGTGTAAGTCTCAAAGATAAGAGATGGAAACAATCTATTAGATCCAGTTACTCTAAAAGATCTGTGTGTGTGTGTATTTACAATGAGCCCTTCAACGTGGCACCTGGACCTGGTCATATCCAGCTCTCCCTCCTACCCACCCCCTTAACCTGGATTATTGGTGCGGGGATGCTGGATTATCCCCTACACTATGTTCTGCAGAGCAGGCTGGTATCTCTGTGGTGTACCCTATGAGCTTCTTTGGGGTTGCTGCCCCTAGCTGGGGCACTTTTATTGTCAATAAAGGTCTCAGTCTCATTCGTGAGGAAGATCATTTGGATGGTTTGTCTGAAATTCATTCCTTAGAATGCCAACCAGGTTTCCACTTGGCTGCTTTCCCAGCACTTAGTTTCAGTTTCGTTTACTCCACTCTCCCTCTCTTCACGTAAGGAATGAGATAAGAAACCTCACTGGCAGCAGACATCTCATCACTCTCTTGATTCTAATGGGGAATGGAAGGTAGGAACGATTCTTCATTCCAGGGGACTAATTCTAATCAAGATCAGTGGGGTAAATCCTGAAACTTTCTCTCGTATTTTACCAGATTCATTTAATTAAGAGATTCTAAGGCCAGAAGGGACCACTGTGATCATCTAGTCTGACTTGTATAGAACAGGCCAGGGATGGGAAAATTTACTGTCCCTCTGCGCCACATACAACAATCTTCAGAAGTTCGAGAGCCGGGGCATGCCTGCCAGGGCTCGGGGCGTCAGCCCTGTGGCGGGGTGGTGGGATTAGGGCAGGGGTGGGCAAACTTTTTGGGCCGAGGGCCACATCTGGGTGGGGAAATTGTATTCAGGGCCGGGGCAAGGGGTTGGGGTGTGGGAGGGAGTGCAGGGTGTGTGGGGGGGTGCGGTGTGCAGGATCAGGCTCAGGGAAAGGGATTGTGGCAGAGGAGGGGTGCAGGGTGTATGAGGGGGCTCAGGGAAGGGGGTTGGGGTGCAGGAGGGGTGCGGGGTGTGGCAGGGGGCTCATTGAGCAGAAGCCCTTAGCCCTACCACCTTGTGGCAGAAGCCCCGAGCTCCCCCAAACAGTCTGGTAGGCATAGAATGGGGTGGGCAATGGGGGCTCCGAAAGCTGCACTTTAACTGTAAAAGAGCCGCAGGCGGATCACGAGCCACGATTTGGCCACCCCAGCACAGGCCATATAACTTCCCTGAAATAATTCCCATTTGGATTAGATCATAGCTTTTAGAAAAAAAATCCAATCATGATTTTTTTTTTTAAAATCAAGAGTTTCCCTGAATAAGGACAGAGTACAAACTGAGAAAGGAGCGCAGAATTTGTCCCCTTGTGATAAATCTATATAACCAAGTGCAGTAAGATTTTAATCTAGAAAAAGGACCTTTTGCAGTATTCAGAAAGGCAACGGCTGATAATACAGTTCCTGCTTATCAGATTGTTTTCACTAGTTTCCAGTGTGCTATTGAGAACTCGGATAGTGACTGAGATAGTTTGGAGAATATTTGGAGACAGTATTTGGTCCTGCCATGCGGGCAGGGGACTGGACTCGATGGCCTCTCGAGGTCCCTTCCAGTCCTAGAATCTATGAATCTATGAATATCTGTGTCCTGTTGGGGATTTCCATTTGACTTTATGAGATCCTGTTTGTAACTGTAACTGGCACTGTGAATTAGATCATCTATTCGGGAGCAGATATTTAACACCTAGTTGGAAGCTCTGTCTAGAAGAGTGTGACAAACCAATCAAGGGGTCCTCCGCATTGAATGGCCCTCCCTGGGTCAAACAATGGGGTTACTACCAGCCAGAGCCTTCTCCTTTGCCTCTGAATGGGCTGTCTTCACAGCAAGGGGGTTGGGGGAGACTGGACTTTCCTCCCCTCTCAAAACATGGCCCATGGGACAGCTGCAGTTTTACCCCCGGAAGGAGGGGTGAAGGCAGGATGGATCTTAGCTAAAGCCAAGGATAAAACCCAGCGGATCACAAAAGAGTGAGACTAGACTGGGGGGCGGGGGGCTTACATCCAGGAGGTTGTTGTTTTCCATAGATCTGTAACTGTTTTGTGCATTTTATGAGTCAAGTGTGTGTGTGTGTGTGTGTGTGTGTGTGTGTTTAAGAAATTCCTTTGCTGAGCCTGTTTCCCTTGCTTTTCTGCCACGTTGTCCCTGAAGCGTGCAACTAGGAAACCAGAGCTCACACAGCCAGTGGGACTGAGGAGGGAATGTGTTTAAGCAACTGGGGAGCTTGGAAGGGCTGTGGCATCGGTTTGGGGGGTCTAGATATTCAAACTGCAGGTCCCATTGCCAAGAAGGCTGTCAGACACAGGATCTGCACCTAGGGAGTAACCCAGAGCTAGGACAGCAAACAATTACTGCTCAAACCAAGACAGCTTAGCAGCACATGGGATTCCATCACAACGGACTGGTGTCCAGTCAGAGAGCAGAACTGGATTAGGTTGTGAGAGTGATGAGGGTCAATTTAAAAAAAATTATATGTTATGACAGATTTGGGTGTTATTGCCATGGAAATCCCCAGCACTGGCACATTCTTGTCTCTGTGTTTGTGCAGACCTCCTCCCTCTGAACCAAATCCCTAAGAGTCCCAACTCAAGTGTTACTAGATTTGAGACAGTGGGCTTGATCCTGCTTTCACTCTGGTGTAAAATCAGTGTGACTACACTGACTTGAATTGAGTTATTCTTGATTTAGGGCCCGAACCACAGCCGACAGCAGTGAATAGAAAAACTCCCATTCACTTCAATGACCTTTGGATCAGGCAATTGTACAAATGTGAGAGGAGATTCAAGTCCATTATTGGGAAATGTTTTCTTTCAATAGTCATGTGGATTTTGATTTGACTATATTTGCAAAGCTCTCAGTTTTCTGTGACTATTCTAGTAGTGACACTTTGCTGGCACCAATTCTTGTGAAAAGCAAGTGTTTTAACTCAGCTATTCACTAAAAGCAAGATTTGAATTGTACGTTTCCCCATTCTCACTCTGTTGGTTAGTTATATAACTAACATAGTATTATTTCTGTTTGAATGGCTAGCCCAAACAGCATGAGTTTTGAATTACGAATATTGAAATCAAATATACAATCCACAGTTAGCATTGTAGGGGTTCATTATATAAGTTACTTCCATAAGTAGTATAGTTACTAACTTGTGTACATATAGTGCAACTACTTATAGTGAGGAGTATTTTGAGAGAAGAGGGAAAGCAGGACAAGGGCACAATCTAACTGTAGGATTGTAAATTCTTGGTTGCAGTGACCCTTGGCCAAATTCAGAGGTGATAGGTAAGGTGATGTAAGTTGGCTCTTGTTATACACAAGACTCTCTTAGACCTACTTACACCTGTTTCAGAGGACAAAATTTGATCAACAGCCTCTGGTTCATTCATCTCTGGGTAAGGGGCTATGGCTTCATACATACAGGGTATGTTTACACAGGGATGAAAGACCCGCGGCGCAGCCACAGCTGGCCTGGGTTAGCTGACTTGGGTTCACAGGGCTTGGGCTGTGGGGTGAAAAAATGCTGTGTAGATGTTTGGGCTCAAACTGGAGCCTGAGCTCTAGGATCCTCCCACCTTGCAGGGTCCTAGAGCTCAGACTCCTACCTGAGCCTGATTGTCTACACATCAGTTTTTCAACCCCAGAGCCTGAACCTTGTAAGCTCGAGTCAGCTGACCCAGGC
The DNA here is from genome assembly GCF_013100865.1 of Trachemys scripta elegans. Taxonomy (NCBI): domain Eukaryota; kingdom Metazoa; phylum Chordata; order Testudines; family Emydidae; genus Trachemys; species Trachemys scripta. Next base: position 140,508,136 of record NC_048301.1, on the reverse strand, counting down.
CAGCCGCATTTTTTCTATCCCAGTATAGACATACCCACGGAGACCACGTTCATCAGTGGGAATCAAACCTGGCACTTCCAGCACTCTATTCTTTAAGCCAGGAGTAGGCAACCTGCGGCACGTTTGCCAAAGGCGGCACGCGAGCTGATTTTCAGTGGCACTCACACTGCCCGGGTCCTGGCCACCGGTCCGGGGGGCTCTGCATTTTAATTTAATTTTAAATGAAGCTTCTTAAACATTTTAAAAAATGTATTTACTTTACATACAACAATAGTTTAGTTCTATATTATAGACTTATAGAAAGAGACCTAAAAACGTTAAAATGTATGACTGGCACGCGAACCCTTAAATTAGAGTGAATAAATGAAGACTCAGCACACCACTTCTGAAAGGTTGCTGACCCCTGCTTTAAGCTAAAGGAACTGTTAACTATAACAGACTCTTAGCTTTGTTGAGGACGCCACTAGAGGGCGCATGATCACACATGCTTACAAGGTATTTTACCTACAAATCCCCCAAGTTAGGCCACATCTACACTATGAGGACAGCGATGCCATAGCTATGCTACAATAACCCCACAGTGTAGATGCAGCCAACAGTGGCAAAAGGGGTTTGTCCATCGCTGTAGGAATTCCACCTCCCTGAGCAATGGTAACTAGATCAACGAAGCATTCTTACATCCACCTAGCTGCATCTACACCAGGGGTTAGGTCAGCATAGCTATGCCAATCTAAATGTTAAGTGTACTCCTAAAATAAAGCTCATGCCAAGTGTCTGACAACCAGAGGAGTTTACCTACTAGCGGAGCTGTCATTTGTAAATAAGCATACATGCAGGCACCACAGTCATCAGTGCAAATTAAACCTGGACCTTCAGAATCAAAGCCATAGCTTTGTGCCATTTACAAACTCTTCAGAATGAAAGCTTTCATTTAAAAAAAAATGAAGACCTTTTCACCCTTTACGGTTGTAAAGATCAATTTCTGAATGTGACCTGTCTTAGAATGCTCTTTTGTGGTTATTGTTGTTTGATTCCAGCTCTTGCGATTTGGAAGCAATGGCTGCCAATGAGAAGCCCTCAGACATTATACGAAAGGCCCGAAGAAAACTAACAGATGTTCTTCAAACAGATCCAGAGGCTGTCTTGAGTGCTGTAGATGCCCATCTCCTGATTACAGAGAGAGAGTACTTCACACTGAGTCAAATAAACGATCCACAGAAGCTAATAGTGACACTGATTGAAACAGTACTCGAAAAGGGAGAATCGGCCCATGAGCAATTTCTAGATTGTTTGGAAAACCTGCAACACACATTTCCAGGCTTAGAATCAATTTCTGAGTATTTAGAAGACGGTGAGTAAAATTTTCTTTCTAGTGGATTTTTTTAAGATCAAATAATATTTCAGATTATCTCTAAAGAATGATCCTCCTCTTAAGGAAAAATCTTCTACAATTTCATACAGAACGAACACCTTTCTATAGATTTTTTGAACCATCCTGTATAATTTAAAAGAGAGTCATCTTCCAAACAGCCGTTCATATCCATCACTCCATCTATTATATCTTTGTCTAATCTTTTACAGTGGAGCAGGATGGGATCAGGTTACTAGACTCATTTTCACTTGTAGCCTAGGCAGAATTTGATCTCAGGAGTCCAGATGCTTTACATTTCTTAAAAACCCTTTGATAAATCCTGTTAGATTTTTCCTAACGGACAATGTAAAAGCCTAGTTTATTTCTTTTAAGGGTTTCATTCCTGGATCTCTATCATAAATTACTTTTTTATTTAAAAGAAATCCCCAGTGGATAATTGAAGAATATATCAAAGCAATGTGCTCATTTGATATAAAAGTAGATCACATCTCATCTGCCCATGACTCTCAGAACTTTCTAGAAATTATATTATATTATCTCTTCTTTGCACTTATGTTGTGTTACTATTGATGTGTGCTATCTCCAAATACTCTGGTGTAATTTTGGAAGGAAGGAAAATTGAAGTCTAGTGTCAAGAACACCAGAATATCAAGAATCTTGAAGAATCTGAATAGGATTTTATCTGATATTGTTTTTTGAATCTTTAGATCCCAATAATGGAACTGAGAATCCAGAAGCTGCAGTGTTCTCAGAGAAAAAGAATGGACCAGAAGATCCAGAAATGGTTGTATCATCAGTGAAAAAGAATCTTCCTGAGAGCCCAGAAGCTACTGAGCCCTCAGAGAAAAGGAACGGAGCCGAGACCCCAGAACCCGACACATCCTCAGAGAAAGGGAACAGAGCTGAGATCCCAGAACCCGACACATCCTCAGAGAAAGGGAACGGAGCTGAGAGCCCAGAACCCGACATATCCTCAGAGAAAGGGAACAGAGCTGAGAGCCCAGAACCCGACACATCCTCAGAGAAAGGGAACGGAGCTGAGAGCCCAGAACCCGACGTAGCCTCAGAGAAAGGGAACAGAGCTGAGAGCCCAGAACCCGACATATCCTCAGAGAAAGGAAACGGAGCTGAGAGCCCAGAACCCAACACATCCTCAGAGAAAAAGAATAAAGCCAAGAGCTCAGAACCCAACACATTGTCAGAGAAAAAGAATAGATCCGAGAGCCCAGAACCCAACACATCTTCAGAGAAAGGGAACGGAGCTGAGAGCCCAGAACCCAACACATCCTCAGAGAAAGGAAACAGAGCTGAGAGCCCAGAACCCAACTCATTCTCAGAGAAAAAGAATAGATCTGAGAGTCCAGAACCCAACACATCTTCAGAGAAAGGGAACGAAGCTGAGAGCCCAGAATCCGATGCATCCTCAGAGAAAGGAAATAGAGCAGAGATCCCAGAAGCCACTGCATCCTCAGGAAAGGGGAAGGAATCTGAGATCCTAGAAGCTTCTGCAACCTCGGAGAAAGGGAAAGGGAAAGGAGCGAAGAGCCCAAAAGTCCCCCTGACTTCAGAGAAAGAGAATTCTGAAGGTTTATTTATCCTCAACATTTTGGGATTTAACCTTTAGGCCTTGTGCCCTGCCAAAGCTCCCAATGAAATCAATGAGGGTTAGCCAGAATAAGGCAGTTGGGGTTGGGACATACCATGTTTAAGAAACATTTAAGGTGTCATCCACCCTGTCTGCACGGTATTACACTATATCTGCAGATACAATGGTGAGAGACTTTCTAAAATAATCACCTTTAGAATCCTTTAGTCTGTGACAACACATTCCCTTTTTTACCCATCATACGAACACATACTGTATGAGATTCAGCACTATGGTTTTACCAGACAGAAGCTTCCAAATTAGACAAGGAAAGAAACTCAGCAGTATTAGGTACAGTAGGTCAACACTCACACACACTATGGGCTTGCAAACACCTACAATGAAAAGTGAAGTTGCTAACTGGGACATGCTTGTGAATCTCATATTTTCTGTTATAAATAAACCTGCTGTAACTAACTCATGTCATGCCCTATTCTCATCTGATTAATGTTAATTGGACTAGAAGCAACAAGACAGTTACAAATACATGACCTTAGAGAGGTCATAGATTATAGGCTTTTGTGTAGGTTTTAAAAAGGCTTTTGTGAGGATATGTTAGGAATCTTTAAGATTAATAAACTGTCTTTCTGAAATGTAACCCTTTACTTTCTGGAACCAGAACAATTGTTCCTACAAGCCCCAAATGAACTTATCGGACCTTGGAGAAACATGCCGGAGTCAGCACCAGCTGGTGACCTGTTGGCAGCGAGGACTATTGGGAAGGAACCAGAGGGAGCCACTCCATCAAGAACACCAGCCAAAGGGTAATGTCTCTGAACAGTTATAATGAGCTGTGATTAGAGACTATTCCGAGATTTCCTGCACTACTGTGAAAATCTCAGTAGTAGACTTGAATTCTGGTTTCAGTCACCCCTGTGTAAATCCAGAAAAATACCCCTGATGTCAGTGTGGTTAGGACCAGATTCTGATCTCAGTCACACCAGAGTAAATCCATGGTTATGCCAGTGAAGTTTCTCTGGATTCACAAGGATGTAAATGAGCAGAATTTGAATCTAAAAATCCACGTGCTTTGTCAGCCCCAATTATAGTGCCACCAATGTATAAGTTCTTATACAGCCAAGTCCTCCAACCTGAGAAAGAACCATAGAAGGCCCTTCATACAACAGAGCAGGTGTAGTTCTACTGTGCAGGGGAAGGATGTGGTAAGATCACTCAACAGGAGGTCTGCAATCCCCACATGCTGTGGATTAGTACTCCATGGGTAGAGATGGGGTGGTGCATCCACAGCAACAGAGATCTGCTGCATTGGACAGAGGGATGCAACTGCTCAGGGGTCTACTGGTGGCCAGAAGTATGCAGCTGCTCTGGGGTCTACAGGTGGCCAGAGAGATGCAGCTGCTCTGGGGTCTACAGGTGGCCAGAGAGATGCAGCTGCTCTGGGGTCTACTGGTGGCCTGAATCAGTCTGTAGAAGGCTCCCATTGCCCAGACCACCACAGCCCATTTGCTAGACCTGTGCACTAGGCAGAAGAATTGGCCCATAGTGATTCAAAAGTTATATCCTATTTTGACACCATTTTGCTTCCTGTACAAGTAACATTGGGTACCAATGAGTCAACACATTTGTGTGGCCCCAGCAGCCCTATGTAAAATATTTATTAGACAGTTAACAGGGTCAATATTACAGCTGAACAAACCTCTCCATACAAAACCTGGTTTTCACTTTGTTCCAAGTTGTATGATGCACCCAGGATTTAAACCAGGCATGTGAACAAAGCCTCTTATTTTTTGTTGCCTACACTTTTGCAGCTTCCTCAACAATGACTGGTTTGAGTCCCAGCTCCTCGCTCTATAAGGTCCCAGGCAGGCCACCATCTCTTCTCCCTTGGGATACTGACACTCCCTCTATGGCCTCCCTAAGATTCCTCCTCTGTTGAGATTCCCATTTAGATGTCCATCTCCTCTTGCCTGGGCAATGGCAGTTCCCTCCTCTAATCTCACCTCCCCGGACTCCTCCATACAGTGTGCCTGATGCCCCTGATGACTTCTCAAATGTCCACAGATCTATGTCTAACTTATACCTATTCCCAGACAGTTCCGCTGGCACCTTGTTTATTTCAGGTTCCATTTCAGAACCACCATCCATATGTTTCAAACCTCTGTCTTCCTCTACATCCTTTTGTGCATCTAGCAGCCGCCATAATCACGGTATAGTGATGCAAGAGCCTCTCTCTCTCTGCAAGTCCCTACCATCTGGAACACCCAGCAACTTTCTACCTCATCAAGGTTTCACTTGTTTTAAGATCTTATCTGAAAATCTCTCTTTTTTTCCCTGTTTCTAAACATTTCAATTCTATCTTCCCCTGTTTTCTTTATATTAACTTTATAGTTTTATTACAGTATTTAAAACTGTAATGCACTTGGAATACAGTTCATATAAAAGACAAGATACAAAATATAGTACCTACTTGTTTACAACTGACAGTATATGTGCTCGGTGCTGTACAATACCCAAAAATAAACTGAAAGCTCTTTGGAGCAGGGATTATCTACAAAATATAGTTATACTGAGGATCATTGGCTTTTAAATATATAGCAGTTTTGATGGTGTAATACAAGCCTTGAACACTAGATAGAGCAACTAGCACAGAAGTATTCTGTTCAAAAGCACAGCAGGTTGAAATGAACATGTTGCATGGTGGGGAGAACAAAAGATTTTTAGTATTTTAAGTATCAGGGGGTAGCCATGTTAGTCTGTATCCACAAAAACAACAAGGAGTCCGGTGGCACCTTAAAGACTAACAGATTTATTTGGGCATAAGCTTTCGGGCATAAGCTTTCGTGGGTAAAAAAACCTCATCTGAAGAGTGAGGTTTTTGCCCACGAAAGCTTATGCCCAAATAAATTTGTTAGTCTTTAAGGTGCCACCAGACTCCTTGTTGTTAGTATTTTAAATTTGTCATGAACCTTTTTGTTTTGTTTGGGTGGAAAAAATTCTATTTTATCTTAATTTTAAAAAAAATCCAATTGGACAAAAGTGGAAGAAAAGTAAAAAGTGAAAGCGTCCCCCCCCCCCCCCCCCGATGATTTCAGAGAAAAAAAGTCAACTTTTATTTTCAAACTTGAAGAAGAGGAAAATTTCAATTGAAGTGACAATTTTCAACTCAAACGTTTTAGGAGAAAATGTGTTTATTCTCCATCTCAAATTGTTTAACTTGCAGATTACCTGCTAATGTTCCAAGAATGCTACAAGACTAAGTATATTAAAGCTAACCACGGCTGCTTCACAAATCCTGTTCCTTTTTCTTTATATTTAAAAAAAAAAATCTTTTCTGTCCTAGGACTTGTGATTTAGAAACATCTGCTGGTGAAAAACCCTCAGAGATTATACGCAACAAAAGAAAAAGGTTAATTGAAATTCTTCAAAAAAACCTAGAACTCATCTTGGATGAATTACTCTCCCAATCCATTGTCACAGAGGAGGAGTACAATACCTTGGATAAAACAGAGGAGGATCCCAAGAAGAAAATAAGAAAATTGTTGATTCTGATACAGAAAAAGGGGGAATCATCCTGCCAGCAATTTCTGGAGTGTTTAGAAATTGTATTTCCAGGTATAGATCAGGATTTATATTTAAGCTATGGTGAGTTGTATTTTATTTTTATTTTTCATAAGGAAAGAATGTGATAGCCATAAAATTGAATATGTCCACATTTCCAATCAGAGATCTATATTAAGAAATATATATTTTAATGTAAATGTCTATGCAGCAAAGGAACAATGTTAAGTCCTGGCTACACTCTGTCAGTTGTTTTCAACCCAGCTCACAAGCAGGCCGGCTAGGTAACCCACACAGTGAGGAACCATACATTAACCCTGTTGTGTGTAGATATGAATTGCACATGGAATAAACCATTTTAGAAGATGGATCCATATTCAGTGAATATCTGTAGTGTAGACAGGCCCAAAGATAACATATTCAATATACAACAACATTATCTTCTGATGGAGAATTAATTGAGAAGACCATCATAATCTGTCATTCTGTCAGTCTTAACTCAATCCTAGATACACAGCTCAGACTTTGTTAAAAAAGTTTTATGAGAGCTTCTCATATGAGTGTATAGATCTCATACCTCTCACTGCCTCCATCCCCTGTACTCTAATGTTTTGCACCTTGCAGAGAGAAAGGTGCTATCTTCCCACTTCACTGTCGGATAATTTATGCATCATGACTCCGTTAATAGGACTTATACCAAATCCTATACATCAGTGGCAGAAAGCACTTTGATATCAACACCAAAATAACCCAACACCAGCAGCCCCTCCTATCAATTTGTCTCTGAATATTTCTGTTCTTGGTAGAACAAGGAGATCCCTGGAGGGTCTGCCCTTAGGACAATCTCAGTGTGGGGGTTTTTAGGGAATTTAGCCAAATCGCAGACCCTTATGTCCATCTCACATAACCTAGAAAAAATGTATAATCTTCAGAGAAAAAGAACTCCCCGTCTCATTTCTTTGTCAATGGAAGCAGAGAGTGACCTTATTTTTCTATTCAGTGACAGATGTAATTAAACTGGAACAGAGCTTTTTTAGGGGCTGACCCACGACTGTGGAATTAACTCCCCCAGGAACTAAGGACCATCACAAACCTCACCAACTTCTGGCCAAAGTGCAAGGTGTCTTTCATTGGCCTTGCGCTCTCTAATATATATTTCTTTTTAAAAATCCAAAACCAAACACACCCCTGCTCACACTTCTGGGGATAGGCCGAGAGAACAAACAATTGACAGAGGTGCATCGTGCTGCTTAATGCATTGCTGGAAGGTGCTCGGATACTTCTGTGATGAGTGTGGTGTAAGAACCTGTAGAAAAGAGAATTTCACTTAATGCAGTTTTCCTCTTGGCTCCCTTGCCAAATTGTTTTATTCCAGAGGAGAAAGTTGACACCCCGCAAGTACCAGAGCTGGTAGAGAAAGACCTTCCTAAAGGTATTGCCTCTTACAACCCTTCCTGCTGGCTACTGTATCACATTATTGTAAATGATAATGGTAACTACCTTCGAACTAGTTCTGACAATTTTACTAGATATTACTATTTATTGGTATAATTCTCTGAATGTTATAACACTGGAAGAAAAATATATTCCAGACAGTGCTTCATTAAGGGCCTTATTCATATCCCATTGAAATCTATAGGAGCCTTTCCACTGGCTTCAGCGGGAGCTGGATCAGTCACTGTGCTAATAGATAGGGGCCCCAATTATAGACGAGGATCCTAGATGCTACTGCAATACAAACCATAAATATAATAATTGAGAAACTATATTTAGCCAGTTGCTGAGTGGGGAGCTGTCTGTCAGCCACGGCAGCAGCAGAACAGTTTTTAGAGGCAGAGGTGGGTTTACAAATTGACATTTTTGCCCTAGTAGTGCACATTAAATTTGAGGGAAGGGAGAGTAATAAGTTCCACTCAAAAAGTGCTAAATAAAGGAAACACTTGAGGATTTTAAAGTTAGTGTGGTATTTCCCTCACTGTTACAGTAGTTCTCTGGTTATTTTCACTGAGAGAGAGTAGTGACTCAAAGCAAAATGATTAGCAATATGGTAATACTATGATTGTCAGTTCAGGACCATACTTTGTAGAGAATCTGAGGTTATTATCCTAACAATACCAACTAATTTCTGTAAGTTTAATTTGAGCATTGAATCTGTGAAATATTTTGGTTAAGATCGTATTTTTTCTGGTAGTAGCACAAAAAGTTTTAGAAATGAGTAGATTTCCATCTTTCTTCCCAGCATGCTTTTCCTCACTGTATGTTCAGATTTTCAGTCGACTCCTCTTTGCAAGTTCTACAAGACTATTTCCTAAAGTTCAGTTTCTGTACAATTGAGTATAACAGTATTAGGTCAGGTTTCAGAGTAGTAGCCATGTTAGTCTGTATCTGCAAAAAGAACAGGAGTACTTGTAGCACCTTAGAGACTAACAAATTTATTTGAGCATAAGCTTTCATGGGCTACAGCCCAGCCCACTTCATCAGATGCTTATGCTCAAATAAATTTGTTAGTCTCTAAGGTGCCACAAGTACTCCTGTTCTTTTTAGTATTAGGTCAGTGTTAGAAGAGGCAAGCCAGTTGAACTGCAACTGGATATACAACCAACATCCATGGACCTTTTAAGTCCAAATTTTGGAGTAATGTTCTCATAGTCCAACCAAAGCAAAAACTCCAACACAGTTAGATTAAAATTAAGAGTTTGAAAAGGCTTCTTTCACCCTAATTTCTAAATTACTGTAAGCAAAACAAAAAAACAAACAACAAAGGTTTTATGCAGTCAAATTTAAGTCTCACAAAAGAGGAAATTCCCAGATCACCTTCCCACCTTTCCCCTAAGGAAGGTCTGATAAATACAAAACATCTCCTTCTAGTAGAGTGTTGATGAAATTGTTTATTTCTTGCCTGATGGTCCTTGATACACTGACAAGCTCTGCACTCAGGACATTCAGCAGTGTTTTTTTCTGCTACTCAGTAAATATAGAGACTTAGTAATTAAATGGTGATAATATATTTCCCTTTGGATTTCTTCCTAGATTCTTTAATTCGGGAGCAAGAAGTTGCTATTCAGCAAGACCCAGAACAAAAGCAAAAAGACCTTCCCAAAGGTAGTCCTCATATAATTTTCCATGTGCATGTGTCATTAGTATTGCATCTCATTAGTTAACAATACTATTAGATTTATGATGGCTTTGAATATTTTAGCTAATATAATCCATACAAAAACACTAAGCCTTAATCCTTAGTGGTTTAGAACATCTCCATTTAAAACCCCAGGATTAATGATGTAGCAGATGCAGGAGTCCTCAGATACCACTGTGAGGGTATCAGGATAGATATGTTAGTAATGCACTGTACATATTATCAGACTAGAAGGCACAAAGGCAGCTGCATATAGCAGTGAGCTGTGAGAAGGCCTGATTTGTGAGTGGTATTATGACCCCCGACTCTCCAAAGAAGAGAGCACATTGTATCATGGAAGACGTGGATTTGTCCTCAGGTGAGGCTGCAGTTGTCTATATGTCCCTATAAATCATTTTTATGGGAGAGGAACGAAGAAAGGTTGGGAACATGGGCAAGATTAAAAAAATCACTAATGTCCATCGTTGACTGTTAACAGCAACACACTACCAGAGGGAAAACTAAGAATACAGAGCAATCTAAATAATTATTGAAGCGCATGAGAAGTGTAGTTCCTTGATGTATCTGTCACTTCTATGTATTGCCATCCTCTAATTACAGCTTTACATCACTACCCTAGTGTCACAATCAACAATTGCCAAACAATATCACAAAAATCACAATGACCCTGCTTCTCCACTGCATCCCACTGCAACTCAGAGGTAGTGAGGAGTGGTCAGGGCAGGGAGCCGGTTACATCTCCCTGATCCTCAACATCCCAGAACCTGTGGAAATTAGAGCAGCCTGGGGCCTACACTAGTTCATGCCACTAATGCAAGGTCTGTAACAAACCTCATGCCAGGGGAGGATCAGATATAGTACTCCTCCACTCCACAACACCACTTATGTCTCCCTGTGCTAGGGATTTGGGGGCTGGGAGCCACTTCTGCCAACTTGCCACAAGTTGAGAGTTCTCCTACTCGGGAGGAATTCTACACAGGTTCTCTCAGGCCATTTCCCACCACCTAGGTAGCACAAGTGGCCTTTGCAAATAAGATAATTCAGCCCTCTATTTTCGGCTCTGAAATTTATGTTCATATTTTAACACTTTTCCACAGAGAGAAGAAAAGCATTCAGAGAAGTTCTTTCCAAGTTAAAATTACAGAAGTATGAAAGCAGAAAGCTCAGGATGAATGATGTCCTGGAAATCAACTCAGGAAGTTTAAAGGACTGGACTCCTCGAAAATTAAGAGATTTACCATGGCATTTCCTGAGGAAGGTCATGGCTTTGAATGTGACAGCCAGAAGCACAAGCTTTAGGTGTGGGGCACCTCATGATCAAGGAACCAGGGTGGATGAGGAGGAACAAGGTATCGATGAACAAATTTTCTTTTTTAGTGACTCTGACACTAAAGTCTCTGTGAATCCACTTGATCTTCTCTGTGCTGTTCTGCTTTGTTCAGACAGCTTCCTACAGCAGGAGATCCTGTCCAAAATGTCCATGTGCCAGTTTGCCCTCCCTCTGCTGTTACCTTCTCTTGACACCCCCAAGTGCACCCTAATGCTGTGGGCCATGAGGGACATTGTGAGGAAGTGGAGGCCGCACTCCCTGGCAGAGAGCAGGGGATTCAGGGAGGAGAGCCTGGTGCTCACAGCAATGCCAACCATTTCCTTTGTGCGGATGGGGAGCTGCAGCTTCTCCAAGTCCAAACTCCTCAATGAAGTTCTCAGCCCCTCCCAGCAGCACCATGATTTCTTTATCCATCAGGATTTGTCATCTGGGAACGTCCCTCGTGAAATCGCAGATGGGTTGATAGAAATTTCCTGGTTTTTCCCTGGTGGGAGGAAGAATTTGGATCTTTTCTCAGAACCTGTTGCAGTTACAAATCTACGTGGAGACATTGAATCGCACTGGCTGCAGTTTAGCTTTTTAACAGAGGTCTCCTCAGCTGTGTTCATATTTGCTGAAAACATCACTGAAAGGGAGTACACTCTATTATCATCTTTGAAAGAATCCACAACTAAATACTACTTCATTCTCAACCGCCAGGCTGGGAAATCCAGTGAAACTCTGGCATTCCTTAACAAATTAGCCCCTGTGCTGAAACTGAAAAATTCACATATGCTGATGAAAGATAGCAGCACAAATAAAGCAAAATTTGTGGAAAAGCTGCAGTCCACCATACAAAGCATAATGAACTCTTCTCCCAAGAGGACAGGTATAGAAGATATGGCTGTGATAGCGCGTGAACTAGGAATCCAAATAGATGAAGACCGTGTGGAATGTCAGACTGCGAGCAACTGCGTTAAAGAAATCACCACAGAAATAAAGGATGTGGCATATTACAAACAAGAAATGCTGAGGCTCCAAGGGGACTTATGGAAAAGCCTGGCTAAAGTGGAAAAAGAAATGTGCCGAATGAGAAGGCAGGGGGATATCCCTGCTGAGAAATATAAATCTCAGCTGAAAGATAAAACGTTGGAATTACGTAACCAACAGAATAAATGTGACCTTACTGATGGTTTGACTCAATTCATTGATGCAATACAACATCTACTTCCATTAGAAAAACATTATTTCCTGAAATGGATGAAATTTCAGCTGGATCACATTGCTAGGGGGAATCTTTCTAAACTACGGGCTGAATACAAAGAGAAATGCAAGTCTTTAGGAGATGACCCCAAACGGCTGGCAGAACTAGATAAATTAATATCTTCCACGTCTTTAGGGGTTGAGCATTTCATGCGTGAGTTGGGGCAGTTTTATGAGGCTGAACACTCAATGGTTAAAGAAGGCAAAATTCTAAAAAGTAGAAGACAATTCAGCCATCTCCCAGGCATAGCAGCTGACCTGATGCTGGAAGGGTTTCCTATTGAGCTGATTGATGGAGATGCATCCAACATCCCACTGCAGTGGGTGACAGATGTTCTGACCCAGCTCCATGCCAAGCTCAGGGGAAGGTCCAAAATGCTGGTTCTAACAGTGCTGGGAGTGCAGAGCACTGGGAAATCCACCCTCCTCAACACCATGTTCGGCCTGCAGTTTTCAGTGAGCAGTGGCCGATGTACACGAGGAGCCTTCATGTTGCTCATTCAAGTTACAGAGATCTTAAAAAAGGAACTGGGCTGTGATTTCATCTTGGTGATAGACACAGAAGGCTTGAAAGCCCCTGAATTGGCCAAGCTGGAGGACAGTTATCAACATGACAATGAGCTGGCCACACTGGTGATTGGACTGAGTGACATAACCATTGTTAACATGGCCATGGAGAACGCCACCGAAATGAAGGATATTCTGCAAATTGTGGTCCATGCATTTCTCAGAATGGAAAAAATAGGGCATAAGCCAAACTGCCAGTTTGTGCATCAGAACGTCAGTGATGTGTCTGCACATGAACAAAACATGAGGGACAGGAAACACCTCCTGGAGCAGCTGAATGAAATGATCAAAGCTGCAGCAAAGATGGAAAAACTAAACAAGGAAATAAAATTTTCTGATATCATGGAGTATGATCTGGAAAAACACAATTGGTACATCCCTGGGCTGTGGCATGGAGTCCCTCCCATGGCTCCGGTGAATATGGGATACAGTGAAAAAGTGTATGAGTTAAAGAGGTATCTGTTTGAATTCATAAAGAACCGCTCACTTAAAAGAACCCCCAAGGACATTCCACAGTTTATTGAATGGGTCAAGAGTCTGTGGAATGCTGTCAAACATGAGAACTTCATCTTCAGCTTTAGAAACAGCCTCATAGCTGAAGCCTATAACCAGCTGGCTGTGAAATATTCTGAGTGGGAATGGGATTTCCGCAAGGAAATGCACCTCTGGATAACTGAAAAAGAAACTGTCATTCAGAATCTTTCTCCTGATGAACTAGAAGCTGATAAGTCACAATATGAAATGCAACAGAAACTACTGTGTGGAGAACAGAGAATTCTGGAGCTTTTAAAACAATATTTTGAAAGCGGGGCAGCAAATCTGCATCTGATAGAAAAGTACAGGGAAGATTTTATCAGAAGTGCAAAGAGCCTGAAAACTGAGCTGGAAAGTTATTCATTTAAGAAATGTAAGGAAGCCATTCACATTAAAAAAGGCCAGCACAAGATAGCCAATATCCAGGCTGAGTACATGAAAGTAATTGAAGGGAAAGTGGACATGCTTTTAGACCAATGCAGGAGAAAAGAAAGTAAGTTGGAAAATAAAGAATTGGAAATGGAATTTGAAAAAATGTGGAAAGAAACATTTTCAGAATTATCGCCCATTTGTTTACAGAAACATGAAATTCATGAAGATATAGAGTTCCATCTGAGAAAAGACCTGGATAACAGAGGGAGTTCTGTCAATCAGAAGATACAAAAAGCAGGAAGCTTGATGAATTATAGAATTAACTCTTTCACAATGAGAACTGAATATTTAGACTTTTCATTTACCTCAGCTGTGAAACATTGGTTTACAAAAAAACGGTCACAGAAAATAGAAAAACTTGCTGAATCCTTGATGGCCCAATGTAATAGTTACATTGAAGAGAGAGTCTATTCCAAGGCAGACTATGATGAAACCTATTGCAGAGAATTGTTGCATTTGATCAATGAGAAACTTCAACAGGAGGAAGTGAAAAAACTGCAGACTTCTGTTTGCTTTGAAGTTGATCTGAAACTTCACATTTTGGGGGAAGCCGCTCATGCATTTCAGAAGATGCATGAAGATTTTCTCAAGGAAAATGATCCTCAGCAACGACTGGAGAAGCTGAAACCTCAGTATTTCTCTACATTTCGAGACCATTACTTGGAAAAAGATGCCCGACAAAATAGAGCCAAGGAGTTCTGTGATCAGTGTCTCAAACCTGCCTTAATGGATTATGTTAGCAAAAGACTCGGACTGGAAATAGTGGATGACATTCTCAGCAGCGGACAGTCTATTGAATATGCCAGCCGGAGCTTTTTCCAGTTCACTGTGCAGAAGACGCTGTTAGAAGATGGGAACTTCAACAACTATGTGAAATACATTCTCAACTATGAAAAGTTTGTCAAAGCTTGGATATGGAGGCACATATTAGATTACTACAGAGAGGCTGAGGACTTGGAAGATCTGGAGGAAGAAATTCTATCCACGATAATAAAGAAAGTCAGGGATGCTCTGGAGAAAGCCGAAGATGAAAGTGTTACGACAGTCTCAGCCTTTCTAAACAACTTTTGTAAAGTGCTGCAGAAGGACCTAGTCATTTCCAAGGATAGCTTGGTGGGGATACAGTTTAAAAACACAGCAGATCCAGATCAATTTTCTACTTTTATTCAAACCTTCCTTCCTGATCTTCAGAAACAAATACTAGCTGAATTGAAAGATTTGGAAATTAAATCAAAGCTCTCCCATCTGCCACTGAAGCCCCAGGATGAAATCTTCAAGCGAGTGTTTGGCTGTGGGAAGCAGTGTCCGTTCTGTAAAGTCCCCTGCGAAGCAGGAGGAGGGGATCATAAGGAGCATTTTGCATCAGTACATCGTCCTCAAGGGCTAGGAAGATACCAAAATCTGGTAACAGAAAAGCTTACCTATTCTCTATGTTCTTCTGATGTGGTTTCCAACACTGAATTTAGAAATTCAGACACAGATTGGAAGGATCATCCTTATAAAGATTATCGTCAATATTACCCGCATTGGCGCATTCAGCCAGATCCTAGCATTACTGCTTCTGATTACTGGAAATTTGTTTTTAAGGAGTTCAATCAACAGTTTGCTAAGGAGTATGGTGCTAAACCAGCCAATCTCCCAGCAGACTGGCAAAAAATAACCAAAGAACAGGCTCTGGAGAGCCTAAAGGAAGCATTTACTATGAAATAAACATGCAGACAATCCGCTTAAATGGGATATACATGTGATCAGACAGGAAAATGAACATTCTTCTGATTTAAAAACAGACATGAAAAAAATCCAACTTCAAACAAATATGTAATTTCATCTATGAAGCTATCAGGCACCGTTCATAACTTCAGAATGAAAATCTTTTTTTTTTAATTGTAAGAGAATCAAGTCTTAGGCTTTTGAATGCTCAAACCACAGATACATTTCACCAGAGCCAAGGTGACATCCAATAACCAATTAATTCACTCCCAAAACAGATCAACTCTCCTACTAATTCAAGTATCCATACCCTAACCCAGGCAGCTAAACTCAAAGGGTAGGATACACCATACCATGTAATCGTATTTTGCCCAACAAAATCTGTTTTATTAGAAAAGCTGGACAGTGTCATTCCAGATAAAGGGTTATATTCATTTCTGGCCCCCGTTATAATTGGGACAGTGTACCATGATCAGAAATTACCAAATCCCATTCCATTGATGGCTCACTTGTAGTGCTATCTCTGTCCTCCATTCCATGTACTCTGTTCACCCCCACCTGTGGTCTGTCTCCTCATCTTTGCTCATGCCATCTACTCACTTCCCCCATTACCATGTTTCCTGATGACTAGGCTCCTAAAAGTAACGGGTGGAATAAACCATCTAGACGGTAACTTGTAGAGCAGCTCAGGGTTCCAGTGCTGAAAATAATCCAATGAAAAGAACTAGGATTCTAAAAGAAGTCTAACAAGAAGGGGCTCCTGGCACAGAGCAGCACCTCACTCTCTCTTCTCTATCTGTCGGGGGCTGGATGGTCTTGATGGCTAAAGACTAGGACACGTGGGTTCTCTTCCTAGTTCTGAGATGGGAATGTGGGCTAGTGGGCCAGAGGTACTGAGAATAGTGATTCCTGGGTTCTGGCCTAGCTCTGCCACTGACCTGCTCTGTTACTTTAGGTAATTTCACTTCCCCGATCCCTCCCTATGCCTCAGTTTGTCCTTTGTAAAATAAGGGACAATGAATCTGACCCACCTCTCTGTGGGTTATGATGCTTAATTCAATAATGTTCATTTCTCTAATGGAAAACATTAAAGAATGGCAAGTTATTGCTGTGATTATTATTAATTTGATAAAACGCGTGTTGGGGCAGGGAAGAAAAGCTTAAAGCTGGTTACTTCAAACATGAAGGGTTTTATTTTCTTCTTGTAATATATTTCTGTTGATTAATCCAGGGGTCAGAGTGTTACCCATACTTTTAGACGCAGGTACTAATGTCTACTAGCGAACTAGCCTTGCATACTGCTTTAATACTGTTGAAAATTCATCATCGCATAAGGACAAAACAACTTATACAAAAGAACAAAATAAAATTAATACAATTCTTTGCTTTATAGTCACTGGATGTTGATTCATTATAATGTTCATAGGTGACTTTTTACAGCAAAATTATCCTAAGAGGAACAGTTCATGGGGATAAGGGATAATTTCAAATGAGAGAGATGGATAGACCCCTTAGTATAATGCATTACCCTTTCCCACACCAACAGGATGTTGACTCTTCACCATTATTTATCATGGATTTCAGCATTCTTGCCTAATTCCATGTTCCTTATAATACAGGGGCAACCCTTTTCTTCATCACTCTCCCAACAGCATCATAGGTGTTTGGTCCAACTGATTAATTTTGCATGAACCACACACTTGATCACTGCAATTTACTGTGAGGAAAATTTTGTTTACCCCACCCCCAGCTTCACAAGTGCAGAAGGCACTCAGAGACCACAGACAAGAACAGGCTATAAATGAGAAGATTCCAACAGGCAGGGGAACTGTGCACATGCACTATGCAGTGTGGGGCTGGTAAGCCAGCCTGTTTCCCACCAGAGGGCCAAAAGTATTTCTGATTCTTATAAGCTGTAACTATTAACCTGATTTTCCAACTGACCCTCCAGTTTAGCAGGTGAAAATTTGCTTCCTCAGTTAATTGTACCAACAATTTTGTGGGAAAAAATTGTGGGCCACAATTTATTGTGGATGCAAAATTTCAGCAGTGAAACTGGAGGCTCAGTTTGAAGCCTACAAAAGAATATTTAAAAAAAACATGCAAATTCATTAATAATTGTCAAACTCCATATAACAACATCCTATATTAAATCAGCCTTATCACTGCAAAATCCCATACAAGATTCACCATGAGCCAGTCTTTCCTTAACTTCTGAAAACTGAGGCCCCCTTCAGTAAACTGAAATCAAACACTACCTCTCCCCCCCACTCACTATTACCGCCATCTAGTGTTAAAGGCCTAGCCATATTTTAGATCTTCATAATGTACTTCCTCCTCTTTCTTATATGCTTTGAGCAGCAAAATAGTTCACAGTGCTGACTTTTAAAACAGCATCACTGGCATTTGAGTCAGTCCCCACTGAAATGAAAGGGGCACTTCACCCCTCTCCAACCTCTTACTTCAGGGTCTCTGCAGACTCAGACAGACAACACTGCATCATCAATTACCTTCAAGTCACATTTTGATGGGTTTCTCTGCAGCCATAACAGCTAGACTTACTTTTTAAAAAAATGAAAGCGAACACTAGGGAACAGTTGAGATGTGTATGTGCCCCCAGGACTCGTCTTTTAACCCCATGCCTTCATCGGGGAGTTGTGCCATACACTTTGGGAAACACTACCATAGTCACACACTCCATTTAATGGCATGCCATAATAAACCATCCTCACAACTGCCAAACTCCATCTGAATCTAGTGATGAGGGAACCTCAGACAATTCAATGTATGGACAGTGTATCTGAGCTATCCAGAGCTATGGGGTAACCCTCCAGGTCCATGCAGTTATCTGCCCTCACCCACTCCTCCTTCAGCCTTACCCTGTGGTGTTTTCCTGCAGCAAAGGAAGCTGGATCTGTGGTGGACGGAGCTGCTGTCCCATGGAGGGCTGCTCCCCTCAAACCCTGGCAGCTCCGCAGCAGCATTATGGAGCAGAGAGCTGGGCCGAGGATGCTGCTCCCTCGCTAATGAGTCAGACCAGGACTCTGCGCCCCCGTGCCATGTTTTCAGGATTTACATAGACAGAGATCCACAAGGCATGTCCCTCCGCCAGGGCCAGTGCAAGGAAGTTTCGCATCCTAGGTGAAACTTCCACCTTGCGCCCCCACCCCACAGCCCTGCGGACGCCCCCCCCCCCGCCCTGAGGCGCCCCCCCCCCACGGCAGCTCCCCGCCCCCGGAGAGCCATGCAGCAGCTCCCCACCCCAGGTCATCTCTGCTCCACCTCCTCCCCGAGCATGCCGCCCCCGCTCTAATTCTCCTCCCCTCCCATGCTTGCGGCGCCAAACAGCTGATTGGCGCTGCAAGCCTAGGAGGCAGGAGAAATGGAGCGGCCCAGGAACGCTGTAAAAAAAATTGGGGGCACCACTTTTTGGCGCCCCCAAATCTTGGCACCCTAGGCAACCGCCTAGTTTGCCTTAATGGTAGCACCAGCCCTGCCCTCCCCCGGGCTGCCCCAGCCCAACCCGCAGACCCCCCAGTGTGAGCAGGGAGCCCCAGCGCCGGCTCCATGGCCCAGTGCAGCACAAACACAGCAGCGCACTGCAGTCAGGGCCCATGACATGAGGGGCGTGGGGGTCACAAACTGATTCTTCACTGACCCCCTCCCAAAATCCCTCCACCAGCCCCCTCCAAACTCCCCATTTCCTCCCCTGACTAACCCCCTCCCCAACTCCTGCCCAGCTGTCCCCCTTCCCCTCCCCAATTGATACCCCTCCCCTGACTTAACCCCTCTTTCCCCCACTCTCAAATTAGCCCCTCCTATAACTGACTGCCCCTCCCCTCTACTGACTGACCCCCCAAATTGCCCCTCCCTCATCCAACTAACCCCCACTAGGGTTGCCAACCCTCCTGGTTTGGCCGGGAGTCTCCCAGAATCGGGCTCGATCTCCTGGAGGCTCCTAAAGCCAAACCGGGAGATCAGCCACTAAGAGACCGGTGGCGCAGTGGGGCTGAGGCAGGTCCCTGGCTGCCCTGGCCCCACACCGCTCCCGGAAGCAGCCAGCCTGTCCCTTCCTGCGGCCCCTAGGCGGGGAGGTTTGCAGGGGGTCTCCACGTGCTGCCCCCGCCGTGAGCGTCGACTCCGCAGCTCCCATTGGCCGCGGGGGCCAGGGACGGCTTTAGGCCGATTCAGCCAATTCGGCTGAATTGGGCCCCGCGCCAAGAGGGCCCCGCGCTGCAGCTGTCCGCCCCGCCCCCAGCTCACTTCCCCGGCCCCTCCTCCCCTCCCCTGCACGCCCCGCCCCCTCCCCCTCTCTGATTCGCGGGAAGTCTGAGACGAAGCAGGGGCGGGCCAGCAGCACGAGGTAAGCTGGGGTGGGGGCGGGAGAAGGGCTCCGGGGAGGCGCGGCCCGTTCCCGCAGGCCCCAGCGGCTCTGGCCCGGCTTGGCTCCGGCCCGGTCCCCGCGGCTTGGGTCCCCTCCCCCCGCGCAACTCGGGTGTCCCCGCCCCCCCCCCGCGGCGGGGCTCGGGTCCTGGGGGCGGGGCTTGCAGCAAGCCCCGCCCCCAGGAATCGGGCCCCGCTCTTGCTAAAGCCGGCCCTGGCGGGGGCGGTACCTGTAGGCAAGGGCAGCGCGCGGAGACCCCCTGCCCCCGCAAGGGGTTGCAGGGAGGGACATGCTGGATGCTTCCAGGAGCAGCACAGAGCCAGGGCAGGCAGGGAGCCTGTCTCAGCCCCGATTCGCCGCCGACTGGGACTCGGAGCCGCCCGAGGTAAGTGCCACCCGGCCAGATCCCGCACCCCACACCTGAGCCCGCACCCCGAGCCTCTTCCTGCACCCCAACCCCAGCACTGAACCCCCCCAAACTCCTTCCCAGATCCAGTACCCCACATCCCGTCCTGCACCCCAAACCCCTCCTGCACCCCAGCCCTGAGCCCCCCCCACACACCCAAACTCCCTCCCAGATCCCGCACCCCACATCCCGTCCTGCACCCTGAGCCCCTCCTGCACCCCAACCCCAGCCCTGAGCGCCCTCCTGCACCCTAGTCCCTTTCCCCAGGCTCAGCCCAGAGCCCCCTCCCACACTGCGAACCCCTCAGCCCTAACCCAGAGCCTGCACCCCGTGCCCCACCCCAGTGAAAGTGAGTGAGGGTGGGGGGGATGGAGTGAGCGGGGGCGAGGCCTCAGAGAAGGGGCAGGGCAGTGATGGGGTCTCAGTGAAGGGGTGGGGCAGGGGCAGGGCTAGGGTGTTTGGGTTTTTTTGATTAGACAGCTGGGAACCCTACAAAACCCCCTTCACAATTAACACCCCTCCCAAGCTCCCGTCAACCAACTGACCCCCCAAATCCTCCCCTCTCCAACTGATCCCTCCTCCCAAGCTCCTCCCTCCCCCATCCCTGGCCTCATCATGAATTCCCCCCTCTCTAGCCCCCGAGGGGCCCCCTGAGCTCAACCCCTCCCCCCTGCACCCCTGGAGTCAGAGATGTCGGTTTAACTGTCACCCCAGGAACATTTCAAGTTCCCCTCCCCCCAAGGGGCCACCTGCACCCTCGTTCGCGTCAGGGGATGGGGGTGCATTTGCATAGAGGAGGCTGGAGCAGCCAATCAGGGGCTGGGCTGGGTGCTGGGGGGCTATGAAGGGCTCCCCAGGGCTCAGGGCACGCAGCCCCCTGGCTGGACTATGCCTGTGCTGGGAGCCTGGGCAACAATTATCTTCAAGTCACATTTTGATGGGTTTCTCTGCAACCATAACAGCTAGACTAAGGTGACCAGACAGCAAGGGTGAAAAATGGGGACAGGGGGTGGGGGGTAATAAGAGCCTATATAAGATAAAGCCCAAATATCGGGACTGTCCCTATAAAATCGGGACATCCGGTCACCCTAGCATTAGCATCGTGGAGCAGAGAGCCAGGCTAAGCATGCCGCTCCCTTGCAAATGTGTCAGAATGGCATCTACACCCCTGAGTCAAAGAACTGATTCTCCACTGACCCCTCGCAACAACCCGCAACCAGCTCTCCTCAAACTCCCCCTCCCCTCACCCACACCTGTAACCTGTGACTAATCCCCCAAACTTCCTCCACCGCTCCCCAATTCACCCAATCTCCCTCCCTTCCACCCCACCCCTCTCCCATTGACCCCATCCCAAACAGCCCCTCCTTCCCCCCCCCCACTGACGTCCCCAGGGCTGCAGCTCTCTGATTGAACCACGACTTTTACTTGCACACTGGGTGCCAGTCTGACTTCTCTCCCTGTCCCCGAGCCAAAGCTGCCAAACGAGTAGGACTGAAGGGATTAATGCTGGGGCAGCTGGGTGTTTGGGAGGGATGTACCAGGGAGGGGTTTGCTGGGAGCAGATATTGGCAGGGCATGTTAGTTTCACTTCTGTTCCCCAGGCCCTGCTTCCTGGCTGCAGATAGAGAAGCCACTTCCTGACTGTCTCAATGGAATGGCCTAGCTCTTTCTCCAGGGTCCAATCCGAGGGGGGTGGCATGGAGGGGACAGGGAGAGACCTTCTGCTGGAAACCTTGGATGATCTGAGGAAGGATGATCTCAAGAGGTTCAAGCACAAGCCATTCCCTGGGGTCAGCTGGAGAAGGGGGATCCCGTGGATGTTACCGACCTGCTGATCAGTCACTATAGGGAGCGCTACGGAGTGGAGGTGGCTGTGAAGGTGCTGAGAGACATCAGGCAGAGACAGCTGGCGGAGAGACTCAGCAGAGCTGGTAAGGAACGAGCCAGGGAGAGACCAGCCTGTCCCTGATGCAGGAGTTTGCGGGCAGTGGGGGTGGATGAGACTGGGGGGGTTAAGAAATCTGTTTCCACTCTCCCCAACCCCTGTTCAGCATCTGCTCTCTAGTATTTGTGTGCATGAGCTCTGCTTGACACCAACCTCAGCCTCTATCTGCAATACTTCTCCACTAGCAAGCACAAAGTGTGAGTGTAGAAGAGAATTTTTTAATGAATGGATGGAAGTCACCCAACTAATTAGGGAAAATGCTGCAAGCAGGATTCATAATCATAAAACTGTGAGCAGGACACACACCCCAGAGTGCGTGGGGCAGTGCCTTCCACCTCAAGTTCTTGAGTTTTACAACCAAAAGTTCCTTTTCTGTGCCCCTCTCTGGTCCCTCACCACACCCCACTCACTGTAGTTGTCCTTGGTCGGTGAGGCCCCAGGGTTCAGAGGTGCATCTGTGTGAGTTCACCTCCCACCCGAGGAAGAAGGCTCCGCAATCTGAACACTTGCTCTGAACATGCCATTCCTTTCCACTCCGCTGGCCGGCCCACCAGCTGCCCTTCTGGCCCTCTGCTTACCAGTCACCTGCTCGCCGCTCCTGCTGGCTGCCTGCTCGCCAGTCACCTTCTGCTGTCATCTGCCTCCCAACTCTTAGTGAGTATCAGCTCTTAGTGGGGGTACCTGGAGAGCAGGCTGGGCAGAAATGCTGCCCCCCCCCCCCCGCAGTGATTTCAGCTCTAGTGAACACTTAACAAAACAAAAAACTCCTAATAGAGCCTATCTAGCATTGAACAGGGGGGAGGAACAGGTTAAGCCAGACTGGGGGACAGATCCCCCAAGGACATCCCCCAATTTCTTGAATGGGTGAAGAGCATGTGGAATGCTGTAAAACATGAAAACTTTATCTTCAGCTTTAGAAACAGTCTTGTTGCTGACGCCTATAACCAGTTGTCTGTAAATTATGCAGAATGGGAATGGGGTTTCCGCAAGATGATGCATCTCTGGGTATCTGAAAAGGAAACTTTCATCCAAAATCAGCCACCAGATAAACTAGACACCAATGTTTTAACCAAACTAAAGAATGAGGCACAGGACAAACTGAGACAAGAAGCAGAGAAGATTTTGGATAATTTAAAACAATATTTTGAAAGTGGAGCAGAAAATCTGCACCTGATAGAAAAGTACAAAGAAGATTTTAGGAGAAGTGCAGATGGTCTGAGGAATGAACTGGAGAGTTATTCATTCAGCAAGTTGGAAGAAGCGATTGAAATTAGAAAAGGCCGACATAAAACAGATGCTGTCCTGTCACAGTACAAGAGAAGAACTGAAGAGAAAGTTGACAGGCTTCTGAAACATTGCAGGAAAAGCAAATGCAAGCTAAATAATGATGAACAGGAGAAAGAATTTGAAACCATGTGGAGAGAAACATTGTCAGAATTATCACCCATTCCTTTACAGAAACGCATCATAGATAAAGAAATGGAGTTACATTTGAGAAGAGACCTAGAGAATAGGGGGAGTGCAGCATGGCAGATGTTAAAGGAGGCCAAAAGCTTGTCTACTTATAGAACACAAAATTTCAAAATGAAAAATGAATACTTAGACTTCAGTGTGCTCAAATGTAAGAAAATATCAGAGTCAGCTGTAAAAGCGTTGCAAGGTGTGAAAGAGTTCTTTACACAGGAACGCTGGCATAAAACAGAGGCTCTAGCTAAATTCTTAATAGATGAGTGCAATAGTTACACTGAAGAAAAGGCAAATGGCAAAGCAGATTATGATGATACTTATTGCAGAGAGTTGTTGCGGATGATTAACGAGCAGCTTCAGCAGGCTAATTGTCAAAACCTTCACATCAGCTCTTGTTTTGAAGTTGAGCTGAAGCTTCACATTTTGGGGGATGCAGCTCGGGCATTTCAGAAGATGCATGAAGAATTCATTACAGAAAATGACCCTCTGCAATGTCTGGGGAAACTGAAACCTCAGTATCTCTCCACATTTAAAGCTCTGTACTTAGAGAAGGATGAGTGTCAAGATAGGGCCTGGAATTTCTGTGATCAGTGTCTCAGACCTGCCCTGGTGGACTATGTGAACAAGAGACTTGGGATAGAAATTGTGGATGACATTCTCAGCAGTGAACGGTCTATTGAGTACAGCACCCGGAACTTCTTCCAATTCTTTGTTCTGGAGAAGCTGTTGGAAGAAAATGACTTTAACAATTATGTGCAATACACAAGGAATTATGTAGATTTTATCAAAACCTGGATACAGAAACACGTGTTAACACGTTACAGAGAGAAGGCAAGTTTGGGAGATTTGGAAAAAAGGATTTTCTCCCCAATAATTAATAAACTCAGTGATGTTCTGAAAAACTCCAAAGGTGAGAAGACTAAGACAGTCTCTGCCTTTTTAGACAACTTTCGTGAAAAGCTGCAGCAGGATCTAGTCATTCCCAAGGACAGCTTAGAAGTGATACTGTTTAAAAACACAGCAAGTCCAGACCAATTTTCAGCTTTTATAGAACAGTTTATTCCTGATCTGGAAAAACAAGTTTTATCCACTTTTGAAAATCTGGAAATTGAGTCAAAACTCTCAAAACTTGCAGTGAAGCCCCAGGATGAGATCTTCAAGCGAGTGTTTGGCTGTGGGAAGCAGTGTCCCTTCTGTAAAGTCCCCTGTGACGCAGGAACCCGTGCACATACAGAGCATTTTGCAGCAGTGCATCGACCTGAAGGATTAGGGGCATACCGGTGGGTAACAACAGACATACTTAGCTATAATATATGCTCCTCTTCTGTGGCTTCCAATGGCACATTCAGATGTACAGAGACAAAATGGGAACCTCATCCTTATAAAGATTATCGGAAATATTTTCCAGACTGGCGCATCCAACCAGATTCCAGCATCACGGCTTCCGATTACTGGAAGTTTGTTTTCAAGGAATTCAATCACCAGTTTGCTGAGGCGTTTGATGCTCTCCCTGCCGATCTCCCTGAGGACTGGGGTAAAATAACCAAAGAGCAGGCACTGGAGAGCCTAAAGGAAGCCTTTAAATCGAAGTAAAAAAGAGGCTGAGAAACTCCGTTGTGAGCAGAAAGTTACAGAAGTTAATTTTCTTTAAATGTGGCATGTGAAAAAATCCCATATCTTCTAAATATGTAATGTTGCTTCCTCTTAATATCAGACACAGTTTTCAGCTTCCAAACAGATAAAGAAGCAATGCTTTTTCACATTTCACATCCCATAGAATTTATGGAAAATTAAAGATGATGGAAAGACCCATATGTGGTGTTTCTGCATCTTTGTCTTAAGGACCAAATGACCAAAATCCCTAATTTGTCCTCACCACTGCATTTTACTGGTGCAGTGATACCATGTAGTGACCTGCAAACCTCCAAAGAGCCCCCGAATACCAACCATCCACTTCTGCTACTTAACGCATCAATAACCTGCACTTTTGCAACTAATCTGACACCAAACCGCCTGGCCCTGATGCTCACCTTCCATGGGAAGTAGTTCAGAAACACCAGTGAGGGAGGTTTGCAGCGTAATGTAATGGGGAAGGGAGGGATGCAGGCAGCAAACCCAACAGACCCTGAGGATTCAAAGGGAATCCCCACAAGCCCATCCCATCCCTGAGAATGGTCTTTCCATCTCCCCTGCGCTCTGCCCCGCACACCCCTCTCACCCAGGGCAGTAAGGCTGAGGCACCCTGGTGCTATTGGCTACTCCCCCTGCGATTGCCGGCCACCCTCTGCATAGGGGTGCTGTGGGGTGCAGCCAGGGAGGGCAGTTAGTGCTGCTAAGAAATCTGTGCTCCCAGGTGCAATGTCACGTACTGCCCTTTGGATTTATGTTGTGTATAAATCATCAAGAATTTCCAAAGAAAATTAAACAGGAGAAATGGTTTACAGGAGAGAGACGAGGTTTGGAGAGAGAAGCATCCTGAATACAGATATTTTTCTGATTGATTTTCTGTGAATAAATGTTGCACCAGTTCGCTGCCATAGATGAAGGTTAAAACCGATCTGTGTATATTTTTATTCTCCTTTTGAGGATAACATGGATAAAAGACACGTTTAAACGCGCATTGTTAACAAAATCAACATGTAGGGTGCCCACAAACGCAGCCCCCCCTTTTCTCTCTAGCCCACCTCAGTCCCACCACGGGGAAGAGCCTGCCCCTGTGGAGCTGGACTGATCTTTGCTGGCTACTGATGAGAGACATTTTCTCCATTTACACTGCGGGGATAGGCGAGGAAGGGAAGTGGCGGATGCTGTCCCGTCTAAGGGATAAAAAAACCCTAGAAATGTCACTTTTTGGCCAGGCATGCAGTGCCCTTACATTCCGCTAGGTGCCATTTCTCTGTCTGTCTCTCTGTCTGTAATGGGATAACTTTTCAACGCCTCATCTGATCAATTCCAAAATTTCAGGCAGTGCCCTGGGCACCAATGGCCAGAACCCTTTTGAGTTTAGTAGAAATCAGTAAACCAGAAAGAGGAAATGGGGGACACATGAATTCCCTGGCATCCGTTTAGCACAGCTACATCTTCAAGCACCTCTGCAGTTGTCTATAGATCAAAGAACCAGCTGATGGCTGGATTACTGCCTCCAGCATAACAACACCATCAGCTCAGCTCTGCCCATCCTCCCAGTGGAGTGTAAGATGTTGTCCACCTGAATGACTGATCTCCCAGAAAAAAATAATATGGAGGAGGGATAGAAGAGGGAATGGGGAGAACAGGGGCATGCACACAGCCCAGGGCATGGGGGGAGAATGTGGGTCCCTGGTGTGAAGGGCTCACATAACTCCTGGTGGCAGATGTGAGGCCGACAAACAAGCTCAGGCCAGAGCCAGAGGCCCATTCACTTGTGTGTGACTATCGAAGGAGTTAAATGTATTAGTAAATATTCAGTCAATTCACTTGTGTGTTAATAGAGATCAAAGGAGATGTTAATTGTATTGTTTTTGCCTAACTATATCTTGTTGTTTACTAGTACATTACATTTACATTATGCATGCCTGGTAATTAGATAGGCCTAGATCAAAGTGTGTGTTAATCTAAGAGTGTATTCAGATGTCAGCACTTCATGAAACTAATGGAATGTTACTTGTATTGTTTTCATTTATCTCTTCTTATTATAATGTAAAGGCAGGCAGTTATATTATGTCTAAGCTTGTAATTAAATAACTCATTGAATGCAAATGAAGAGTGCTAAATTCAGAGCAATTGGCCATTGTGTGAGTATGAACACTGCTCTGACTGTTGTGTGGAGAAGAAGCTATAAGTACTGATTCAAAGGAAGATCCTTTATCTCTGGACTCTTTGGATTCTAACAGGGTGGAATAACTAACCGGGAAGATGGAGATCCCCAGAGTTATTCTGGGTAGCCCTGAACTGGCAGATTACTACATCTCTGCTATCCTTTTGGGTTTACAAATGTTGACTCGCCTGTTAATGTATTTTACCTGCTTTAACCTCAATAACACTCATTTCTTTTCTCAGCTAATAAACCTGTAGTTAGTTAACTATACAATTGGCTACCAGTGTTGTCCTTGGTGTAAGATCCAGAGTACCAATCAATGAGGGGGAAGTGACTGGTGTCTTGGGACTGGGAGCAACCTGATGTGGGGTGATTTTTGGTTTATGTGACTATTATCACTAAGTCCAGTTTATTTGCATGGTAAAATGGGCTGGAGAGCTTAAGTGGACTGTTTGTGACTCCCCGGTAAGACTGGAACAGTGATCCAGGAGTTCACATTTGTTACTGGTTGGTGAAATCTAATTATAGACCACATCACCGGCTTGGGGTGACTGCCATGTTTTCTACCAGAGTGACCTGAGATTGGCACTCACAGTAGTGAGTCACTCCAGACAGCATGAAATTGAGGGGAAGGGGTTTGGGGGAAGGGGACACACAGAACCCCTAGCATGGGGGGGGAAAGTTGGGAATGGGGGGCAGACAGAGCTCCTGGCCTGAGAGAGAAGGGGGGCCCTGGTATAGAGGGAGTAATGGGGGGCATACACAACTCCTTATGGGGGGTGGGAAGACTAGAGAACCTTGTTACGGAGGGAGTGAGGGGATATCGGGGGGATAAGGGAATTCAGAGCCCCTGCTATGGAGGAGAACTGGGGACCCAGGCATTGGGAGAGTGAGGAATAGGGGACACAAAGCCGTTGGGATGAGGGGAATGGGAGGCACACAATGCTGCTGGCATTGGAGGGGAAAACAGGGGTCCCTAGTATGGGAGGATGAGGGAGTTTGGGGGGCACACAGAGCCCCTGCAATTGAGGGGCATGGGATGGTGGCGCACAGGAAGGTTGTGGGTGGGAATGGAGGGATGTGAGAATCCTCTGGTGTGTGCAATAAGTTCACCCGCCAGCAGCAACCTAGTGTGTGACCCCCTAGGACACATACACTAAACCCAGAACATAAAGTTAGCAACATCAGCCTTATCCACAGGCCTGAGCTGGGGTGACTGAATGGCAGAATGTCCTCGGCCGCGCAGGGTGACGGTTGAAGAAGTGACACAAATGAAGAAGGGGGTGGGGCAGGCTCGTCTGAGCCAGAGACAGAGCTTTCCCGGAGCCATCCAGTGCTGAGGAATGAACTCCCCCAGGATCTAAAACGCCCATCGGTTCTAAAATCCAGCACCAACCCCACCAGCTTTTTCTGAACTGCAGGATGGATTGTTGCTGTCACTGATACAAGCACCCAGCCCAGCAGACATTAAAAATTCACATGAATGTTACACTTGCTCACCCAAAATCTTGCAGCCTTAGCTTTTCCCCTCAAGGTCACGCTACTACTGCTTCTCTGGCTGTGTCTGGGGCTCCTTCGCTCCTTCTCTGTGTCCTCCTGTCTGGGCTGCTCCCCGCTCACCCACAGCCCCAGCGCTCAGTGCCCCAAGCCCTGCGTTTGCTACCTCAGTCTCCAGGGAACCCCTTGGAGCACACGGCTCCGCTTTTTTATGTTCATTTTTTACTTTTTAATTTACTGAACATTTCAAAAAAGTTGGTTTTGGTTTGACCCAAAATGATTTTTTTTTTTAAATCAGACTTTCCAGTGAACAAAAAAATCTGTTCTTCAGGTGCTCGTTCATGCCCCTTTCATGTTAGGTGTGTGCGCTGCATGGACAGTCACAGGATATTTTTTCCCTCGGTGGTATCCGCCGGGCCAGTTCTAGCACCCTCCTGTGCTGGTAAAAGGGGGCCCGGACGGGCCTGAATCCTCTCAGTTCCTTCTTACCACCCATGACAATCACTAGAACAGCTCCTCCTTGTTCAGCAAGGTGATTGCCAGTGGTTCTCACTGTTTTTCCTCCACTCCTCTCTTCTTTTTTCCAAGAGTTCTTGTCTTCAGTTTACTTTTTAAGCAGTTGTGTAAATAGTTGGATTCTCACATTTGTTTAGGGGGCGTCCTCCATGTCTGGAGCCAGATGTGCCCCGGTCTCCGGGCTTCAAACCCTGCGGCAAACCTATGCCAGTGAGCAACCCACACGCACATCGGCGCCGACTCCGTGGGTGCTCCAGGGCTGCAGCACTCACGGAAAATCATTAGTGTTTGGTGCAAAGCCGCGTATCAGCTGTTTCGCTCCCAGTTTGTGCAGCTCCTGCAGCTCCCAGCCGGGCTCCCGCCTCCCCCACTGCAGGCAGGTGAGTCTTTTTAATGGTCAGGGCAGAAGGAGCTGGGCTAGGGGGACAAGTAGGGGAACAGGCAGCTTCTGGGCTGGTCGCAGAGGTCTGGGGGGCATATGGGGGCATTTCTCGAGGACTGAGCTAGCCATTCTCAGCCTGTCCTGGTGTCTCCCCCAGGGCCCCTGCCCTCCTCCAGCCAGGAGGAAATGGTTGCAGACCCCCTTAGTGCTGGGCCGGGGGGACAAAGGATGTGTCTCCTTTAAGAAGCTCTTCTTGCATCTGATGACTAAACATGGGCTGGGCCCGGCGCTGCGCTCCCCACCCCGCGCTCTAGCCAGCCGGGTGAATCCAATGGCAAACGGGGCTTCACTGCAGTCCCGCCCTCCAGTGCAGACGAGCAGCCTCCCCCTATTACCTCCCCCAGCCTGGACCAGTACGGCTCCTGCCTGGCCACCTCCCATGAGGGCTCTGGGACCTCCCAACCCCGATCCCATTCCCCACGGTTCCGGACCAGGTCCCAGTTTGGATCGGGACCTGGCTGGGGCTCCCCCAACTCTTCCCCGGGGTGTGAGTGTGTGTGTGTGTGTGGGGATTATGGGAGTTCGCTATGCACCACGGGTACTTCTAGATGCATCCTCCCTGCCCTATGCCAACCTGCTTTAACCCATCCTCTATGGTAAAGGTCGCAGGCATACATGGACCTTATGCTTTAGCTCATCACCATCTATCTAGATGAAAGGTCCCAAACATATGTATGAGAACTTTGTCTTAGCTCAACATACAGGATGTGGCCTGCAGGTCCCTTGTGTTACAGCCAAAATATTCTCTAATATAAACCTATAAACCAGAGAGCGGCAGCTTCTGGTCAGGCACCTAGCCCAGAAGGCAGCACCACCGCCAGCAGCAGTGGAGAAGGAAGGGTGGCAGGGTATGGTATTGCCACCCTTCCTTCTCTGCTGCTGCTGGCATCACCACGGCCTTCAGAGCTGGGTTCTTGGCCAATAGCCACCACTCTTCAGCCACCCATCCCTGAAGTCAGTGCTGAAGTAAAGGTGGAAATACCGTGACCCTCCTACAATAGCTTTGCTCCCTGACCCTCTTTTGGGTCAGGACCCCCATGGTTACAACACTGGGAAATTTAAAATATCTGAAACCGTGACAGTCAAGATTTTTAAAATGCTATGACTGTGAAATTTCCAAAATGGACTGTGAGTTTCGTAGGGCCCTAGGGATGAGATATATTCTGGAGGCTTAGTACAGGGAATGGAGCTGGAACTGGTAATATCTCTCAGTAGAGAAGAAAGGTTTTCAGTGGGACCATTCTGTGGTTACAACCAGATTTTCTAAAGTGTTCAGTGACCACCATTGGAAGCAGATTTTCAGTACTGCTCAGCTCCCAGTTGTGGTCAGTGTTCATTCAGAGTGCTGACAGATGTTGTTTGGCTGCGTGCGTACCCCTGTGTGTGTACGTCTCAGCTTCTGCAGGTAACCGAGACAACACCCCACAATCGAAGAAATCGACAACCATGGATTAGCTGAGCAACGAAGGCACCCGAGCCCTGGTTTATCGTAGTGAAGCACAATGAGAAGTGTCCTATATCTTACAAGACCCTTCAAATTTGAGCACTCCGATACAATGGAACGGCTGGCTTAATCACTGGATGGATCTGCCAGCATCCCCTGGGCCGAACAAGTTGCTTTATTGTAATAATTATTTATACCTGTCATAACTATAAAGGGAAGGGTAATAGCTGTCCTGTGTACAGTACTATAAATCCCTCCTGGCCAGAGACTCCAAAATCCTTTTCCCTGTAAAGGGTTAAGAAGCTCAGGTAACCTGGCTGGCATCTGACCTAAAGGACCAATAAGGGGACAAGATACTTTCAAATCTTGGGGGGGGAAGGCTTTTGTTTGTGTTCTTTGTTTTGGGACGGTGTTCGTTCTCAGGGACTGAGAGGGACCAGACATCAATCCAGGTTCTCCACATCTTTCTAAACAAGTCTCTCCTATTTCAAACTTGTAAGTAAATAGCCAGGCAAGGCGTGTTAGTTTTCCTTTGTTTTCTCAACTTGTAAATGTACCTTTTACTAGAGTGTTTATCTTTGTTTGCTGTACTTTGAACCTGAGACTAGAGGGGAGTCCTCTGAGCTCTTTAAGTTTGATTACCCTGTAAGGTTAATTTCCATACTGATTTTACAGAGATGATTTTTACCTTTTTCTTTAATTAAAAGCCTTCTTTTTAAGAACCTGATTGATTTTTCCTTGTTCAAGATCCAAGGGGTGGATCCTGACTCACCAGGAGTTGGTGGGAGGAAGGAGGGGGAATGGTTAATTTCTCCCTGTTGTAGATCCCAAGGGGGGTTGGAACTGATTCACCAGGAGTTGGTGGGAGGAAGGAGGGGAATGGTTAATTTCCCCTTGTTTTAAATCCAAGGGGTTGGATTTGTTTTCACCAGGGATTTGGTGAAGGTTTTTCAAGGTTTCCCAGGGAGGGAATCCATTGAAAATGGTGGCAGCCGAACCAGAGCTAAGCTGGTAATTAAGCTTAGAAGTTTTTCACGCAGGCCCCTACATTTGTACCCTAAAGTTCAAAGTGGGGATCTCAGTCCTGACAATACCCTACCACCAATAGGGCTTGTACTGCCCCCTAATGTGTTGCCCTCTGATGAGGTCATGTACCACCCTCTGATGAGGTCATGTACCACCCTCTGATATCACCTAAGCCTACCCATCTCCTTGTATGGGGTGGTATAACCAAAACATCTCTATTCATCATGTCACGACACCTAGGAGGTCAGCAGGTTCTGGTTCTCTCTCTGGTGTCAGGATGTTCTAGCGCTTGATGTCCCAGGTGCTCCTAGTGCTAAGTACAGGAGCCTGTGATTCCATCCTAGCGGTGTTTGCTTTGCAGCCTCAGCTCCTTTCCTGCCAGTGGCTGTACTTTTCCACACACGCACAGTCTGACCGAGAGGCTGGCGGAGTTATGCTGCACCTGTGAGCAGTGCTTGCTTCTAGCCACAACTCTTGCTCAGGCTGCAGGCCCCATACTGGGCCTCTTGTTTCAGGCTCTCTTCCTATTACACCAGTTAGGACCCTCATGAAGGCGCCAGATCTGCCCCAGTGCTCAGCATGGAGCAGTTACCATTGAGATCAATGATTCTGGGCTCTGAATTTAAGGCCCTGACTGGCAGCTGAGCACTTTGGAAAATTGGACGACTTGCTGAAGTGCTGAACTAGTCGCTGGTGGGTGGATGCAGAACTGTTTGGAAAATCTGACCGTTAGTGTCTTTTGATGCAACACAAACAAATTTGGTGATTCACGGAAATCAAGGTAATGACACAGAGAAGTGACTCCTCCATCTTACTCCCATTTATTTATTCAAAATAAAGTCTCCACCTTTACATTCACTGAGAAAAAAAACCTTCCTATCATCCTCCTAAAAGCCTCTTTCACCTCCTTGTTCCTCAGGCTGTAGATCAGGGGGTTCAGCATGGGGATCAACAGGGTATAAAACACAGAGATGATTTTGTCCTGGTCCATGGAGTACTTTGAACTGGGCCGCAAATACATAAAAATGACCGTTCCGTAGAAGATGGCGACGGTCGTCAGGTGGGAGGTGCAGGTGGAGAAGGCTTTGCGCCTGCCCTCCGTGGAGTTGATCCTTAGAATAGCAACCACAATGTAGACATAGGAGATGACAATGGTCAGGAGAGTAGATGTTATAATTACAATAGAAAAGGTGAAGTGAACAGTGTCTGTGATGTGGGTGTCAGAGCAGGCCAGTTTCAGGATGCGGGGCACATCACAGAAGAAATGGTTGATGATGTTTGATCCACAGAAGGACAAATGGAATATAAATAGAGTCTGAACTGTTGCATTTACCCAGCTGGCTAGGTACGACCCCAGCACCAGCAGCACGCAGAACCGCTTGGACATGATGACGGTGTACAGCAATGGGCTGCAGATGGCTGTGAAGCGATCATACGCCATCACCCCCAACAGGCAGCACTCACAGGACACAGCAATGCAGAAGAAGTAGAACTGCAGAGCGCACCCAGTGAATGTAATTGCTTTGCTCTCCACTACAAAGGCTATCAATGTCTGGGGAGCGATGACAGTGGAGTATCCCGCATCTAAGAGGGCCAGGTTACTGAGGAAAAAGTACATGGGGGTGTGAAGCCGGGACTCAATCCTGACTAAAGTGACCATCCCGAGATTCCCCACCAGGATGAGCAGGTAGATCAACAGAAACACCACAAAGAGCATGACTCTCAGGTGCTGGTTGTCCGTGAATCCCAACAAGATGAACTCCGTCACGGTGGTGTGATTCCCCTTCAACATTTATCCCAGATGTGCTGTTCCCCACAAGGGAGAAAGCGAGCATTACATGGAAAGAAGAGACAAATAAAGGCTGAGTATCAATTCCTTGGGGTCATTCTGATCATATACCACGTGGTTCTCTGGTGAGATCTAACAGAGGTTTAAGACTCCATTATGGGTTTTGAACTAACAGCCATGGGTCTCTTAGCTCAGGCGGTAGGAAAAAGAAAGAACTTTCTCCCAGCAGAGAGCTGGCCG
>NC_048301.1:140438569-140473597 GCF_013100865.1 Trachemys scripta elegans | reverse complement strand
TATCTAGGGAGGTGGTGGAATCTCCTTCCTTAGAGGTTTTTAAGGTCAGGCTTGACAAAGCCCTGGCTGGGATGATTTAGTTGCGGTTGGTCCTGCTTTGAGCAGGGGGTTGGATTAGATTACCTCCTGAGGTCCCTTCCAACCCTGATATTCTATGATTCTATGAAATGTGAGAAGTATGCATAATAAGCAGGAAGAACTGGAAGTGCTAATAAATAAATATAACTATGACATTGTTGGCATCACGGAAACTTGGTGGGATAATACACATGATTGGAATGTTGGTGTGGATGGGTACAGCTTGCTCAGAAAGGATAGACGGGGGGAAAAGGGAGGAAGTATTGCCTTATATATTAAAAATGTACACACTTGGACTGAGGTGGAGATGGACATAGGAGACGGAAGTGTTGAGAGTCTCTGGGTTAGGCTAAAAGGGGTAAAAACAAGGGTGATGTCATGCTAGGAGTCTGCTACAGGCCACCTAATCAGGTGGAAGAAGTGGATGAGTCTTTTTTTAAACAACTAACAAAATCATCCAAAGCCCAAGAGTTGGTAGTGATGGGGGACTTCAACTATCCAGATATATGTTGGGAAAATAACACAGTGGGGCACAGACTATCCAATAAGTTCTTGGACTGCATTGCAGACAACTTTTTATTTCAGATGGTTGAAAAAGCTACTGGGGGGGGAAGCTGTTCTAGATTTGATTCTAACAAATAGGGAGGAACTCATTGAGAATTTGAAAGTGGAAGGTAGCTTGGGTGAAAGTGATCATGAAATCATAGAGTTTGCAATTCTAAGGAAGGGTAGAAGGGAGAACAGGAAAATAGAGACAATGGACTTCAGGAAGGTGGATTTTGGTAAGCTCAGAGAGCTGATAGTCATGATTCCCATGGGACCTTACCTAAGGGGAAAAGCAACTGAGGAGAGCTGGCAGTTTTTCAAAGGGACACATTAAGGGCCCAAAAGCAAGCTATTCCGCTGGGTAGGAAAGATAGAAAATGTGGTAAAAGACCACCTTGGCTTAACTACAAGATCTTGCATGATCTAAAAAATAAAAAGGAGTCATATAAAAATGGAAACTAGGACAGATTACAAAGGATGAATATAGGCAAACAACACAGGAATGCAGGGGCAAGATTAGAAAGGCAAAGGCACAAAATGAGCTCAAACTAGCTACAGGAATAAAGGGAAACAAGAAGACTTTTTATCAATACATTAGAAGTAAGAGGAAGACCAAAGACAGGGTAGGCCCACTGCTCAGTGAAGAGGGAGAAACAGTAACAGGAAACTTGGAAATGGCAGAGATGCTTAATGACTTCTTTGTTTCGGTCTTCACCGAAAAGTTTGAAGGAATGCCTAATATAGTGAATGCTAATGGGAAGGGGGTAGGTTTAGAAGATAAAATAAAAAAAGAACAAGTTAAAAATCACTTAGAAAAGTTAGATGCCTGCAAGTCACCAGGGCCTGATGAAATGCATCCTAGAATACTTAAGGAGCTAATAGAGGAGGTATCTGAGCCTCTAGCTATTATCTTTGGAAAATCATGGGAGACGGGAGAGATTCCAGAAGACTGGAAAAGGGCAAATATAGTGCCCATTTATAAAAAGGGAAATAAAAATAACCCACGAAACTACAGACCAGTTAGTTTAACTTCTGTGCCAGGGAAGATAATGGAGCAAGTAATTAAGGAAAACATCTGCAAACACTTGGAAGGTGGTAAGGTGATAGGGAATAGCCAGCATGGATTTGTAAAGTACAAATCATGTCAAACCAATTGGATAGCTTTCTTTCATAGGATAACGAGTCTTGTGGATAAGGAAGTGGTGGATGTGGTATACCTAGACTTTAGTAAGGCATTTGATACGGTCTCACATGATATTCTTATCAATAAACTAGGCAAATACAACTTAGATGGGGCTACTATAAGGTGGGAGCATAACTGGCTGGATAACCATACTCAGAAAGTAGTTATTAATGGTTCCCAATCCTACTGGAAAGGTATAACACGTGGGGTTCCACAGGGGTCTGTTTTGGGACTGGCTCTGTTCAATATCTTCATCAACGACTTAGATATTGGCATAGAAAGTACGCTTATTAAGTTTGCGGATGATACCAGACTGGGAGGGATTGCAATTGCTTTGGAGGATAGGGTCATAATTCAAAATCATCTGGACAAATTGGAGAAATGGTCTGAGGTAAACAGGATGAAGTTTAATAAAGACAAATGCAAAGTGCTCCACTTAGGAAGGAAAAATCAGTTTCACACATACAGAATGGGAAGAGACTGTCTAGGAAGGAGTATGGCAGAAAGGGATCTAGGGGTTATAGTGGACCACAAGCTAAATATGAGTCAACAGTGTGATGCTGTTGAAAAAAAGCAAACATGATTCTGGAATGCATTAACAGGTGTGTTGTGAGCAAGACACGAGAAATCATTCTTCCGCTCTACTCTGCTCTGGTTAGGCCTCGGCTGGAGTATTGTGTCCAGTTCTAGGCACTGCATTTCAAGAAAGATGTGGAGAAATTGGAGAGGGTCCAGAGAAGAGCAACAAGAATGATTAAAGGTCCTGAGAACATGACCTATGAAGGAAGGCTGAAAGAACTGGGTTTGTTTAGTTTGGAAAAGAGAAGACTGAGAGGGGACATGATAGCAGTTTTCAGGTATCTAAAAGGGTGTCATAAGGAGGAGGGAGAAAACTTGTTCATCTTAGCCTCTAAGGATAGAACTAGAAGCAATGGGCTAAAACTGCAGCAAGGGAGGTTTAGGTTGGACATTAGGAAAAAGTTCCTAACTGTCAGGGTGGTTAAACACTGGAATAAATTGCCTAGGGAGGTTGTGTAATCTCCATCTCTGGAGATATTTAAGAGGAGGTTAGATAAATGTCTATCAGGGATGGTCTAGACAGTATTTGGTCCTGCCATGCAGGCAGGGGACTCGATGACCTCTCGAGGTCCCTTCCAGTCCTAGTGTCTATGAATCTATGAACAGCCTCTGCAGAGATGCTGAAGAGATCTTCGGTGTTAACGACCAGTTTTGGGAATAGATTCCTTTTTGCAGCCTGCCCTGACTTTGGCATTTTCAGTGAGGACTGTCCCAGGCACCTCCGGGTCACAGGAGGGAGAGAAGCCAGGAGGAATAGTTATGAGCATGACTCCTAGAGGAAGTAGGGGCATAGTGTTTCCTGGGCACAGAGCTGGAGTGACAGACTTGGAAGTTTCTGAATACAGAGATTGCTGGCTGTTGGTTATTTCTACTGGTGTTCCAGGAAACAGGATTTTGCGTACATTCTTTGTAACCCCTCCCCCACGGATTATACCAAAGAATAGAGCTGATTTATATCATCAATTTTTCCTCCTAATACAATCAAAACCACAATGCCTCACAGGTTGGCACCACTTAGGAGGAGGGGGCACCGACATGCCCCAGAGCACACAAAATACCAGCCAAACCTGCACACACATGAGGGATAATTTCTGCTACCATAGTGAACAAGGGAAGCGTCATCACTGGGCCTGCCATTGATCTCCTTGGGGAGGGAGGTGATGACCACAATGTCCTTGTGCATCTGCAGCCATGGATCAGTGCATGGGCCCATCCCTGTGGTGACCTCACCCTTTCATATCAATCGAACATGACTGTCAGTCAGCACCACACCTTTGGTGTTACTGGGATAGTTTCTAGGTTGGTGGTTGTGACATACCAGTGTCCAACCCAGACTAATCAGCAGCTGTGTCACACCTGCCTGGCAATGCCTTGCTGAAGGGCCATCCATCTGGGCCTCTCACAAACAAGCATCTAGCAGGCAAATCACACCCTGAGCGTGTGTGTGTAACTGCAGCCTGGCCAGGAATACCTGAGTTACACTCAGACTCTTACCAC
This sequence comes from Trachemys scripta elegans, assembly GCF_013100865.1. Lineage (NCBI taxonomy): Eukaryota > Metazoa > Chordata > Testudines > Emydidae > Trachemys > Trachemys scripta. The sequence continues at coordinate 140,469,714 of NC_048301.1, read as the reverse complement.
CCTTGGTCATACTGCAGAGTGACCCCAACACACTCCCCAGTCTCCAAAATGTACGTCCTGTGTTGCCCAGTCCTCTTCTGGACAATGCAAGCTACATTGTCCATTATTTGTTTAACAGCACTAATATGCATGCAACTTAGTTTCTCAGACACTTCTATTTAAACACACTGGATTAGATAAAACAATAAAACAAAGTTTATTGACGACAAAGATAGATTTTAAGTGAGTGCAAATAAGGAGGCATAGAAGTCGGACATGGTTACAAGAAAACTAAAGCTACAATGCAACTTGTGCCTAAGTTAACAAATGATGTGAAATTCAAAGCAAAAATTTCCTCACCACATGCTTTCAGCCGTCTTACTGACCAAACTTCTTAAGTCAGGACCCCTCCCCCCAGTCCAATGGCTGCTTCCTTTATCCCTTCAGATGCAGTGAATCAATGGGCAGAGAGAGAGAAAGAGAGAGAGAGAGAGAGCTGCCTTGGGATGTCTCCCCCTTCTTTTTAGAGTCCTTTCCCCCCCCTTTGAGAGCCAGGTCCACCTTGTTACAAGAAGACAAAATGTCTATGTAGAAAGATGTTCCCTGCTGCTTTTTCCTCACCTTTTTTGGGCTTCCTTTGTTTCCCTTCCTGCTTGATGACTCTGGTTACTGTTTAGACACAAAATTAAGCAGAGTACACATTTCTTTGTTAGGACAGAGCAGTTTGCCAGCCTCAGTTTGGAACATGTATTAATAATATGATTCATGTTATTTCTTTTTTGGTTGGGAAATTGGAGTTTCCATTCAACTATTTTTTCCATGAAATTATCTTTCCCCTGGAAATTATAAGATTTTCATCAAAATACCAAACTCCCCTCCTCCCTAAACTGTGGCTGTGGGACTCTGGTGATGTTCCAGGGCAGTTCAGCAGGAGGAGAGACCATCATGCATCTTAGGGGATGTAATCCAGCCTGGGAGCCTGCCCTATGGAACAGATTGTTGGTGTGTTGTATCTGATGAAACCCCATGGTATTTCCAAGCTGAAATATTAACTTTTTAGCAAAAACATTTCAGTCACCTCAAACAAACCCCCTTTGTAGATCAGCTATACGCAGTACCCGGCTTGCATTGAAAACAACAAGATAAAATACCCCCCTAAGCTCATATTCTGTAACTACAGTAGAAATTGCATCATTTAATAACACAGTAGGAAAGAGTAATCCCCAGGGCATGAATTAAACCAAAGGTGGCTTTGGTTCACTGAATGCATTAATTAGGAGTTATGGCTCTCTGAGGTCAGCTATTCCCAGTTGCTTAAGGAATCATGTCACAAATCTGACTATAAAACTTCCCAAATACCCCAAACAGGCAGTTTCTGTCAATGAGGAAACACCAACACATCGCTCTCTCTCTTCTCAGTAGGTACGTGTTATTGTCCTGAATTACAGTCACACACACACACGCAGACCCCATGGTGATAAGCAAGTATTGAATTCAAGACCTCCAGCCCCAATTCCTACCCCTTCAGCTAAAGGAGCAACCTCTTTGGTTGGAAAAAATAGCCAATTACATAGTCATCGAAGCCAGTGCTTTCCGTTATGTCTCTGGGTTTTCATACAGGCTAAAGTAAATGCCCAAAAGCTTAATTAGAACAGTAAGAAACTTTACTCCAAACTGACATGCCAAGCCACAGAGCTCCCCTTGCCCAAAGAAGGTAGAAAGATTGACACTCCTTTACTCTCACCCCTTCTTTAGCTAAGGAATAATCTCTACAGACTGATTCTCTTACAGCAGAGTCACAAGTCACTGTTTTCTTTCGGATAAGTGAACAGGAGTGTTTGTATGTGGGGCATGATTAACCTGTGTGTCAGTGTATTTGCACAGTGTGTGCATCTTATCGAAAACCTGGAATGACCAGCTGTGAACATCTGGCTCTGTGGACTAAGCCCTTCCCTGAGCGGGTACTGATGTCCATTGAGAAACTGACCTCCATTTATCTTCACTTATTTCATTACAGAGAAGGGACAGGTTTTCCGCACCATCCACCTGCCCACATATCTGTAGCTGCCTGATCTCTGTTCAGAGGAGATGGAAAAGGGAAATCACTCGGAGGTGACTGAGTTCATTCTCTCAGGACTGACAGATCGTCCGGAGCTGCAGGTCCCCCTGTTTGGGGTGTTCCTACTGATTTATGGTATCACCCTGGTGGGGAATGGAGGGATGATCTTGTTAATCATGATTGACCCCCGACTGCACAACCCCATGTACTTTTTCCTCAGTAATTTGTCTTTCTGTGACCTCTGCTATTCCTCGATAATTTCCCCTAAAATGCTGCTGAATTTCTTAGCTGAGAGGAAAAGCATTTCTTACACTGCCTGCGCTGTGCAACTGTATCTCTCTGATGCTTTTACAGATGTTGGATGCCTCTTCCTGGCTGTCATGGCATATGACCGTTATGTGGCCATCTGTAACCCGCTGCTCTATACGGTCACCATGTCCAGGCAGCTTTGTAACCAGCTGGTGGCTGGGGTGTACGCTGTGGGGATGGTGGATTCAATGATACACACGTGTTTTACATTTCGGCTGTCATTCTGCAGCTCCAACATCATCAATCATTTCTTCTGTGACATCCCCCCACTCCTGGCGCTCTCCTGTTCTGACACCCGCATCAATGAAATTGTGATGTTTGCTTTCACATCCTGCATTATTGTGAGCAGCCTTGTGATTGTCCTCTTCTCCTATATCTATATCACCTCCACCATCCTGCAGATCAACTCCGCCGAGGGCCAGCGCAAAGCCTTCTCCACCTGCACTTTCCACTTGACGGCTGTGGCCCTGTATTTTGGCACCCTCCTCTTTGTGTATTTACGTCCCACCTCCAGCTATTCCATGGACACAGACAAAGTGGCCTCAGTATTTTACACACTGGTGATCCCGATGTTGAACCCCCTCATCTACAGCCTGAGGAACACGGAGGTGAAGGATGCCCTGAGGAAAGCAATGAATAAACTCCTAACCAATTCTTGAATCAGTTTAACTCAGTTCTGGTTTAATTATGGGGAGTGAAAACAGGTGAATTGAATTCCCAGCCCATTACAAAACAATTTTGCAGACCCCATGGGAATATTATTCATTATTATATTATTGTTATTATTAATTTGTTTGTATTGCAAAGTCTGTTGGCCCCAGCTGAGATCAGTTGCCAAAACATGGGAAGCATCACAGGGCGATAAACAGAGAATAATTCTGTAGGCTGGTGGCTAGGAACACCCACCTAGTGGGTGAGATGGTCAACTTCACATCTCTCTTCCAATGGTTATTGAATTAATTAACCACAGTAGAACAACCTTGAAGAGAGAGATTGAGAGCAACCCAGACTGGAAGAGCACATTATTCAGGGGCTGGGATGCTTTCTGGAAATCCAGGAAACCCAAGTGCATAGTGTGACAGGTTTGGTCACAGAAACCCCTATTGGGACTGTCACCTGATGTGCTGAAATTACCTCTGATCCTGTTTTCTCTGCCAGCCTGGGTCTCCAGAACTCTGCCTTGTTGAGCCAGACATGCTAACCTGCTGCAACACAGCCAAAGGGTCTGGGCCACACCCCCAAAACTGCAGAATTAGACTGAGACCAGCTCACCAGGATACCTGTCTCCAGCATGCAGACACGTAGCTCCCAATGGGATCTAAACCCCAAATAAATCCGTTTTACTCTGTATAAAGCTTATATAGAGTAAAATGATAATTTTTCACCCTCTATATCACTGCAAGGGAGATATGCACAACTGTTTGCCCCCCAAGGTAACAATTACTTATACTGAGTTTATAAATAAACAAAAGTGATTTTATTAAGTATAAAAAGTAGGATTTAAGAGGTTTTAAGCAGTAACAGACAGAACAAAGTAAATCACAAAGCAAAATAAAACAAAACACGCCAGGCTAAGCTAAGTGCACTCAGAAATGAGTTACAAATGTTAACTTCTCACCCCAGTTGTTACTTCAGGTAAAATCCTTCTCTGATCCGACGCCTTTTCTGACCTGGGTCCAGCCTGTTCTCACCCACCCACATGGTTACAGTCCTTTTGTTTCCAGGTGATTGCAGGTATCTCTGTGGGATTGGGAGGCCATCTCTTAAGCCATCTGAAGACACTCATTGTTTGCTTCTCCCACTTTATATAGAACTTCCATGAGGTGGAAAACCTTTGTTTTGAATTTCACCCCCCTCTGGAAAAGTACAAGCTTCAAGATGGATTTCAGTATCAGGTGACATGGCTACATGTCACTGTAAGACCCCAGTCTCCATTCTTCCTGCTTTGTCCCACACGTAGACAGGAAGGCTTGCAGGTAAACGGAGCCATTCACAGTTCATTGATTCTGAAGCACCTTTAATATCCTCCACTTAATATGTTTGCCTCAGTGATACAAGCTTATACCTTATTCTCCTAACTCCAGACATAGAAATAATCCATGTAAACAAATAGGATGAACACACTTATCATTATAAAGGTTATAATCTACCATGTTACATGGGGCACTTAGCATAAAGCATATTCCAGTTATGTCATATTCATAAACATTTTCATAAAGCATATGGAGTGCAGTGTCACACAGAGCTTGGCCCAGCATTGGACAGAAGGGGGAATTGAACCTGGATCTCCCACCTCACAGGTGAATACCCCAATTATTGGGCTAAAATTACAAAGGGAAAGCCCACCACTGTCTCCTATGGTGGCTGCATTGCGACTGGCACCTAAATCCTCCCCCCGCACACACACATTGTTCTGGGACAAAGCTATTAGGATTATTTGTAACACATTTGTGAATAGTTTCAGGTCAATCCAAATGGTATTGTTTTTGACAATGAATTATTAGTCCAGAAGAAATTCACCCATTTCAAGACACCTTTGTGTCCCAATGCTGGGAAATTACTTAAAGAGATATTTGGAGCAGTGACCAACAAATAAAGTGGATTACATTCAACTCAGTTTTGTATCATGTTAAAAAGACCTCATGGGTGAGACAGCGATCCAGACCAGCTCATGCTCTGGCCCCCTGTGTTCCATTTCCACAAGGAAAAAAACAGCAACATTAATTGCATATGCTGTGCACACCTGTTTTCCTAGGAGCAAAGATGCTCCAGGGAGTAAATCTCAAAGTCATCAAAGCCAAATTTAACCTCTGCCGCCAAAGGAAGCAGCTACAGAGATATTAAGGGTAACGGTGGTGTGTTTAGGAAACAGAGTCAAATCTTTCCCTAAGTCTGATTTTAGGGTTCTGAGCAGGTACTGCTTCCGTCCTCAACTCATTGTAAGTGAAGGGAGAGGAAAACAAAGAGGTGTCACCAAGTCATGGGTAAACAAGTCCATTTCAGAGCATTTCGACCTTTAATTGAAATGACAGTGAGCCATTCATGGGAAGGGACGGAAGGAATTATCCTGAGAGGAGAAATTTCAACTTTTCTGAACATATTTACCTATCAAAAGGAGGAAAGAGCTTTACCAAGGGAGGGAGAAGAGTGACTGGAAAAGGAGAGAGAAATAGCTTTAAAAGGAAGGGGGAAAACTCCCCCATCGATTCAGGGAATGTCTCTACTAAAGCCATTACATTGACTCAGCTATGGTGTGCAGCAGTGCTGTAGTGTAGATGCTTTCCACATTGATGGAAGGGTTTTTCCTTCGATGTAGTTAATCCACGTCTCCGAGAGGCAGTAGCTAGGGCAATAGAAGAATTACACTGAGGGTCAGCACAAGTTAACTGCCTCGCACAGGGTGTGAAAAGTTTCCCTGCCCTGTGTGACAGAGCTCTGTTGGTCTAATTTTAAAGCATAAACCAGGCCTCAGAGAAGCTACCAATGGAAAAATCTCATTGGGAAATCCAGTCCTATCTCCCTGCCAGGGCAGCAGAATCCCCTTCGGTTCTTTTTTTCAGGCTAGTTGGAAATATTCCAGCTGTCCCAGCTTCCCAGTAGAGATTATTCTGCGTTCTGATTGATCTCCGTGTCAGACTGTGTGTGTGTGTGCAGTGGGCACTCTGTGTGTATGTGTTGGGTATGCAGTGGGCACTGTGTGTGTGTGGAGTGGGCACTGTGTGTTTTGTGTGCAGTGGGCACTGTGTGTGTGTGCACATGTGTAGTGGGCACTCTGTCTCTGTGTGTGTTTGGTGTGCACTGAGCACTGTCTCTGTGTATGTTTGGTGTGCACTGTCTCTGTGTGTGTTTGGTGTGCAGTGGGCACTGTGTGTGTGATGGGGGGTACAGTGGAGCTGAATGTCAAGTGTAGGCGGGTGTGTGTGTCCCTTGCCCTGCCCAGTGCTCAGGATGGCATCTCCCCCTCCCCCCCCAGTGCAGGGCCCTTTGTGAGACCATAGAATCATAGGACTGGAGGGGACCTTGAGAAGTCATCTAGTCCAGTCCTCTGCACTCATGGCAGGACTGAGTATTATCTAGACCATCCCTGACAGGTGTTTTTCTAACCTACTCTGAGAAACCTCCAATGATGGAGATTCCACAACCTCCCTAGATAATTTATTCCAGTGCTTAGTCACCCTCAGTGTTGGGATCAGGGCCGGCTCTAACTTTTTTCCCGCCCTAATAAAAAAAAAGAGCGCCGCCCTGCCATAACACCCCCCGAGCGTTGCCGAAACACACCTCCCCCGAGCACCGCGCTGCCGAAACACGCCTCCCCCGAGCGCCGCGCTGCCGAAACAAAAACAATCCAGCCCCCCGAGCACCGCCCGGCCGAAACAAAAACAAAACAAACAAAACCCTCAAGTGCTGCCCCGCTGAACCAAAAAAAAAAAAAAATAAACAAACAAAAAAAACCCCTGAGCAACCTCCGCCACCCCAAGATTGGCCTGTAAGGTGTCGGACTAATCCCTGTGGCACCTCCTGCTGGTCGTCTCCGTGAATTAGCTCATTCCAGCATTGGAGCGCCCGCTGCAGGCCGGTGGTCCACCTGTCCTCCGGCTCCCGTGTCCTTCCCAGACCCCAGTGCCCTTTTATCTGGGGTGCTGCCCCCTGGCAGTACACCCCTCAGTACTAGGGTTTCCCCTCCCCGGGGATCTCCCACCCACTATCCCTACCTCACCTCAGGATAAGGCCACTGCCAGTCTCCAGCTAGCCCCTGCTCCCTGGGGCAGACTTCAGTATCGGCCACTCATCACAGGCAAGGTTGGGTTTGGACCTGCAGCCTTGGCCTAGCCCTGGACTGCCCTCTGCAACCCCCAGTACCCCTTGGCCTTCTCCTAGGCTGCAGCCTGGAGCTTTCCAGGTTGGAGCTCCCCAGCTCCTCAGCCTTTCCCCAGCCCTGCTCCACTTAGGTACCCTGTGTCTAGCTCCCTGCAGCCAGGCCCTTCTCCCTCTGAACACAAAGAGAGACTGTGTCTGAGCTCCTGGCTCCCTGCCTTTATAGGGCCTGCTGAGTCTGTTTGGGATGTGGCCCCAGCTGCAGCCACTTCCCCCGATCAGCTCAGCCTTCAAGCTGCCTTCTCCCTGGACTATCTCAGGCCCTTCCAGGAAGGAGCAGGTGTCCACCCTGCTACACTGCCCCTTACAAGGTGCCGCCCCGAGCACACGCTTGGTCAGCTGGTGCCTGGAGCCGGCCCTGGTTGGGATGCTTTTCCGAATGCCCAACCGAAACCGCCCTTGCTGTAATTGAAGCCCATTGCTTCTTCTCCTATTCCTAAACTCTGTTTCATGGACTAAAAAATATAGGAAATAAATAAAATTAGCAAAAGAATCAGGAGGGCGCTGGCATGTTTGGAGATATTTTGTAGCAGCCTCTGCAGAGAACAATTACATTTTTCGCTTCAGCATCACATTGAAAGGGCCCTCGGTTATCAATTGCCTGGTCTTATTTAACACTTTATATTTTGATCTTCCACAAGCTGTAACTCCAGATACTTTGCAACATTAAATAATACAAGCCAGTAAATGAGAGACATGAGAAGTGACTGAAAGCAACGGTGGTAAGACTAAAGTCCCAGTGCAGAGGGACTGAGGGAAAGTGAAAAGGTATAAATACAGTAGGATATATGGGACAATCCACAGGAATGTAGGCATGAGGAGCTCACTCCCATAGCCCCAGTAGCAGCGATCCAACGCACGATGGTATGACTCCCATAGATGGTGGGGGTAGCACAACCGTTACCACAGTTCCAGTATCGGCCACTGATTTAAAGTGTCATACCCCAATGGACCCCTCCCTCAAGGGGTTCCCCTGGGGGAGGCAGGTCAGCAGTGCATATTGCTAACACTGTTGCAAGCATCACAGGGCATTTTAAAAAGGGTCAAAGGTATGTGAGTGTGGAATAAAAGATTCCCGTGCAGGTTGCAAGAGGCCAGAGGGGGATGGAGGAAAAAACGCAAAAAACAGGTTAACTCGACACTCCAGCTCACTCAGTCAAAAAATAGGCACCAACTCCAGCCCAAGGCCGCAGCTCACAGCCGACGCTTGGCTGCCTGCCAAGAAAGATGCAGCTAAACAAATCTGCAGAGGCAGCCCATAACAAGCAAAATAAGCAAAGGCCTGCATGGAGGAAAAAAAAAAAACAAAGTCTAGCCGGTGTGTTTTGGGAAAGTTAAAAAAAAAACACACAAAAAGCCGGTTTAAATTGGTACAAAAAACACCAAAAGCAGAGGTCACGAAACAAACCACCCCCAAAGAAACTCTGGACTGAAAAACCCTCCCAAAATCCAAAGCAAGTCAGAGATCACAGTGGACCCTAAACAACCCATGCACGGGACAAAAACCCCTGTCCACCCCACCCCCTCTTCTTCTTACGTTACACCCCAGGCTTGGCCAGCCTCGGGTAGTGCAGGTATAAGTATGAAAGTGGATTAGGGCTTGGGGCACTAACACTTTCTTCCTTCCTCTGAGTGACGTAGGGAACCCCCAGCACTCTCCGCAGTTATTTTATTATTTTATTAATAAAGCTTTAAAATTTAAACACTTGGTGTGTTTCGTCATCTCCTCCCCAAACAATCCTGCGGCTTCAGCCTGATCACCTAACACCTCAGGCAAATTGGTAACATAAATCTGTCACAGTTTTGGTGGAGAATTGCGAAGGGGGGGGCCCTGTGGAGCACACCAACTGTTTTGCCCTTGGTATTTCATGTTTGCTCTGTCCGGCACTGTTTGTATTACACGTTAAGAATTTTATAATTAAAGGTGTGCCCACTTTCAATCATAGCAGATCTAAAACTCCCCCCAAAAAAGGTTTAGCATTCCTTTCTCCACTCCGGTTCGCGGGGGTAGGGTGCAGGTGGGTATACTCCCAGGTTGTAAAAGTCCTGGGTAATGGGAGGAGGACTCAGGGAGTCTCGCTCCATACACATAATCCTTGGTGCATATACCCTCAGCCGTAGCATGCCTAAGTTAAAAAGAAAAACATAGGGTGTCTCGCTCTGCCTGGAAAGGGTTTTGGTGTATGGGCCCTCAGTAATATTGGACCGAGTAATACGGAGGGAGACTTAGCGTCTCTCCCTCCGGCCCAAGGTGCCGGCGTGGGCTACGTAAAACCTCAAGTAATTAAAAATCTTAAAAGTGGTACTAACAAATGGTGACAACATGTTCAGGAAACAGAAGGGTACAGCTGCGGACTCGGGAGTCCCGCAGTCGTGGGCTATGGCATCAATGATGGGTTCAGGGCTGGATGTACGGGCATTAGGGAGCGCGGACACGATGGTCCAGCTGCCCAATCAGCTGGTGTCACAGGAGGCAGGTGGACCTGATGCCCAAGCCACAGGGGAGGCAGCAAAGAGGGACAGGACCCTGCTGCCTATTTCAAAGGGGGGTGAGGACCTCTCCCGGCTGAAGAGGGCTCTTACCAAAGTGGTATATAATCCCTGGGGTTCCGAAGCAAAGCTTCAGAAAAAAGTGCAGACTTGGCAAAATTTGTTACTCTCCTTGAGAGTACTATTACTAAAGAAAAAGGCAAATTGGGAGTGGGGGGAAGAGCAGGGTGCTTCTTTAAGGCTTTTAAAGCAAAAGGCTTCACAGCTCCAGCACTGCATTTTCCCGATGAGTCACAGCCTTTTGTTATTCGATTGGCTGCCAACAATACGGCCTTGGCTGCTACACTGTTACAAAATAATGAGGATGGAAGATTGGTTCCAGTAGCATATACATCCAGGAAGCTGCAAGGAGCTGAGATAAATTTTGATCCCTGTGAACACGAACGCCTGGCAGCCATCTGGGCAGTGCAATCTTTCGAGCCACTCACAGGAATAGCTCCAGTCACTATTCAAAGCACCCACACTCCACTAACATACATTTGTCAGGAAAACTGATGGGGAGGAAAGTCTCTAATACTCGAATGGCACAATGGACGCTGATTTTAATTAACAGAGGGGTAACCACGGAAACTGTGTCCAAACCAGGTAAGTTAACACATGCTTTAATTGAAAAAGGAAACCGTCACGACTGTCTGGAGGTCACTCTGGAACAGAGAATTGCTTTAGTGGAGGCACCCCCACTAGAGGAATTGGATACTGTAGGACAAGAGAAGCATATTTGGTTCATTGATGGAAGTGCAATGGTAATAAATGGGAAACGGTGTGTAAAATATGCAGCAATCAATTTAGATAAGGCGATGATTCAGGGCCCTCTGGACCATGAGTCACCCCAACATGCTGAATTACATGCAGTTTATCAGGTTCTGAAACAATATGAGGACTCCCCATGACCAGTGTATATTTACGCTGATAGTGATTTTTGCATACAGGGAATTCAGTTCTGGATGCAGGACTGGCAAAGAAATGGGTGGAAGGAGGCGGATGGTAAAGATATGGCATACTTAGATGAGTGGAAATGGATTTACCAGTGGGTAACAGAGAATCCTAAGCAATTGAAAATCAGGCATGTGAAAGCCCACAACAAGGGAACAGGCAAGGAAGCCATTTGGAATGAGGATGGAAGACTGGTTCCAGTAGCATATACATCCAGGAAGCTGCAAGGAGCTGAGATAAATTTTGGGTGGATACTATAGCTGGACAACACACTATAGCGATTGTAACTAGAAGCCAAGCTAAAAGCGCCCCTACTGATGCCCCTGAACTATTGGGTGCTGCTATAAATCACCGAATTCCAGGTTAAGTGGAAAGGCAAGAACTGATTAATGTAGCCCATCAGTTCATGCATGAGGGGGTAAAAGGAACCTTAAATAGGCTAAGACAAGTTGCAGAATGGAAAAACATGGAAGATGATGTTAGAACATGGGTAAGGAACTGCATTCGGTGTGCACAGGAAAGAGCAAGACTCCCTCACTGGCAACCCATGATACACCAACGGAGGCTTGGGACCTGGCATAGGGTTCAGATTGATTTTATTGACAAGTTACCAAGAAGTAAAGAAGGATTTCCAATACTTGTTAGTAATAATTGATTCCTTTTCAGGATGGGTAGAAGCATTGCCCACTAAAACTTATAGCATTCCATGGGGGATAATTTCTGCTACCATAGTGAAGAAGAGAAGAGTCATCACTGGGCCTGCCATGGATCTCCTTGTGGGGAGGTGATGACCACAATGTCCTTGTGCATCTGCAGCCATGGATCAGTGCATGGGCCCATCCCTGTGGTGACCTCACCCTTTCATGTCAATCGAACACTACTGTCAGTCAGCACCACACCTTTGGTGTTACTGGGATAGTTTCTAGGTTGGTGGCTGTGACATACCAGGGTCCAACCCAGACTAATCAGCAGCTGTGTCACACCTGCCTGCAACCTGGCAATGCCTTGCTGAAGTGGCTTCCACCTGGGCCACTCACAAACAATTGTCTAGCAGGCAAATCACACCCTGAGCATGTGTGTGTAACTGCAGCCTGGCCAGGAATGGCTGAGTTACACTCAGGCTCTCACCACCCTTGGTTATACTGCAGGGTGACCCCAACACACTCCCCAGTCTTCTATTTCCCTCCCGAAATGTACATCCTGTGCTGCCCAGTCCTCTCCTGGACAATACAATTTACATTGTCCATTATTTCTTTAACAGCACTAATATGCATGCAACTTAGCTTCTCAGACACTTTTATTTAAATACAGTAGATTAGATACAACAATAACACAAAGTTTATTGACTACAAAGATAGGTTTTAAGTGAGTGCAAATAAGGAGGCATAGAAGTCAGACATGGTTACAAGAAAACTAAAGCTACAATGCAACTTGTGCCTAAGTTAACAAATGATGTAAAATTTAAAGGAAAAGTTTCCTCACCACATGCTTTCAGCCGTCTTACTGACCAAACTACTTAGGTCAGGATCCATCCCCCTGTCCAATGGCTGCTTCCTTTATCCCTTCCCATGCAGTGAATTGAGATAGAGAGAGAGAGAGCTGTCTTGGGATGTCTGTCCCTTCTTTTTATAGTCCTATCTCCACTTTGAGAAATATTTACACCTGGTTACCACAAGACAAAATGTCTATGTAGAAGGATGGTCCCTGCTGTTTTTTTCTCACCTTTGTTTCCCTTCCTGCTTAATCACTCTGGTTACTGTTTAGACACAAAATTAAGCCGAGCACATTTCTTTGTTTAAGACAGACCAGTTTGCCAGCCTCAGTTTTGAACATGTGTTAAGAACATGATATACTGAAATCTTATAACTTCCCATAAATTATCAAAATAAATTTTATTAATATTTGCAATGAAAGGATGAGTATTTCTAGTTGACTCACAGAGTTTTTAGCATCTTAAAGCTTAGCTCTGTGTCCAGATAATAGGCATGCAAGAGGGATAGTTTTGTGAACTGCAGAACTCCGTACTATGCTGTTGTCTCCTCCTGAGCTCCTCTGCTCATCATGTGGTCTCTATCAGGCAAAATGAGTGAATCTATCTTTCCTACTTTGGGGAGTAACCTAACAAGGGAAGGACATAGGATACCATGGTGATTGGCATACTATAAATAGCTAGGTAATGTGGAGTACTCTTACATGTGTTACAGGTTTTACATTCCACCTATTGGGGCCCGGACAATGAGGTGATTCTGAAACCAAGAATGACTGAGAAGATATCAGCTACAGCTGCAAACATTTAGGGTATTTCATCTGTATCTAACTTTCTGATCCTTTGATTCCAAATTTCTTGCTAAGGCTGGTTGAAATTTTTTCTTGAGAAGGGTTTTTGATGGGAAATTGGAATTTCCATCTTTTCCCTGGAAATTATAAGATTTCCATCAAGAGACCAAACTCCCCTCCTCCCCAAAGCGTGGCGATGTTCCAGGGCAGTTCAGCAAGAGGAGAAACCATAATGCATCATGAGGGATGTAGTCCAACCTCGGGCCTGGCCCATGGAAGAGATTGGTGGTGTGCGGTATCAGATGTACCCCCATCGAAATATTAAGATTTTAGCAAAAAGATTTTGGTCTCCACAAACAAACCCCCTTTGTGTATCAGCTCTACGCAGTACCCGGCTTGCACTGATAACAATAGGATGAAATATACCCCTAACCTCATACTCTGTAATTCTGGTAGAAATTGCATCATGTAATAACACAGTAGGAAAGAGTGGGACTAATTAATCCCCAGGGCATGAATTACACCGAAGGTGGGTTTGGTTCACTGAATGCCTTAATTAGGTGTTATGGCTCTCTGAGCTCAGGTATTCCCACTTGCTTCAGGGATCATGTCCCACAGATCAAACATCTCAGTATAAAATTTCCCGAATGCTCCAAGCTGGCAGTTTCCATTTATGGGGAAATGCCAACACATCTCTCCCTCTCTTCTCAGCAGGTACGTGCGATTGTCCTGAATTACAGTCACACACACACGCAGACACCATGGTGATAAGCAGGTATTGAATTCAAGACCTCCAGCACTAAAAGCCTCAGACCCAACTCCTACCTCTTCAGCTAAAGGAGAGACCTCCTTGGTTGGAAAAAATAGGCAATTACATAGTCACTGAAGCCAGTGATTTCCATTATGTCTCTGGGTTTTCATACAGGCTAAAGTAAATGCCAGAAAGCTTAATTGGCACAGTAAGGAAGTGTTATCCCAAACCGACATGCCAAGCCACAGAGCTCCCCTTGCCCAAAGAGGGTAGAAAGATTGACACTCCTTTACTGTCACCCCTTCTTTAGCTAAGGAATAATCTCTACAGACTGATTCTCTCACAGCAGAGTCACGAGTCACTGTTTTCTGTTTGGATTAGTGAACAGGAGCATTTCTGTGTGGGGCATGATTAACCTGCATGTCATTATATTTACTCAGTGTGTATTTTATCGAACACCTGGATTGACCAGCTGTGAATATCTGGCTCTGTGGACGAAGCCCTTCCCTGAGCGGGTACTGTTGTCCATTCAGAAACTGATCTCTGTTTATTTTCACTCACTTCATTACAGAGAAGGGATGGGTTGCCCAAGCCATCCACCTATTCACATCTCTGTCGCTGTCTGATCTCTGTTCAGAGGAGATGGAAAAGGGAAATCACTCAGAGGCGACTGAGTTCATTCTCTCAGGACTGACAGATCGTCCAGAGCTGCAGGTCCCCCTGTTTGGGGTGTTCCTAGTGATTTATGGTATCACCCTGGTGGGGAATGGGGGGATGATCTTGTTAATCACAATTGATACCCGACTGCACACCCCCATGTATTTTTTCCTCAGTAATTTGTCTTTCTGTGACCTCTGCTTTTCCTTGATAATTTCCCCTAAGATGCTGCAAAATTTCTTAGCCGAGAGGAAAAGCATTTCTTACACTGCCTGTGCTGTGCAAATGTATCTCTCTATCGCTTTTACAGATGTTGAATGCCTGTTGCTGGCTGTGATGGCGTATGACCGTTATGTGGCCATCTGTAACCCGCTGCTCTATAGGGTCACCATGTCCAGGCAGCTTTGTAAAGTGCTGGTGGCTGGGGTGTACGCTGCGGGGGTGGTGGATTCAATGATACACACGTGTTTTACATTTCAGCTGTCATTCTGTAGCTCCAACATCATCAATCATTTCTTCTGTGACATCCCTCCACTGTTGGCAATCTCCTGTTCTGACACCCGCATCAATGAGATTGTGATGTTTGCTTTCACCTGCTACATTATAGTGAGCAGCCTTGTGATTGTCCTCCTCTCCTATGTCTATATCACCTCCACCATCCTGCAGATCCGCTCCCCCAATGGCCGGCACAGAGTCTTCTCCACCTGCACTTTCCACTTGACCTCTGTGGTCCTGTTTTTTGGCACCCTCCTCTTCATGTATTTACGTCCCACCTCCAGCTATTCCATGGACACGGACAAAGTGGCCTCAGTGTTTTACACGCTGGTTATCCCCATGTTGAACCCCCTCATCTACAGCCTGAGGAACACGGAGGTGAAGGACTCCCTGAGGAAAGCAATAAATAAACTCCTAACCAATTCTTGAATCTATTTAACTTAGTACTGGTTTTTTTGATGGGGAGTGGAAACAGGTGAATTCAACTCCCAGCCCATTGGAATGTAATTTCCCAGAGCCCATGGCAGTATTGTTCATTATTCTATTGTTATTATTATTAATTTGTTTGTATTCCAACAAGGTCTGCAGGCCCCAAATGAGAACAGTGGGCAAAACATGGGAAGAATCACAGGTCCAGAAAGAGAGAATGATTATGTAGGCTGGTGGCTAGGCGCACCAACCTAGAGGGTGAGATGCTCAACTTCACATCTCTGTTCCTAGGGTTATTTAATTAGTTATCGACAGTAGAACAACTTTGAAAGGAGAGACTCAGAGCAACCCAGACTGGAAGAGCACATCACTCAGGGGCTGGCATACTTTCTGGAAATGCAGGAAACCCAAGTGCAGACTGTGACGAGTTTGGTCAAAGAGACCCTCGTTGGGACTGTCACCTGATGTGCTGAAATTACCTCTGAGCCCATTTTCCCTGCTAGCCTGGGCCTCCAGAACCCTGCCTTGTTGATCCAGACATGCTAGCCTGCTGCAGCACAGACCCAGGGTCTCGGCCACAACCCCAGAGCTGCAGCTCTCGACTGAAACCAGCTCAGCAGGATACATGTCTGCAGCATGCAGACACCCAGCTCCCAATGGGATCTAAACCCCAAATAAATCCATTTTACTCTGTATAAACCTTATACTAGGGAAAACGATAAATGTTCACCCTCTATATCACTGATAGAGAGAGATGCACAGCTGTTTGCCCCCCCAGGGAACAATTGTTTTCACTCAGTTTCTAAATAAAAGTGATTTTATTAAGTATTAAAAGTGGTATTTAAGTGGTTTTAAGTAATAGAACAGAACAGAACAGACAGTAGCTAGGTAAGTGGAAAAATTACACTGAGGGTAAATACAACCTAACTGCCTCAAACATGCTATGAAAAGTTTCTCAGCCCTGTGCGACAAAGCTCAGTTGATCTAACATTTAAGCATAAACCAGGCCTCAGTGAAGCTGCGGATGGAAAAGACCAGTTGGGAAATCCAGTCCTATCTCCCTGCCAGGGCAGCAGAATCCCCTTCGGTTCTTTTTGTTCAGGCTAGTTGGAAATATTCCAGCTGTCCCAGCTTCCCAGTAGAGATTATTCTGCATTCTGATTGAGCTCAGTGTCAAGCTGTGTGTGTGTGTAGAGGGCGCTCTCTCTGTGTGTGTTTGTGTTTGGTGTGAAGTGGGCACTGTGTGTGTGTGCAGTGGGCACTCTGTCTCTGTATGTGTGTGTGTGTGTGTGCAGTGAGCACTGTGAGTGTGTGTGATGGGGGGTATAGTAGAGATGAATATCAAGCGTAGGCAAGTGTGTGTCTCCCTTGCCCTGCCTAGTGTTCAGGATGGCATCCCACACTGGTGCAGGGCCCTTTGTGAGACCATAGAATCGTAGAACAGGAGGGGACCTTGAGAGGTCATTTATTCCATTCCCCTGCACTCATGGCAGGACTGAGTATTATCTAGAACATCCCTGACAGGTGTTTATCTAACCTGCTCTTTAAAACCTCCAATGGTGAAGATTCCACAAGCTGCCTGGGCAATTTATTCCAATGCCTAACTGCCCTGACAGTTATGGAGTTTTTCCTAATGTCCAACCTAAACCTCCCTTGCTGTAATTGAAGCCCATTGCTTCTTCTCCTGTTTCAGGGACTATAAGATATAGGAGATAAATTAAATTAGCAAAAGAATCAGGAGGGCGCTGGCATGCTTGGGGATATTTTGTAGCAGCCTCTGCAGAGAACAATTACATTTTTCGCGTCAGCATCACATTGAAAGGGCCCTCATTTATCAATTGTCTGGTCTTATTTAACACTTTATATATTTTGATCTTCCACAAACTGTAACTCCAGATACTTTGCAACATTAAATAATACAAGCCAGTAAACGAGAGACATGAGAAATGACTGAAAGCAATGGTGGTAAGACTGAAGCCCCAGTGCAGAGGGACTGAAAGAAAGTTAAAAGGCATAAATACAGTGGGAAAGGGTTCCATTTAAGAGCAGACTTGACAAAAAGGGGAGAACTGAGTGGTTCAGGGATACTTTTTGTTGGTCCAGATTTCTCACTGCCCATACAACTACCCTACCCCAACACAAGTACACGGGCTCATTGTCAGAAGAACATCGGTCCTTTGTTTTTAATACTTAACCTATCAACAAGTATAAAACCTGAAATACACAACTAAAGGGGCAAAGGTTTTCATCCTACCTCTTTCCTTTTCACAAGCCGCCTCCCTCCCCCTCCCCCCGCCATCCCACTACAACCCTAACAGAAGTTCCTCCTTAGCTCAGGAGACAGCCCAATGAATTGCTGAATTGTTCATTTCTCCTTAAACCATTGACTAAGACAATGGTTGCCAAATTTTTGTATCAAAGAGGATGGTCAGCTCGAAAAGGCCTGTTGATGAATGAAGGAAACCCCTAAATGTCCCTTAATCAGGCATTGCCAACACCCCCAATCAAGCAGCTAATAAAGGGATGTTATGTGGGCCAAGTTGTGGGGACTGAAGAAACAAATATACCATTGACACAACAGATGTTTGAGACAGAGGAACCAGGCCCCTTAAACATCAGGCTTTTTGTACACGAGAAGACAACCTGGAATCCAGTGCTTCTTTAAAGGGTGTGTGGCTATGGGCAATCTGGTGCCTTAGATGGTGTAGGTCAGGGGTTCTCAAGCTTTTTCTTTCTTAGCCCTCTTCCCCCAACATGATCCCTGGCCCACCTGTGCCACAACAACTGTTTTTCTGCATATAAAAGCCATAGCTGGCGTTAGTGGGTAGCAAGGCCCCACACCACAAGGGGACCTGTGAATCTAAGTTGCTCAGGCTTCAGCTTCAGCCCTGGGTGGAGGGCTTTAGGGTACTGGGCTTCAGCTCCACGTGGTGGGGGTTTCAGCTTTCTGCCCTGTGCCCCAGCAAGTCTGATGATCCCCTGAAACTTGCTTGCGGCACCCCCAGGACGTCCTGGATGCCTGATTGAGAACCATGGCATTATCGCTGTGATGGCTTTGCACAATGGGCAGAATAATTGTGTGTTGATCTGATCGCGTGACACAGGCCCTCTGACGGAGCGGACCACATAAAACTCATTCTTCACACTGCCGTCTTCGACTGACATGTTATTTACAACACACACACACCCCTTTTATTTTATTTTGACCCTCACGGTTTTGTTCCCTCTGCACACTCTAGCTTTCAGGGTCTTTTTACAAACGGTTCTTTTTTCTAAACAGGGTTTTGAAATTTGCTGAAGGAAGAAGATGGTAAATATTTCCCAAACGGTCTGATGGTTTCTCTGTCTTGGTCACTTTGTCCACCTACTCTGCCACTTGAGCTATTCTGAGTCCCCCTCCTTTGCTGCCTACTGCCTGTGTCCACCAAAGACTCCAGGGGTGGGAGGCTGAGGAGAATACATGGAATGTTGGTTCCACCCACTGAAATGGTTGTTAAAAAAAAAAGAAGATCTGTGACCTAGAGCTGAAAACAACCGTCTCCCATTTCAAGACCCATAATCTGTCTGGGCTCACAGACCTTGAGCGAGATTAGAAAATCCTGCTTTCCAAGGTCTGTCCTGCTTTGAAATCACCTCCTCCCTGGATTGGAACTGGTGATGCAAAGGGGAAAGACACCATGTCTCAGCCTCAAAACCTTAAGCCATTCCCTTTCTCCAAAACTGTCTTCCTTAAAAACCTTACTCTTTATTCCCCCACCCTCATTGCTCAGCAACTGCTTCAATTCTGCAGAGCAGACCACAACACATCAGAGGGAGGAGAGAGACTTTTTTTTAACTTGATGTCACTCTAAAGGGGATACTGAGCTATGGGGCAATGTAAGTGATTTGTCCAGTTTGTGGCAGAGCAGAAGCATGAACCCAGCTCTGCTGAGTCCAAGTCCAGCAGACCATCCACCCTCCATGGATCAGGGAGAGATGGATGAAGTGATTCCTTTCCAACCCAAAAGAATCTGCAATCCCATGACCCTAAATCTTTAAATAAATACACATCGGGTCAAATTTAATACCCAAACCCAAAACACATGCATGTCCCATTATCCCTTACATCTGTTATGTACCCATGTCTGCTGCTATAGGACATTATATCTCATTCGCTTAGCCAGTCCCCTTCTTGTTCTGGACTTCCTCGCTGGTGACGTTTTACCAGGTTAATCAAGAGATTCACTGAGCAAGGACCTCAGGACGGAGATGACAATGAAAATATAGGAGATGAGGATAACGAGGACGGAGATGATTTCCACGGAGCTGCCATAGATATAGAGCAGGAGTTCATTGAGGGAGGTGTCAGAGTGCAAGAACTTGAGCTGAGGTGGGTCTTCCCACCCCCTTTCCTCCCTGTGACTGGAGGGGTGTTAACAGGCCACTTGCACCTTGAATGGTCCCTTGAAACATGTGTTAACTACTTACACTAAACAATCTATTCCACCTTATATTTACCTGTGATATTCTGAGTTACTGAAGAAAAACTGTGTCAGCTCAAAAACTTGTCTCTGTCACCAACAGAAGTCGGTCCAAGAAAAGCTATTACCTCCTCCACCTTGTCTCTGTACAGTTCTGGTCAGTTATTGTACCAGCATCACTTGGCTCTCAATGGCTAAGGTCATGTCTACACTAGAGCACTTACAGCAGCGCAGAGGTACTAATGCAGCTGTGCCGCTGTATTCAGGGCCGGCTCCAGGCACCAACTTGCCAAGCAGGTGCTTGGGGCGGCCACTCCGGAGAGGGGCGGCACGTCCAGGTATTCGGCGGCAATTCAGCGCACGGTCCCTCACTCCCGCTCGGAGCCAAGGACCTCCCGCCGAATGGCCGCCGCAGATGGCGATCGCAGTTTTTTTTTTCCTAGTTGTTTTTGCGCCGCTTGGGGCGGCAAAAACCCTGGAGCCGGCCCTGGCTGTATGAGCGCTCATGTAACTGCTCTGTGCTGATATGAGAGTGCTCTCCTGTTGGCCTAATAAATCCATCTCAACAAGCAATGGTAGCTATGTCAGCGGGAGAACTTCTGTCTCCAACATAGAATCATAGAAGATCAGGATTGGAAGAGACCTCAGGAGGTCATCTAATCCAACCCCCTGCTCAAAGCAGGGGCAACCCCAACTAAATCTTGCCAGTCCGGGCTTTGTCAAGCCAGGCCTTAAAAACCTCTAAGGATGAAGATTCCACCACCTCCCTAGGTAATCCATTTCAGTGCTTCACCACCCTCCTAGTGAAATAGTGTTTCCTAATATCCAACCTAAACCTCCCCCACTGCAACTTGAGACCATTGCTCCTTGTTCTGTCATCTACCACCACTGAGAACAGCCGAGCTCCATCCTTTTTGGAACCCCCCTTCAGGTAGTTGCAGGCTGCTATCAAATCCCCCCTCACTCTTCTTTTCGGCACACTAAATAACCACAGTTCCCTCAGCCTCTTCTCGTAAGTCATGTGCCCCAGCCCCGTAATCATTTTTGTTGCCCTCCGCTGGACTCTCTCCAATTTGTCCACATCCCTTCTGAAGTGCGGGGACCAAAACTAAATGCAATACTCCAGGTGTGGCCTTAACAATGCCGAATAGAGGGGAATAATCACTTCCCTCAATCTGCTGGCAATGCTCCCACTAATGCTGTCCACACTGGCTCTTCTGATGTCACTCAGGGAGGTGTTTTTACCGACAAAAATGGTAGTGTAGACCTGGCCTAAGATGATTCCATTCTAGCACTGTTTAATATAATACAGACACCTGTAATAGATGAGAGTGTAAGTGGTGGATATAATTAATTTTCATGGTCTCACTAGAACTAGCCTCTTTGTATTTGGGTCATGTATTCGTTATGGGTCTCTGAATAGAGGCAAAGTTCTCTGATTTGAACTTTCATCCATGACCTTTCCATCAACAAGTGGATCTCTCCTGAGGTTCAAAGGAGACACTCACAGTAGTTAGAGCCTGGGTTTAATGTAGCTATAACAATGCAACACTATAATAACAATATATGTTTGGGGAAAGAGAGGTCAGGGCCTGCTGATCTCAGTGTTTGTTGTGTGGTTATTACACTAATGGTATACGTAGCTGTACATTCTGTTCCTTTTTTAAAAGCACATTAAATTAATTTACTCTATGCCATCCTGCCATATGGCTTGGTGGATATCAGAATGTAAAGTACAAATGTTTCTTCTCTCACGCTTACAAAATAATCCTTCTGTGACATATACTTCTGAAACTATCTGTCTGACTCTCTGTCTACCAATCTACATTCTTATACAAGGCACATCACTGTAGAATTTGAGAGCCTTGCAGACTGTTAAACTAAAACGATTTTAAGGTCAGTGGTTTCATGACTAGCTTTAAGTGAGCATTTCTAGGAGATGTGGTTATTATTTACAACACCTATGGAAAGAGCACTTGAGAGAGCAGCCACTTCAACCACATTCCCCGAAACAATAAAGAGAGGATATGAATAGGTTTATTACTGGTTATTAAAATGACAAGAAAACACATTCATCTTGAAACCACTTCCCCTCCCCAGTGATCTCCCCAGAGCGTCCTTCACCTCCTTGTTCCTCAGGCTGTAGATCAGGGGGTTCAGCATGGGGATCACCGCAGTATAGAACACAGAGGCCACCTGGTCTTGGCCCAGTGAGTAGCTGGAGTTGGGGCGCAAGTATGTAAAGATCAGAGACCCATAAAACATGGTGACGGCCGTCAGGTGGGAGGCACAGGTGTTGAAGGCTTTGTGCCTGCCCTCGGCAGAATGGATTTTCAGGATGGCAGCCAAGATGTACAGGTAAGAGAAGAGGATTATCAGGAGGGAGCTGATACAGGTGAAACCAGCTAAAATAGAAATGGTATTTTCAGCGATGGAGCTATCAGAGGATGATAGGGCTAGCAGTGGAGGGGTGTCACAGAAAAAATGGCTGATGATATTGGAACCACAGTATGGTAACCTGGTAATAACACACACAGTAATCATGGCATTTGTGAAGCCAGTGATATAGGAGCCAGCCACCAATGTGACACAGACTTTATGGGACATAACTGATGTGTAGAGCAGGGGTTTACAGATGGCCACATAGCGGTCATACGCCATTGCAGCCAGGAGGAAGCACTCTGTACACACCCAGGCAACAAAAAAATACATTTGAGAAAAACACCCAGAGTAGGAAATGGCTTTGCTCTCTGCTAAGAAGTTCGCCAGCATCTTTGGGGTGACAACAGATGAATAGCAGATATCGACAACAGACAAGTTGCACAGGAAGAAGTACATGGGGGTGTGCAGTCGGGAACTGATTCTGATCAAAATGATCATCCCGAGATTCCCCACCAGGGTGATAACATAGATCACCAGGAACAACGCAAAGAAGGTGACCTGCAGCTTTGGGTCATCTGTGAATCCCATGAGAATGAACTGGGTTGCTACGGTAGAATTTTTCTCTTCCATGATTCCCACTTCTGATACCTGCCGAAAAGATGAATCAAGAGAAGATGAACTATTTCATGCTCAGTCATCATTCTGTGTACAAAGCATGCAAATGCATACATATTTTTGCATGCCTACTGCTTTGAGATTTGGGTCCCAGTGATATATAGTCACAAACATTCAACCCTCTAATGTATAAAGAAGGTACCAAACTCTCCTCTGGGGTTTGCTTAAAATGGCTTCTGTAGTGATAGGCAGTTAACCAACCAACCGAGTGCTTAATTCAGTTTTACGCATCTGATAATTTGGATACCCCTTCTATTTGGTATACTATGTAAATGGGTTACTGGGTGGATGTATGGGATGGTAGGTGAGTAAGTGTGTGGCTGCATGAATAAAGAGATGTAAATGAATAGGTGGTTGGTGGGGTGAATTGGTTTGTTGCTGGATGGGAGTGTCCATTGTGATGGCCAATCTGATGTGTTAGCAAACTGGTGGACTGATAGATGGGTGAACATATTGTTGGAGTAAGAGGGAG
This sequence comes from Trachemys scripta elegans, assembly GCF_013100865.1. Taxonomy (NCBI): domain Eukaryota; kingdom Metazoa; phylum Chordata; order Testudines; family Emydidae; genus Trachemys; species Trachemys scripta. Next base: position 140,446,411 of record NC_048301.1, on the reverse strand, counting down.
CTGGGGGGTAGATAGTTGTGTAGGGAGTTAAGAAGGTAGATGGCCGAGTCAGTGGGCAGTCAAATGGATGAGTCATTGAGTAAGTAGACATGTGCTATTGGATTAGTGAGAAGGTGGCTGGGAGAATGCACTGGAAGGCAGGCAGTGTTGTTATAGCCGTGGTGATCTCAGGATATTACAGAGACAAGGTGGGCGAGGTAGTATCTTTTATTGGACCAGCTTCTGTTGGTGAAAGAAACAAGCCTTTGAACTACACAGGGCTACCCAAAGACCTGACTGTTGGTCCAGTAAAAGATATTACCAGGTAATCTCTCTGTAAGGCAGACAGACAGATGTGTGAAAGAGTTTGAGGATGGGTGGCTTGAGTGAGTGGTATTGTAGGTGTTCAGTAAGTTGAAAAAGTTCTTGGGTCTATTTCAGAGTGGAAAATGTTCTGTATGACAAATATCACCCACCAGAACTGAAACCCATTGCAGAAGCGAAGGAGTGGAAGCTCAGAGATTGAGCTCTTACCCTAGCAAGTCAGTCTTTTAGAAACAGTGTGGCAGGGAAACTTGCTTGGTTACTGGTGATGCTGTTTTGTGAACAAACATAGAAATTGAGGGACCCAGGACTGTCAATACAAGAGCAGTATAGGTACTGTGTTTAGTTACAGATGTATAAATTTAGCTCTTCCCCTCAGTGAAACACCCCAGACTTATCATTATGTTAAATGCCAACCCTGTACACTGGGTATTACTGTTACATTATTACTATATTGATACATAAAAATTGACATCAGTCTAATGAAAGAGAAAGGATACGTCTTGTACTAACAGCACTGGAGTGGGTCTCCGAAGAGATGGATTCAATTCCCCCTCTACCAGAGATACCTTCTCTGATCCTTCATCACCATGACACAGAGGAAAATGTCTATGTCTATGTAATTTAGGACCCTAAGTCCTATTTTCAAATGGGACTTTTGAAAATGGGACTCAAGCTCCTAAGTGATTTAGGCCCTTTTGAAAAATTCACCCTGTGCCTTAGTTCCCCACCTGTAAAATTAGGATAATAATACTTCTTGTCTCGCATCCTGTGTCTGTCCTGTCCCTTTTGATTGTAAGCTCGTTGGGGCATGGATTGTCTCTTGTGTATTTGTACATTGCCTGGTTTTATGGGGACCTGATCTCAGTTGAGGCATTACTGTAATGCAAATAATTATTTCAAATCATTTCTTATCAGAAGAGTCAAAATCCAAGCATATTGCTTATTTTATTTAACCCAGTCACTCCCAAACAAATAGAAACTGAATCCAAGTTAGGAGTGAACAGTTTGGATTTTTTAAAATATTTTGTTCTTTTGAACGTAAAAGTTCACATAATTTTCAACTCCCACATAGCCGAATACATTTTTTTTTTTTAAATTTCACTAATAGAGTCTCACTTACCAGGATCCAAATTGCGCTATGAACACTGCTCCCATGTGGTAAAGAACATCTGAACAGAACTTCAGTTCGTGCTGGCATCTAAAAGAAAAGCCCTTTCTCAGCTTTCGATCAAAGCAAAGGGATTGCCAGTGATGGCTGTTGTTACAGCTCTTCAGATCTACTCCAAAAGCTAGTAAAACCCGCAGCTTGAAAGAGTAACTGGATCTTTTTAAGAGCAGATTAGACAAACACGTGTCAGGGATGGTCTAGATGTTGCTTGGACCTGCCATGAGTGCAGGGAACTGGACTTGATGGCCTCTCGAGGTCCCTTCCAGTCTTATGATTTTATGAGCTGCGGAACGATTCATATTCTGATTGTGCAGTAATATTTACATTGTACTGGGAACTCTGGAACCACAAAGGAGATCTCCTCAAACCCCAAACCTCCTAATCTCCATTATGGGATGCACTAAGCAATTAAACAGTGCAGCCTTGGAACAGACTGATTTAAACACATATTCAAATTTCAAAAGGAAACGCAGATGCTCAGAGCCGCGCATCCTGAAGGGCAGGACACTAAATGGAAAACACTAAAATCAAACCCTGCTATAGTTTTTGAGTGACTATTCTAGGAAAATAAACCATCCAAGAGGCTGAAGAGGGGAAGACAGAGTAACTCTTGGGAATGAGTTACACTCCTTTTCCACTCCTCAGGTTGAAAGCCCAGTTGATAGTGATCAGAAATTGTGATTTATCTTAAGTCTGATTGATGGCCTTTGTGAAATGAGTTGGGTCCCTCACTGTATCTTCTAGCATGACAAGTGGCCACATCTAGAGCTGGTTGGGAATTTGTTTTTCTACAGAAAATTTCAAATTTTCATTGAAAAATCACAATTTATCACATTTTGGCTGTACACTGAAAATTTTTGACTTGTAGTTCAAGAGCCTCCTGGTTGGCCTACATGTTCCATGGTGCATTATGGTCTCCCTTCTTGGTGAGGGGAGGAGGTGTATCATTACTGATACATGGCCCCAGTGCATCATGGGAGATGAAGTCTGGCTGGGGAACAGGGCTCACCAAGGAGAACTGGAGCATGAGTTACTGGAGCTACAGCTCCATGAGGCACCTTGGCAGCATTTCAGAATTGAAGTATTTTAATTTTCAAATTAAATCCAAAAATATTTGGGCTCTCAGGAATTCAAGTTTTGAATGACAAAAAAAATATCCATTTAGGTGAAAGCCTACAATTTCATGAAGAATAATTTTGATGGAAAATGTTTGACCAGCTCTGCCCACATCACAAATTCCACCATTGCAATGAGTGCTTATTGGTATCTCATTGGCAACTTCAGCAGAGAAAGCAAAGAGTGACTAGGCCGCAGAGACTGAAGACTATCAGCCCTTGGAGATGTTGCTTCTTGGTCAGCACTGAGGAACATTAGTTGGAACTGGCTTGTGTGTAAGTCTTTATTGCAGCTGCCCACAGTGTGTCTGATGTGGATGACTGAGAGCAGTCTTCAGTCTCCAGAGCTGTCAGTCAGACACCTATCACTCGCATCATGTTCACTTTAACAGGTAGTGAGCTCTTTGAAAAGTCACTTGGTAAAAATGGCATCATGACTCTCAGTGTTTATTGTCTCTCACTAATATCTACACCAAGTGTGCTCAGATCATATCTCACTGCTAACCTGGGAGTTTTTTCTCTCTCTGCAAACTTCACCTGTTCTCTGAGAGTCAAATGGGGCATTGTCCACCTCATGCATCATCATCACTAGCCAAACTGGGCCCTCAGAGAGACCTATCCAGTCACGGCACCTTCAGTAGGTTTGCCCAAATGTAATCGATTGGACCTGAAGAAACAATTTAACTGATGATGCATAAGATTGGAAAGTGTCTGTGGTGTAGGCAGGTGACATTTTTACACAGTCAGTTTTCAGAGATGGCCTGTGCTTGGCATGAGTGGGGAAAGGATACACACCAAAGAGTTTTATAGCCATACTGTTCCTGGCCTTGATAGGGATAGACAGGGTAAGAATGGCACAGCTGAGGAGGTTTCATGGGAGGGGGCAGAGCTAACAAGGAGGAGGCGGGGCATTCTCTTGGCATACCTTTTTGCTACTTAGGCTTTAAAAATTAAAATATTCAAAATAAAAACCAAATCTGTTTTTCCAACCTTTTTCTGGGTTCCAGTAGCTCAAGAAAGAATAGACTGACACCTTGTAAACATGTCAATCTCTATTTTCATACCCAGGATACATTTTTAAAAAGAACAAAGTGCAAATACAAGAAGTTACTAACATCCCTGTAACCACGGATGTGCGACACCTCACAGTGTTGCCAACTGTCATGATTTTATTGCCTGCCTCATGACATTTGGTGCTTTTCTTAAAGCCCCAGAGCCTGGAGTCAGGTGAATCTCAGCTTTCATTTAAAGACACTTAATTGTCTAGTGCTTGTGATTACAAAGAAAAACTTGAAAACATGACCTACGTGCCCCCCAAAGGCTCAAAAACCAGAAGGTCAACAAAAAGAACCCAACTATTTGTATTTTTTCCTTAATCTTATGAGTTTGGGGGACCTGTGTCATGATTTTTGAATGTTTGGGGTTGGCAATACTACAGTCGCCTGATATGGGACATACACAGAGATTGACTCGGGATCTACTGCATTAGGGACAGGGCCAGCGCAACCCGTTAGGCGATCTAGGCGGTCGTCTAGGGCACTAACATTTGGGGGATGGCGACTGCAGCGGCCGAATCTTCCGCCGCCCCGGTCGTCGGCGGTATTTCAGAGGCGGAACCTTCCGCCGCCCAGGTCATCGGCGGTATTTCAGAGGCGGGACCTTCCGCCGCCCAGGTCGTCGTCGGTATTTCAGAGGCGGGACCTTCCGCCGTCCCGGTCGTCGTCGGTATTTCAGAGGCGGGACTTTCCGCCGCCCAGGTCGTCGGCGGTATTTCAGAGGTGGGACCTTCCGCCGCCTAGGGCGGCAAAAAAGCTGGCGGCGCTCCTGATCCAGCACCCATTGAAGTTAGTGGTAAAGCTCCCATTTCTTGTGGCTGTGTAGGAGTAGGTCCTAAATGCAGGAGCATCTACATTTGAGCTCAAATATTAAGCTCCTCTTTTTTGGCCTCTACCGTAGATTTGTTAATTTATTCTGTGGACTAATCACAAAGAGGGAGGGGGAGGCAAAGACCTACTATGTGGCTTGACAAAGGTTGGCTCATCACTCTGGTGTTTGCAGGAAGAATGTTTTGATGTGAGCAGAATTTGGTAGGACATTTTTCTTTCTCTCTGACTCATTTTTGGTGGGGAAATGTTTGCCATTAGAGGTGGCAGACATTTTTAAAGTCGAAAAGCTTTTTTAGTCAAAAATAGCCAATTTTATATTCCTAAACTGATAATTTTCACAACAAATGTGTCCACTTTCAAAATGTCCCATGATATCTTTTTTCAGTATTGCTTGCCAATATTTTTTGTTTAAGTGTTTTCCTGGTTTCTTCTTTTTCCCCCTTCCCCCCACCCCCTTTGCCTTTCCTTTTTAATGTCAGAAGAGGGCTGAAGAAAAGAGGAAAGCAGGAGAACTGAAAAAGCTAAAAGAAAAATACCTTGCCAAACATTTAAAACATTGTGAATTGAAATCTACAAACCAAAACTTTGAACTTTTGAATCAAATTGTTTTACATGTCTGTTTTTACCAGCTGTAGTTCCATCATGCTTGATTCTGGGCCGCTGAGCTTGTGATGTCACTAACAACTGTGAAATATGAGTGGCTGATTCAAACTCCGCTGAATTAAATGGGAATCTTTGCACTGACTTCAGTGGGCTTTGTCTCAGGGCCTTATGATTCAAAGGTGTACAAGACTATACAAACTGCAAGGCAATGGAAAATCAGTCACGTTGAGAGAGGGATGGGCGATGGGATGGATCACTTGATTATTACCCTGGAATGGGTTACCTAGGGAGGTGGTAGAATCTCCTTCCTTTGAGGTTTTTAAGGCCTGGCTTGACAAAGCCCTGGGTGGGATGATTTAGTTGGGGATTAGGTCCTGCTTTGAGCAGGGGGTTGGACTAGATGACCTCCTGAAGTCCCTTCCAACCCTGATATTCTATGATTCTATAATACCTGAGCTCAGAAAGCCGTAACACCTAATTAATGCGTTCAATGAATCAAAGCCACCCTCGGTGTAATTGGTGCCGTGCGGATTAATTTGACCTACTCTTTCTTACTGTGTTATTAAATGATGCAATTTCTATCACAGTTACAGAGTATGAGGTTAGGGGTATATTACATACTGCTGTTTTCACTGCAAGCTGGGTACTCTCCAGAGCTGGTCCACAAAGGATTTTTTTTTTGTGTGTGTGTGGAGACCAAAATCTTTTTGCTAAAAAGTTAATATTTCAACACGGAAGTACCACAGGGGTGCATCTGGTACCAAACACCACCAATCTCTTCCATGCGCCAGGCTCCCAGGCTCCACTACATCCCCCCCATGATGAATGATGGTCTCTGCTCTTGCTGAACTGCCCTGGAACAGCACCAGAGTCCCACAGCTTTGGTTTAGGGAGCAGGGCAGTTTGGTATGTTGATTGAAATCTTATAATTTCCAGGGAAAATATAATTTCATGGCAAAAATATTTGAATGGAAAATCGAATTTCCCATCAAAAAAACTTCCCAAGAAAAATTTTCACCCAGGCTCAGTAACAAATTTAGAATCAAAGAAAGAGAAAGTTAGATACAGGTGAAACATACTAATTGTTTGCAGCTGTAGCTGATATCTTCTCAGTCATTCCTGGTTTCAGAATCACTTCATTGTCCCGGCCCTAATAGGTGGAATGTAAAATCTGTAAAACATGTAAGAATACTCCAGATTATCTAGCTATTTATAGCATGCCAATCACCATGGTATGCTTTGCCGTTCCCTTGCAAAGTAGGAAAGCTAGGTTCACTCATTTTGCTTGATGGAGAGCACATGATGACCAGAGGAGCTCAGGAGGAGACCACAGCATGCTATGGACTTCTGCAGTTCACAAAACTCTCTCTCTTGCATGCTTATTATCTGCACACAGTGCTCAGGTTTAAGATGCTAAATAAATCTATGAGTCAACTAGAAATAGTCATGCTCTCATCGCAAATATTAATATATATATATTTTTTATAGTGTATGTGAAGTTATAAGATGACACTGTATCATGTTATTAATACATGTTCCAAACTGAGGCTGGCAAACTGGTCTGTCTTAAACAAAGAAATGTGTGCTCTGCTTAATTTTTTATCTAAACCATAACCAGACTCATCAAGCAGGAAGGGAAACAAAGGAAGCCCAAAAAGGTGAGGAAAACACAGCAGGGAACATCCTTCTACCTAGAGTTTTTGTCTTCCAGAAACCAGGTGGAAATGTTTCGCAAAGGGGGGATAGGATTATAAAAAGAAGGGGCACACATCCCAAAGCACCACTCTCTCTCTTTCTCCCCACTGATTCACTGCATCTGAAGGGATAAAGGAAGCAGCCATTGGACTTCGGGAGGGGTCCTGACCTAAGTAGTTTGGTCAGTAAGACGGCTGAAAGCATGTGGTGAGAAATCTTTTGCTTTGAATTTCACATCATTTGTTAACTTAGACACAAGTTGCATTGTAGCTTTATTTTTCTTGTAACCATGTCTGACTTCTATGCTTCCTTATTTATACTCACTTAAAATCTATCTGTGTAGTCAATAAACTTTGTTTTATTGTTTTATCTAATCCAGTGTGTTTAAATAGAAGAGTCTGAAAAGCTAAGTTGTATGCATGTTAGTGCTGTTACAGAAATTATGGACACTGTAACTTGTATTGTCCAGGGGAGGACTGGGCAGCACAGGACGTACATTTCAGGAGGAAATCGAAGACTGAGGAATGTGTTGGGGTCACCCTGCAGTATAACCAAGGATGGGAGACCTCTCACCTGTTGTAGTCTGTACTCCACCTCCCTCAGACACTATGTTCCATCACGGATCTTTCTCAGGGCTGGGCTACACTAATGCTGTGGGATGATCTATGTTACACTACTTCAGTTACGTAACTCTCTGGTTGACATAGCGCGGTGTGGACACCGTTGTAAATCAGACTAAGTTAGTCAACTTGAAGTAGCGTAACTGAGATCAATTTACAGCAGTAGCGTGCACCAGTCCTGAGAACGATGCAGGACAGAACATGGCCCAGTCGTCAGGGTACTGTCCGGCAATGTGGGAGCCCACTTTCAAATGGCTTCTCCCCATCAGACAGAGGTGGGATTGACCTGTATCTCCCACATCCCACAGGAGTGATCTAATCACTGGGTTAAAGTCTACAAGGGAAGCAGCACTATTACTGCCTCTTCCATTCCTATCCATTTTGTCAGTGTGGCCCTACACTGTTTTTGTTTTTACATTGAAAAGTATACAGGAAGGAAAGGAGATGTT
>NC_048301.1:140370435-140428661 GCF_013100865.1 Trachemys scripta elegans | reverse complement strand
GCTCAGGGTGTGATTTGCCTGCTAGACGGTTGTTTGTGAGTGACCCAGGTAGAAGCCACTTCAGCAAGGCATTGCCAGGTTGCAGGCAGGTGTGACACAGCTGCTGATTAGTCTGGGTTGGACCCTGTATGTCACAGCCACCAACCTAGAAACTATCCCAGTAACACCAAAGGTGTGGTGCTGACTGACAGTAGTGTTTGATTGACGTGAAAGGGTGAGGTCCCCTCAGGGATGGGCCCATGCACTGATCCATGGCTGCAGATGCACAAGGACATTGTGGTCATCACCTCCCCACAAGGAGATCCAAGGCAGGCCCAGTGATGACTCTTCCCTTCTTCACTGTGGTAGCAGAAATTATCCCCCACGGGTGTGCAGGCCTGGCTGGTATTATCAGTGCTTCAGGGCATGTGGGTGCCCCCTTCTCCTAAGTCGTGCCAAGCTGTGAGGCATTGCTGGGCTGATTGTATTAGGAGGAAAAATTGATGATCCAAGTCGGCCCTATTCTTTGGTATAATCCGTGGGGGAGGGGCCACAAAGAATATACGCAAAGTCCTGCTTCCCCGAACACCAGTAGAAACAACCAACAGCCAACAATCTCTGTATTCAGAAACTCCCAAGTCTGTCACTCCAGGTCTGTGCCCAGGAAACACTATGTCCCTAGTTCCTCTAGGAGTCATGCTCACAACTCCTTCCTCTCGGAGTCATGCTCATAACTCGTCCTCCTGGCTTCTGTGCCTCCTCTGACCCGGAGGTGCTTGGTGCAATCCTCAGTGAAAATGCCAAGGTCAGGGCAGGCTGCAAAAAAGAGGTTATTAACATTGAAGATCTCTGCGACATCTCTGCAGATGCTGCTAGAAAATAACTCTGAGCATGCCAGCTCCCTCTCTATTCTTTTGTTAATTTTACTTATTTCCTATAATGTATAGTCCGTGAAACAGAGTGCAATGTTGCACCCCATAATGCTTTATAGAAATATGCATATGAGTGTAAATATGACATAATTGGAATATGTTTTATGCTAGATAGGCCATGTAACAGATCTCTGCAAAGGTTATGATCTACTGGATATATTCATCCTATTTGCATGCATGTACCATTTTTTACTCAAAGTTATGAATATTGGCTAGGTACTTGTTTGATTTTAAGTAACCTCAGTGAAGCATTTGGTCAGCTTCCAGAGAAAAGACTTTTCTCGGTAAGTTCCCAATCAAGAAACACTTAAGCTAACAATGAACTTTGAGAGACACCAATCCACATCTGAGCTTTCATGGGAATGTGGCTTGGCTGGTAAGCATCACAATCGTTCAGGGACATATGACTTGCCCATGTGACTCTAAAACTCCATTTTATAATTGGATTCTGCACAGGGAGTGCGATGGGTGTTCACCCAGAGGAGAAAGTCTTTAAAAATCCCTGGGAGACCCCTCTATTTTGTCTTCAGCTGGCTCAAGAGACAGCCTCTCCACCCCCAAGGATACCGGAAAGAAACTGAAACAGATAACAGTAACTACAGGGGTGTGAGTGATTGCTGGACCCATACTAGGGGGAGCCTAGTCTGTAAAAGGAAGCTTAATGGAACACCAATGAGGGTGAGGTTTTTATCTGTGTTCAGTTTCATTACTGTATTAGAGATAGATCTGCGTGTTTTGTTTTATTTTATTTTACTTGCTAATTCACTTTCTTCTGTCTGTTATTACTTGGAACCACTTAAATCCTACTTTCTGTACTTAATAAAATCACTTTTTACTTATTAATTAACCCGGAGTATGTATTAGTACCTGGTGGGGGGGGCAAACAGCTGTGCATATCTCTCTATCAGTGTTATAGAGGGCAAATAATCTATGAGTTTACCCTGTATAAGCTTTATACAGGGTAAAATGGATTTATTCAGGGTTTGGACCCCATTGGGAGTTGAGAATCTGAGTGTTAAAGACAGGAACATTTCTCAAGCTGCGCTTCCCGGTAAGCCCACAGCTGTTAGGGGACGTGGTTCAGACCTGGGTCTGGGTTTGCAGCAGGCTAGCAGGTCTGACTCAAACTAGGCAGGGCACTGAAGCAGACAGGGCAGGAAAGCAGGGGCAGAAGTAGTCTTGGCACATCAGTTGGCAGCTCCCAAGGGGGTTTCTGTGATCCAACCCGTCACAGGTGGGTGCTTGGCGCTCTCTGAAAGTCCAGTCCTTTTGCGGTGCTTCAAGCATGGCACCCAAAATCACTATTCGCTTTTGAAAAGCTTGACTCCAGTGAGCAGCTTCACTCTTGTAGCCTTCGTCCCCCACCTCAGCCCCAAACCCATGAAGGGAGCGAGTGCTAATGGGAATCAAACTCATATTATCATTCTTTAAACATCACTGTTTTTCCCCACTCAGCCGTATGAAAGCCAGATCCCTAGCTGCTGTGCGTCAGCATAACTCTATTGATGCCAGAGGACCAGGTGTAAACAAGAAATGCTCTATTCAAGTTAATTGCCCGGATCTCCTGCCAATGTACATTGGCCATAAACACTGTGTCATTCAATGGGGCCAGATCCCCAGCTGGCATAAATCAGCTTAGATCCACTGAAGTCAGTGGGCCAGATCCTTAGGGGGTGTGAAGCAAAGAAGCCCCATTGAAGTCTCTATACCAGATTCTTTGCTGGTGTAACTGACATCGCTCATTTGGAGCCGCTGGGTGATGTAAATTGGAGTGGTCGCATTGAAGTCGACAGGCCAGAGCCACAGCGGGTGTGACTCCTGTACCGATTTGCACCCGCACAGGATCTGACCTAAGGATCACCAATGCACGGCCTCCTTTGGCCAACTTCTATACTATGTCCATACGAATCAGAACCGGCTGACTATGGCACTTTTTATTTATTAAAACTCTCACAAATTATGGTTTTGGTATTTGACCAGCGTGAGGCCAGGTGTACACTAGAAATTTTTGCCAGTACAGCGATGTGCGTTAGGCGTGTGATTTTCTTTTTAACAACATTTCTACACCAGCAAAGCCACAGGGCTTGTCTACACTTGGACTGTTACAGTGGCACCTCTGTAGCGCTTCAGTGTAGAGGCTATCAGTGCTGATGGGAGGGGTTCTCTTGCCAGCAGAGGTAATCCACCTCCTTGAGAGCTGGTAGCTAGTGCTGTCTTCTTGGGGTTTGATGTTTCCACACCCCTGAGTCACAAAGCCGGGTCGATCTAAGTTTCTAGTGTAAACCAGCCCCTAGTGGAGATGCAGGTATAATGGCAAAAAAAAGTTCTTTTGCTGATATAGTTATTTCTTTTGGGGAATGGATATAACTTATAGAGGCAAAAATGCTCTTTTGCTTCCATAAACTGAGGCTACACTGGGCAGGTTTGCCGGTGTAGCTATACCAGTACAGCTAAACAGGCAAACCTTTTCTGGGGTAGACTAGGCCTCAACAAACAGCTTTTTCCATTATTGTTCATTTATGCCTCGTCACTCCAGCCTTTGTAACTCTCTGTGTGAAGAGGTTCTGAAAGAGAAATGTTCCATTAAACCTGGAAACAGCAAGATTCCAGCAAATTAAAAGTTCTATGGGAGCAGTTTGCACAGGGAAACTTTCTGAATGAATGTAACATACTAGCTAAATGCGCCCTGCCCCCATCTAGTGGCTGGTCCAGAGAGAAGATAAAAAGAGTTCAGCAAACGGAGCTACTATGCGCTCAAGGGATATGGGGCTATGCTTTGATGCTGAAGGTCTTGGGTCCTAAAAGCAATTATGACACACAATTTTGATGCAGGACATGTTTTCTAGGCCTGAGGATTTGTGCACAGCCAAGTTTCTAGAGGAGCAGTTGTTTGCAAATGGTCACATTGTCCTTGCTTGAACGTGCAGGGTTAAGGAGACAGTGCAAGGAAACTTTCCACTCCTGCACAGATACCAGGCATGATTGCATTCTCTTTGCTTTCCTGAGTCCAAGCATCGCTCCCTGCTCATCCCTTCTGGCTGCGATCTATGCCCCAAAAGGGGGGGAGAAGCAGGAGGGAGATAGGGTCATGTTCCCCCTCCCTCTTAGAAGGCAGCAGAGAGGACTGGACCTGGACAGGAGGAGGTGCTGTTCCCCATGGGCCTGCTGTAAGTCCCACTGACGTTACTAGGTCTATTGATTTCATATCTGGGCCCCATTGATTTCAATGTGAGGTAGGCACCTAAATACCTGTAAGGATCTGGGCTGGCTGTGCCTAACAGGCACAATCGGGGCCCGCACAATGCAAGGAACAGTCCAGCTCTTCCTTTGCTGCTATCGAATCTATTGTGCGCGGTGGAGGGTGTTGCTGGGAGTTCACCAGTCCCTTCTAGTGAGCGCCGTGTACCGTGAGCGCAGAGGTCAGCGCGGTGGCCCCTTCGAGCCCTAGGCTCTTGGTGGTTTCTCCGTCCCTTGGTGGGTCCCCATTAAACACTTCGCCTTCTGAGAGCCTCAGGTGCTTCAATGCTCTGCTTACAACTTCCCATCCCCGGCCGCTGGCCCTGCTCTCAGGCCGCCTGTTACTTGTCCTCCTCTTCCACAGCCAGCTCCCAGGCGGCTGCCTCTGGCCGCCTCTGCCCACTCGCAGCAGCTCGCTGGCTGACCCTCATCCTCTTCTGCCCTCTGGGTGGCACTGCCTTGCCCGGTCACACGGACCCCTCTGCTGTCACCATGCGGAGCTTGGGTAAGACAGCGCTCTCTGGTGGCCATACACGAACCAGATCCCCTCCCAGAATGAGCTGTGGCCCAATCCTTTTCCTCCAGCTAATTCTGGAGTGGGGTGGGCGGTGGGGCCTGACCATGAGCCAGCAGGTTCATTACACTGTCTCTAGGGCCCAACACCATAACACACACTCCCACTCCTGTCCCCGGACACTCTCTGCTCCACATTCCCTCATAGCTAGTCCAGTCTGTGTGATGCCTCTCAGATGGACAAGGACAGTGTGGGAGCAGAGAACTTCAGTACACCCAGTTCACGCAGTGCTTCTTCATTCAGTATTGGTCCACAGTGAGCTTGGAACCATTGCGCAGACTAAGGTGCCTCCGGGAAGGAAATGCCCTGGGGACCTTGGACTTTCTTTAGGATGGAGATTGCAGGAAAAACCAGGCCCCCTTCAGTCCACAAAGCTCACAGTGTATAAGCAATTCTGCCCATGTTGTTCCATTTCATTGCACCTCAGGCTTTATCCGCTGAAAGGAATTCAGCGCACTTACGCACGGAATATTTTATGGAAAAGACTTTAGCAGAGCTGTCTGAGGTGTGTGTGTGGGGGGCAAAGACTGAAACATTGGGACAGCGGGGGGGTTAGCACAACAGGATTGAGGGGCATCAGCAGAGTTGTGTGCATAGACATAATCAGGCTATGACTGCAATTCCAGGGGATCCAGGCGAAGAATTACAGGGGTTGTTCTAAGTTCCTTATGTGGCTCCTATTATCACAGTGTAGGAACATCTTGCAATCTGTAGTTGGTGCTGCAGGTGGAGGTAGCTCTCTGGCGCCCTCTGCTGCTGCCTGCACATATCAGTCAACAGCTTCTTAGCCCTGGTCTACACTGGGGGGGGGGGAATCAACCTAAGATACGTTACTTCAGCTACGAGAATAGCTTACCTCGGCATCTTCACGGCACGGGGTTGACTGCCGCTGCTCCCCCATCGACTCCACTTGCGCCTCTCACGGCGCTGGAGTTCTGGAGTCATTGGGAGTGTGATCGGGGATCAATTTATCGCTTCTAGACTAGACACGATAAATTGACCCCCGATAGATCGAGCACTACCCACCGATCCGGCGGGTAGTGTAGACATAACCTACAAACTGTTTGACACTCTAAGGGGATGTTGCTCCAATATCATTTTCAAAAAGGTATTTGGGCACTTAGAAATGTAAATAATAATCTCATTGACGGTGGGGCAGGGACGTGAACCCACCTCATCTAGCAGGCTAGCACCCTAAATGTTGCTCTAGCCAGTCCCCAGCCTCTAATTGTGAGTTTGCCCCCATTACAGCTAGCCTCCCTGCCCTGCCACAGGCACCCTAAATGCTAGGCTATCTATCCTCTCAACTACCGTGTGTTGGTAGAGATTGTATGTGTGTGTGTGTGTGTGTGCGTGCGCACTCGCGAGTATCTTACATATTTAATGTAATGGAAACCAAGGTGATGCAAATTAGGATTTGATGCAGAGCTGGGGGCATGTGTGGGAATCTTGCAGATTACAGATGAGCTGGACAGGACTGGAATGCCAGGGGATCCAGGAATAGAAATAGAAATCCCAGGAGAGTTGTTATAGATCAGAAATGAAGTGCGCTGTCTATTTGGGGAGTGGGTGGATTTTCAAAATGTTCTTTTCTGTCTTTAGCAACTGGTTTTAATTTTTTTGTTTGTTTCACTCTGAATTCACCCAAACAGTTCCGAATACAGAGGCTTTTCTTTGCTTTATTTTTAAACAGGAAATTAAGTCAGTACACGGGTCCATAGATTTTAAGGCCAGAAGAGGTCATGATTATCAGATAGTCTCATGTCCTGCATGCCACAGATCAGAATATTCCAATCATTCCTACAGCGAAGGGAATTATTCATTCCTATGGGAGGGCCTGTTTCTTAATCTGTGGCTGTGATAGCAGTTTCAGTTTAAAACATGTTTATTCTGTCCATATTCTTTTGCTGTTTTCCCATGGTATTAAGGTGCATCCAATCAAGATGTGTCTGTCCTGGTCTACAAGGTCTGGGCAGAGGGTATGTGGGCTATAGAGAGAGAGGTAGATATGTAGGTCTGACATGAGTAGAATTAATAGTAATATTTGACTGATACTAATATAGTCACTGGAACAACAGTTTTGAATTTCAAATGTATCTTCTGTGCAGTTTTGCAGTTACAAATCAAATAATTAGTTTCTGTCTCTGTATGTTCCCTCTTAGGGAATTCTCTGCTGGTAATTTCTTTAATTCCCCTATGAGGAACAAGGCAATGCACTTGGGCGATTATGACGCTGGTTCAAAATAATCACCCTGGCTCTGGCAGCAAAACAAAAAGGAAAATTCCAGGGAGGTTACACTTCCAGGTGCCTCCATCTCAGGACGTGAGGCGATCAATTTAGTGTAATTGACCCATCTCTCCAGAAATGGTATTAGCTTCTGACCATTTTAATAAGCTCCTGGTGGGCATGATTAGAAAGTTTGTGCCTGCCAAGTTGAGACTGCGTAACTTGGCAAGCAAGTTTGGAAGTGTTCCACTGTGCATCATTGAAACCTGAATGTGTTTCAAAGACATTGCAAACATTCATTGAACTTAGTAGGGTGGAATCTGCATTTTTGCAGAAGACCCTCCCTTGCTTCCCAGGACACCCTCATCAGTGAGATAACTTCCAGGATGAACCCAGCCTGTGGAAAATGTGGGGACAGTGTTGAGTATAGGGGCCCCCTGCAGCTGTTGGCTCTCCCCCAGACACAGGACCCTGGAGGACAGTAGGCCCTGTCGATGGTTCTCCAGGTGCTTGTGGATCCACCCCCATTTCTTGCTCCCCTCCGCCAGCCAGCCAGCCCCCCTGCTCTCAGACTGGATCAGAGCCAGGACCCCTTAGAGGGGAAAGGCCCTGTGTCCCATTCCCCACCCCTCTGAGCCAGCCAGTGCCCCCTGGATCAGGGGCCCCCGTAACACAGCAAAGGCCCTATATCCCAGAACCTGAACCCATTCCTGTATGCCATGTGGCTTTCCCCAAACCCATGGATGGCACTTTACTCTTCAGCACCCGAAGCGTCACCCCTTACAGTTCAAGAGCACCCCCCCCAGCCGCTCAAGGATTAAACATGCTCCCAATTTTTTGGGGGTGGGGGGGGGTTAACACTTTGTGCCCTGCCCTAGAATCCCCACCTCTCCCACCCAAAACCTACATGTTGCACACAGCAAAATGGCTCAGGGCCCCCAGCCTGGCGAGCCCAGGCCTGGATGGGTGAATCACTCTGGTTCCTGCTCACCCTACCACAAAGCTTTGCTCGCTGGACCCTCCCTCAGGGATCCCAGGACCGAGCAGGGCCCAGAGCCTGATCACCAGAGGAAACTATGTCCTTGCATGATCCAGTCCCTGCTCCCAAGGTCAGGCCCCATCACCAGGCTCCGAGCCACTCTGAGCTCATTGTCCATCTCTCCGCAGCAAGGGAAGCACCGCAAAAAAGCTCCACACAGGGTCTGCATGACGATTAGCCTCATGCCGTAACTGCACACCTTTCCCACCCCTGTAAGACTGGCTCAGCAGGGTGGAAATGCAGACACCTCTAGACTCTCCTCCCAAAGCTGGGAATGGAACCCAGGAATCCTGACTCCCAACTCTCCTGATCTAAACTAAAAAACTTCCCTTCCCAAGCTGCAAATAGAAACCAGGAGTCTTGACTGCCTTCTCTCCCCACCCTATTAGGCCCCACTCCCAGAGCCAGGAATAGAACCCAGAAGTCCTAGCTCCCAGCCCAGCTCCTAACCCAGGAGACCCCACACTCCTCCCAGAGCTGGAACTAGAACCCAGGAGTCCTGTCTGAAGCTTAATCTCCCCCCATTTCCTAGCAAAGATTTCAAATCTCAGGCCCTAAACACTTGCCTCAAGACAACTAGTTAATCTATGAGGAGTTGTAGTAATAGCAACACCTGCAGCATCTCAGCAGGCCTGGTGGACTCTTCTTCCTCCAGAGCCCATCACGTATCTATTAACGCCACCAAATGAGCACAGCTGCTCTGACAGCCTCAGCAGGGCTGCCATCAGAGGCCCTCCAGACCATTAAAACCACACAGGTTTCCTTACACAGCCTGCTGATTCTGGTGGCCAGGAAAAGGAGTAGTTGGAAGGCCTCTCTGTAACCCCTAGAGCTGGGGAAAAAGGGAGCTCAGTCTCTGTGGCCTGGTTAACCCCCAGCCTCCCCTCTGAGGTTTGTGAGCAAGGGGACCAGTTCATATCAACTGTGGTGAATTTTGGGAGGTGAACACATTTGCCCTACACACTGGGCTGAGAACCCACCAACTCATTAAACACAAGGTAACAGATTTGGGGGCCAAGAGGGGAAAGATCCTGCATGCCATTCCCAGATCTCCTCCCACCCCTGCCCCTGGACAGCTAGCCCCCTGGTCTTGGGTCAGATTGGAACCAGCTTTCCCCAGAAGGGGAAGGTTCCCCATACCCTATTCCCAGTATCCCCTTGTCAGAAGCCAGAACCTCCCCATCTCCTGCTTGTAGAAACCCCACTCTGACATGCCCTCCTCACATAGGGTTGCCCGCAATCCCTTATTCAAAAGGACATCCCTTATTTTTTCATCTCCTTACAACAAGATCAGGTGTTGCTGAGCATTGCAAAAAGCAACAAGAAATACCCCTGGTGAAGGTAGGTGAGTCCTGCTTATTATTGGTAGTATTATTAAACTACAACTGATGATGATGATGATAATACTGGGAGAAGGGGTGGGGCAGGGTGCTATGAAAACAGTCCCTTATATTCGAAATACAATGTTGGCCTATCCTGACACTGCCCTCCTGCCAGCTCTTGCTAGGACTATCAAAAGCAAGAGAGTTGCTGTCCAAGGAAACATGTCTTAGGGTGGGGGTGGGGCAGGAACAGAGTTGAATTTTAGCTCTAATACAGAGAGAGTGCTTGATGACTGTGAGAAATCAGCTGGTGAGAGTTAACACAGAAACATTGAGAGACCAGGATGTGTGAACCACAGAAGTGTGTGTGTGTGTGTGTGGGAGGGGGTTAATATCCTGAAGTAGGAAGTTCCACAGATTAATTATGTACTCAGGAAAAGAGAAACTTGCTCTTTCATATCAGCTGCATTCAGCTTCTCCTCCCCTCCCCCAAGGGAATGTCTAGGTGAGGTCCTGTGGTCACAACCCCAGTAGATGATTCTCAATCACATGCACACCCTTGTGGGGACAGGGATTTAGGACATTGTACTCTCTCAAATACCTTCCCTTTAAAGGGTGGGTGTTTGCTGGAGTGCCCTTAATATAGGAGAGCCTCTGAGGCGGAGCTAAGGCCCTCTAGCCCCACCCACAAATAGCCTGACTCTGCCTCTCTGTATAAAAGACCATGCTCAGGTAGTAGTGGTTTCCTTTAGAGTAAAGGGTGGAGTTTATAAGGTAGGACTGTGTTTATAGGCAGTCTTAAGGAGGAGTGTTGGATAACTTAAGATAATCCTATATCTATGGGCTTTTGTAGGGAAGGGCTGAGAGTTAGGGCTTCTGTGGTCTGTTCCCAGTTTTGGCTGGGGAGTAGGGTCTGGCTGGGGCAGCGATGTCTGGGAACTAGAATTCCTGGTTTCTGCTCTCTATGAAGAGAGCTTTAAGAAAGGACATTGTCACTCCTAGCAGGGAGATTCAGGCATAGAATGAGTATGAAGCCTGTTTTCACTAATCCACTAGACCCTCTTAGACCTGGGTATAGAACCTAGGAACCCTGGCTTCTAGTACCCTCCTTCTCTGTCCCATAGACCCTTTCCCAGGTCTGAAGAAGGGCTCTGTAGAGCTGGAAAACTTGTCTCACCAACAGAAGCTGGTCTAATAAAAACATCTTATTTATCTTGTCTATCCATAGACCCTATGATAGCAATTTCACACAATATCCTGCACAAACCTTACTGAATTACGTGAAAACTTATTGAATTAAATGTATGTATCATTGTGTGCTAGGGATTGTATTTAATTCCATGGGACATGAGGACTGTTGCCCTCCAAAAATTAAGAACAGGTTGAAGAGGCAAATTCACTCAAGTTGTAACACCTCCAGAGAGCTACCACCACCACCTGGAGAGAGGCTTACTTATACTCATTCAAACTAGGTTCTTCAAGGCCCGATGGACAAAGAAGGGACATTTAGTTAAATAGCCTTAATTAAAACTGATTCAGAGCCTTATTTCTAGTGCTCCAAACAGACAGGACCTTGTCTCGAAGGGCTGCCTCAATCCTTCCTGGGAAGGTTTGGAAGGACATGTCCCAGTCTGTTCATTTGTTCTGAGCAAAAGGTGTTGTGAGCTTGTAACCACAGAAAAAACACTTGGTGGCAAGGTTTGAAGGACAGTTCAGCGTCCAGAGCCCTTGTTGGAGCTGGGGTGATCTTTGGTGAGGTTATTAGCATGCATGTAGGTTCTTTTATTGCTTTTAATGTTTTCTCTATAATGCTTTCCCTGTGAGAATGAATTTTCTTGCTTAGACAGAATGGTGTGATAACTTATAACTGTGGCAATTACACTGTTTTCTATCTCTAAGAAGAAAAATAAAGCAGGTTGGCTTAGGCAGTCTGGCTTGCTGAGGAATTCACAGTGTAGGTAGGGAACTTTGGAGCCTCAGAAAACCCCAGTCAAGAGGGAGAGAGATGTGCATCTCCACCCAAGAGAGGTGACAGCTGCAGAGCTGGAAACCTAAAAGCAGGTGTCCTTGCTGGACCATACAGAGGGGTTACAAGTTCAATGGCCCTAAATGAGACAGACTCCACTCCCCTTGTAATTTCTCTGGAGTTTACTCTTAAGGACTTGCCTTAATCACCACCACCCCCACTCAGGTTTTAGTTCCCATAGGAGTTGTGGGAACCCTCCCCCTGGAGTAGAAAACAGTAATACATAAACCATTCATATAATGAAATTTAATATAATGGTCCCAAAGATACTGCCCAGGGTTGCAATATCTGTCACACCAGATCTCCTGAGTGTCTTATCTGTTGAACCATGCCACCTCTCTAAAACATTATTCTTAAAACTTGAACACATTAGAGTTTTGATTTTCATGATAAAATTACATAGAGTGGAAGGGAATGCAAAACATGATCAAATTATTCATCAAAGCTGCTGAGAGAACTTTCTTCTCTCTAACATTCTCCCCAGGGCGTCCTTCACCTCCTTGTTCCTCAGGCTGTAGATGAGGGGGTTCAGCATGGGGATCACCATCGTGTAGAACACAGAGATCACCTGGTCCTGCTCCAGTGAGGAGGTGGAACTGGGTCGTAAGTAGGTAAAGAACGTCGTCCCATAGAATATAGCCACGGCTGTCAGGTGGGAGGAACAGGTGGAGAAGGCTTTGCGCCTGCCCTCAGAGGAGCGGATCCTGAGTATGGCAGCGGTAATATACAGATAAGAGAAGAGGATGATCAGTATGGTAGTCAATTGTATGGAACCAGCAAAGATAGAAAGCAGCATTTCATTGGTGTGAGTGTCGGTGCAAGAGAGCCGCATGAGCGGAAGGACATCACAAAAGTAGTGATCGATTACATTGGGCCCACAGAAGGACAGCTGAAAGGTGCAGCTGGTAAACATGGTTGCATTTGCAACCCCAGCCATGTAGGAGCTAGCCAAGAGCCAGATGCAGGACCTCTTGGATATGATGAGCCTATAGAGGAGTGGATTACAGATGGCCACATAACGGTCATAGGCCATCACCGCAAGGAGGAAAGACTCAGAGGTGACAAAGACAAAAAAAAAATACAGCTGTGTAGCACATCCAACGTAAGAAATGGCCTTACTCTCCCTTGAGAAGTTCACCAGCACCCTGGGGGTGATGGATGAGGAATAGCCAAGGTCAACAAGTGACAAGTTGCTGAGCCAGAGATACATGGGGGTGTGAAATCGGGAGTCCCTCCAGATTAGGCCAATCATCCCCAAATTCCCCAGCAAGGTGAGAACATAGATCACCAGAAATAGGAGGAAGAGAACAACCTGCCGTTCTGGATGGTCAGTGAATCCTGCAAGGATGAATTCAGTCACGGTGGTGTCATTTCCCCGGGTCATTGTTTCACACAGGCTTTGAGGACAGACATGCACAGAGGGAATTTCTGTATAAATAAAAAAGTGTGAGGCCCCAGAATTCCGTATGACCAATGACAGCATTTTTGTCCATTTGAGACCCTTGTTCGCTGAAAGTAAGAATATTTTTACCCATGTGTGCGTATCTCATTCTTTCTCTTTCGATGTGGACAATCTGTAAAGAGCAACTATTAGCACTATGCTACAGTTTTTTGCCGACTTGATTGCCAGAAGGTGACATTCACTGTTGGCTCAGTTGAAAAACCTTTCCCCCCATAGCAGAAATCAAGGGAGTTTACATTAGAGGTGGGTGATTTGTTTTTGTTTTTTGTTTTTTTTTTTGTTTGGTGGCTGATCTGAAAAATCCCAAAATAACAGCAACTTGTTCCATCCTCCCCCCAAAAAAATCATTTACTTGTCAGGTTTTTACCCTTTGCTCCCTTGGAATCTGTGGAACTCCTTGCTTGAGGAGGTTGTGAAGGCTAAGACTGTAACAGGGTTTAAAAGAGAACTAGATAAATTCGTGGAGGTTATATCCATTAATGGCTATTAGCCAGGACGGGTAAGGAATGGTGTCCCTAGCCTCTGTTTGTCAGAGGGTGGAGATGGATGGTAGGAGAGAGATCACTTGATCATTACCTGTTAGGTTCACTCCCTCTGGGGCACCTGGCATTGGCCACTGTCAACAGACAGGATACTGGGCTGGATGGACATTTAGTCTGACCCAGTATGGCCGTTCTTATGTTCTTTTTTTAAAAGTTACATCTAACGCATTTTTTTAAAATAAAACGGCATTTCCAAACAAAACCTTGAAACACATTGTTTCAAAAATGTCAAAATGAAATATTTCACCTTTTTATTTTTTTCCTCCCTGAAACTATTTGCTGAATTTGACACAAGTCTGCCAGCAGCTTCGGGTGATGCAAAACTGCATTTTTGGGTGAATAAATTATTCAGAACAATGGGAAAGGTACACAGTTTGCCTGATCACCAGGTAAGGGTGACCAGATGTGGGCGAGGTTGTTAATTTGTCTTGCTAAGGTCAGATGCTCTGACCCTAGAGTAAGCAGGGGATTAGAATCTACTCAGGTATTTTAATCACAAAAGAGATTAAAGACCAACTTATTTTAAACGTTAAATTCTCCTGTGATACTTTCCAGGAGTATCCAGGGCTGTGAGGTGCCTCAGCACCACCTACCCTTAGCATGAGGAAGTCTTGTCTGCACTGGCTCTAGACCTGAATTCACCAGCCTGTGGCAAGACAAGTACTGCCTTCCAGGCCTTGCTTTCTCTGTGCAGGTTACCCATAAGCAGACACTAAGCCCCCAAATCTTCTGAGTGTCCCTCTGGTGTACTCAGCCCCTGTTCCACTGAACACGCAAAGAGCTCTCAGCCTCGCTACTCCCAAAGAAATTGTACACAGCTGCTTGCAAGACACACCTTAGGATCACCACACTACTTAACACACAGCACTTAGATATATAGAAAACAAGAATAAATTGATTATCAAAGAACAGAGATTCAAGTGATAGAAAGTAAGATAATTGGAACCAGTTACTTATAAAACAAAATCATAACATGCTTCCTAGAGCCTAAACTTAAGTAACAAGGCACAACAATGTCAAAAGACAGGCCTCAGAGCTTGAATCCATAACTTTATTAAAACCATGATGTTTAGTGTCTAGCAAAGACTCTGGATTTATGGGTTATTACACTGATCTGTAACCCACTAATCCCGGTTTTGTACTTTTTGCAGAGGTGTTAACAAGCCACTTCACCTTGAATGGTCTCTTACAATATGTGTTAATTCCTTATGCTAAACAAGCTGTTCCACCTTGTGTTTAGCTGTGACGCTCTAAGTTGCTTTCCCAGATCTGAAGAAGAACTCAAAAGCTTGTCTCTTTCACCAACAAAAGTTGGTCCAATAAAAGACGTTATCTCACCTGCCTCGTCTCTCAAGGTGTTCCCTCTATTACCCACAAGATAGCTTAGCCCAGCATTTTCAACCAGTTTGGCTGAGATCCCTTCTCCTAAAACCAAGCCCGCTAGCAGCTTGTCCTCACAGGTTGAAGGAATAATTGGGGGTTAATCTGCATCCCAGAAGTGGTTTCAAAGATCCTTACCCTTACACAGGTTACCCCTGTTGTTGTTTTTTCCTGCAGCTTCCGTCATCTATTGATTAGCCTTTTGCTCAGACTGCAAATAGTGTCCATACTGTAATTAATTTGCACATGACCAGTTACAGTGAGATAAGCATCACAGGAATATGTGGATTACTTTTTAGTGACCTGTGTTAAGTCACAAACCTAGAGACCCTATTTTTTTGGTATACAAACATAAGTCTTCACATATTTTACATACATACGTACAACTCGCAATGATTATGATGACCAGTGGGGCACAGGCTTTCATTAGAGAGCTTACATGATAAAATCTGGTGGACTAGTGTGTTGATATCAGACCCAGAGGTTTCCTTGTGTATCTATGTGCCCTCTGCTAGTTGGTATCAAGAGATTTTTAGGTCACATTTCCCTCTTGGCCAAGTCTAGTAACTTCAGAATAAGTCCTTTGGAAGCTGATTTCTGTGACCCTTACACTCCCCGTATTGTGTTGCCAGGGCTAACGCTGTTGCTTTGCTGTGAATGATCCTTGTGGTCAGTTCTGGTGCTTCCTCCTGGAAATCTCATAGGAATTATTAATCTCTACCCAATGCAGGGCCATTGCAAACCCAGTCAAGCTCAGAAGGTGAACTGGGATTTATACACTACCCATTGGGATCCCATGAGGAGGCCTCTTACAAGGGGGCGAGAGGAGAAAGGACTCAGAGTTTGGGAGGACAGTTAATACCGACAGCACATGAAATTAATCAAAAACATTTTGCTGTTATCTGCAGCACCATCGCTCTCCCCAGACACAGCCCAGGCTCAGGGTACATCCTAGCAACACAACGATTCACCTGCTGTGTGCTGCTGGTGGGTCCTTGCCCAGGGCTGCTCCTTAGAGTCTGAATGTAGCAGCTTCAGCTGAAGGGGCCGTTTCCTACATAAGTAGCTCTCCGATCAGTTAGGAAGTTTTAGGTCAAAATTATACCTTCAAACTGATTTTCCAGTGGATCATTAGATTTTTCTTGCTGCTCACAATAGGTTTTAACTTTTTTTTTTTCCCCCGCTAGTGCTACACAGACAAAGCAAACCTACCTGCGTAAGGATTAATAATTTGTGATGACTCCAAGAGATTCCTCTCTAGAGGAAGGGAAGGGGGCTGATTTATATTCTCTTACAGGCCGTTGGGACCTTAAATCTCTCCAAGTTCGGACCGTCGGATAGACAAAGGAGCTTCAGCTATCTTCATGCTGCTGGGGCCAAGTATATTCGGGGAGAAGTGATTTGTATAACACCGTGCGAGGCAGCCGTGGGGCATGTCAGTAATTGGTCCCAGCGTGTCCATAGATCACTGAGACCGAATGATTCAAAGCACTGGGAATGGAATATGGAGACTTTTCAGTGCTAGGTGTTGGGCAGATTGGATGACTCAAGAGCTTGGGAATTATCTAAAGGTTCAGGGCTACACTGTGCTTTGGTCACCCGCTCTGTGTAAGGGGCAGTGCTTAACTATTCCACCCCAGGAGGGGGTCAGGGATTGAATTGTGACTCGGGTGCCACAGCAGATCGCTACCCTCATCTATGCTGGTTCATTGAGTCATTGAGCTCTGCAAACTTTCTACCCACCCGTGTGTCAGCTGTGCAGCCTCCACTTTCCCCATAGTGTCCCCTACGTAGAGTTAAGTTTGTGGGGTCCTACTACTCCTTCTCTGCGAATGATCCCCATAGAGCCAGGCCAGGCTCTGGCTCTCAGAACGTATGTATGTTTCATTTAAGCATCCAAAGCTTTTCTGTGAACCTCTGGAATCTATAACACTAGGCTGGCAATGAGCAAAACGTGGGTGGCAAACACCCACTTTCTCATGAGAGTCCCAGCCCCTCTACTCCTGGTCTCAGTTGGACACTGAAAACACTAAGGCCAGGTCTACACTGGCAATTGAAAGACAAAACTTCTGTCATTCGCAGGTACTTAGCAGGTACCCTCCCCTGAAAGACAAAAGTTTGCCGCGAGAAGTGCCTGTGTGAACAATCGCATTGTCGGCAGGAGTGCTCTCCTGTCAACAATGCAAACCCCACTCGGGGGTAGAAGAATTTTGTTGGCAAAAGCGCCAACCAACAGCGTTCACACCACCCAACTTTTAGCAACCCGGCCGTGTCACTAAAAGCCATGTAATGTAGACATAGCCTAAGGCATAAAAATATATGTGAGTGTTTCAGAATCTTAAACCAACTCATGTCTGAATGTGGGACTTGAAGAGCTGGGGTGTATGGGGGGATAAATAGTTTGTTCTGGATGGCGGGGGGGTTGGAACAAGCTCATTCATATTCATAGGGAATATATATTTAACATAGACACAGAGAGGAACCAAATATCGAAATGACTTTTATGTTAGATTAAGGAAAACAGCAGAACAAGAAAGAACAAATGTAAGTCCCCAGGCAAAAGCACAGTGTGTGCATGTCTGTATCCTCAGTCACGTGATGCATCACCTCTGCCTTACAAAATAGCCACTGCCTCTGCAGACAGCAGATTTCTTGATAACGGGATCGTCAGGCGAGGGAACGACGGGGAGTTCATCTCTCACTCTTCGGCATCAGTGCCCAGGCTGCCTACCAGGGTCCCAGCCGGAGCCAGTTATCACTCTATGGTTTCTTGGGTGGATGGGGTGGGGATATAAATACCTGAACATTAGGAATTTCTGGGATTATCAAAGAAGCTTGAAGGTATCTAAGTCTCATAGCTGAGCACAACTGAGACCAGCAACTCAACTTTCAAGAAAACATCTTCCCCGGGAAGAGTGTGTGTGTGTGGGCGGTGGTGGGAGGGGGATGACTTAACCCTTCATAGATTCTGCAGAGGAGCTTTCTTGAGGGCTAGCAGACCTAGTGGTCAGGCCGCTGCCAAACCATCTCTGAGTTTTGGGATGGGTTTTCTGGGCAGCCTGGAGGCCCAGCAGCCAAGTTACAGTTCATCACCTCCCCCCACCCCTAGATCCCTCTGAGGCCTCTGGGGTGGATGGAGGAGATGGAAAGGGGAGAGGGATCCAGGCTCTAGGTAGACTTTAAGTTGTCATGGGATAAGAGGGAAGATCCTTTCATGGATTGAGAATTGGTTAAAAGATAGGGAACAAAGGGTATGAATAAATGGTGAATTTTCAGAATGGAGAGGGGTAACGAGGGGTGTACCCCAAGGGTCAGTCCTAGGACCAGTTCTATTCAACTTATTCATAAATGATCTGGAAAAAGGAGCAGTTTGCAGATGATACTAAACCGCTCAAGATAGTTAAGACCAAAGCAGACTGTGAAGAACTTCAAAAAGATCTCACAAAACTAAGTGATTGGGCAACAAATTGGCAAATGAAATTTAATGTGGATGAATGTAAAGTAATGCACATTGCAAAAAATAACCCCAACTATACACACAATATGATGGGGGCTAATTTAGCTACAACTAATCAGGAAAGAGATCTTGGAGTCACCGTGGATAGTTCTCGGAAGACGTCCATGCAATGTGCAGCAGCAGTCAAAAAAGCAAACAGGATGTTAGGAATCTTTCAAAAAAGGATAGAGAATAAGACGGAGTATATTTTATTGCCCTTATACAAATCCATGGTACCCACATCTTGAATACTGCATACAGAGATGGTCTCCTCATCTCAAAAAAGATATACTGCCATTAGAAAAGGTTCAGAGAAGGGCAACTAAAATGATTAGGGGTTTGGAACGGGTCCCATATGAGGAGAGATTAAAGAGGCTAGGACTTTTCAGCTTGGAAAAGAAGAGACTAAGGGGGGATATGATAGAGCTATATAAAATCATGAGTGGTGTGGAGAAAGTGAATAAGGAAACGTTATTTTCTTGTTCCCATAATATAAGAATGAGGGGCCACCAAATGAAATTAATGGCAGCAGGTTTAAAACAAATAAAAGGAAGTTCTTCTTCACACAGCGCACAATCACCTGCGGAACTCCTTGCCTGAGGAGGTTGTGAAGGCTAGGACTATAACAGGGTTTAAGAGAGAACTGGATCAATTCATGGAGGTAAAGTCCATTAATGGCTATTAGCCAGGATGGGTAAGGGATGGTGTCCCTAGCTTCTCTTTGTCAGAGGGTGGACATGGATGCTTAGCTGGCAGTCTGAGTGAGAAAATCCCTAGATGGGAGCTGAAATGGTTCAAAGAGAAAGCACTTCTGGAAAAGCCATTTTGTCAGGGTGAGATATTCAGAAGTGCCTAAGGGAATGACCAGTACAAGTTGCAGGGAAAGTATTATTTGCATTTTACATAGTGAGGAAGTGAGGCATAGACGGTAGTGCTCAAATTGTTTTTTAAAAGAGCTTTAACGTTGAGTGCCCATATTTAAACACCTGGGCTGACGTCATAAGTGCCTGAGTGACATTTTCAGCCATTTTCAATGTGGCTNAGAACTAAGGGGCAGGTTTTCCAAGGAGATCTGCACCAAACAACTGTGATTTAGCATCTCATGAAGTAGCCAGTTTCTCAGAGCTGCACAACTCCCAGTTAGGAACCATTTTATGCTAAGGCTGCATTTCCATCCTCAAGTGAAGGGCATGCTCGTCTCATGGTTCAGGCACAGGCTGAAGACATAGAAAACCTGGGTTCAATTTCTTGGTCTACAATGGACTTCCTGTGTGACCTTGGGCAAGTCACTTAGCCTCTGTGTGCCTCCGTTCTCCATCCTTACAACGGGAATCGTGGCACTGCCCGGTCTCCCAGGGGTGCTGAGAGGGGAGATACGTTAAAGAAAAAAAGACAGTAAAGTGCTCGGAGAGCTACTGATGTAAGCAATAGGCATTATTATTATTTATTATTTATTTATTTGTTGTTTTAAAAGCATGAGCTGGGCCCTCTAATAATGAGGATGGCTGAAAAATCATTTATGTTTCATAATAATAATAATGGTTTGTGTGTGCTTATTAATTGCCTTCTAGGTTTTAACTATTTGAGTTATTCGAACGAGTGAATATTTGGGTGAACTCTGGTCATGTTTAGAAGATTTCATTACAGGGTCTTACCTAGAGTTAAGGGCATGCCCCACTGAGCCACTTTGGGCCATTTCATCTCTGCCTTATACAATATTAGTCCACTTATTTTGTAAAACATTCTACTTACTCATCAACAGGCTTTTCTGTTTCATGGATAACTACATATAATTTACATCCGATAGTTGCCTGGTCGTTTATGCTAAAAGCTTTCTATGGGTTTGTTCTTCTCCGGTTTCTAAGGATCACCTGACAAAATGACATACAAACAAAGCCACATCATTAGAAATAAGTTACGCCTACTGAGAATTTGGTCCCATACATACGTCGGTGACTAACATGACAAACACAGGCATGATGTTGAGACTATTGCATAAACTTTATAAATGTTATCTGTGTGTCGGTGAGCAAAAACTCAGGAAACATGACAACATCATAGACTGTCATTATTTAGAGGTGCCCAGAAAATATTCATAGCCCTTTGTATTCAATAAGTGTTATATGTATTTGTGTGTTCTGGTTTCGCTGGGTGGGTTTCCCATGGAATCTTATATCACTGGGGGGGTGAGTAATGCAAAACCTAGCCTTTGAAGCTGAGGGGCCCTTGTTTTGATCCAGCAAACTGGCATGAGCAGGAGGCAAAACCTAGCTGGAGGGATTTTAAGACTGGAACCTGCCAGGTCTCCATGTGGAAGGTGGTTGGCACTTGGGAAGCCAAATGTGCATTTTTTAGAACCTTTTATTGTTTTATGATATGTTTTCTCTGTGATGCACCATTGCCAGTTGTTATTGCCAGCTAAAGTGAGAAAAGATAACATTGTTTTTCAGGCATGGCAAATACCTTTCCGCATACCAGAAGGGCACAAGACACCACTGGGCAAACTTAACTCTGCATTAACAAAGGTTTGGGAAATTAATTTAGCCCAATTTTGCAGCTAAATATTGAGTGTGGAATTTTCGAACTGTCTAAATAAAAAGCACCCTTCCCTATTGTTTTTAGCTGGATACTTAACTCCTAAAACCATAATGCTCTTCAATGCGACTTTCTTTTGGAAACTTTGATCTTGGTTTCAGAGGGGTAGCCGTGTTAGTCTGTATCAGCAAAAACGATGAGGAGTTGCATCTTGTGGCACCTTAGAGCAGGGGTGGGCAAACTTTTTAGCCCGAGGGCCACATCTGGGTTGGGAAATTGCATGCAGGGTCATCAATGTAGGGTTGGGGCAGGCGATTGTGGGTGTGGGGTTTGGGAGAGGGTGGGGTATGCAGGAAGGGGTTCAAGGCAAGGGATTGGGTTGCAGGAGGGGTGCGGGGTGTATGAGGGGCTCAGGGCAAGGGGTTGAGGGGCAGGAGAGGTGCTGCAGGGGGTTGGGGTGTGGGCTCCAGCCCAGTGCAACTTACTCCGGGGTGCCTGCCTATCCTGGCCCCGCACTGCTCCCGGAAGTGGCTGGCACCATGTCCCTGTGGCCCCTGGGGTGGAGGGGGGCAGAGGGCTCTCTGCGCTACCCTCGCCTGCAGGTTCCTCCCCCGAAGTTCCCATTGGCCGAAGTTCCCATTGGCCACAGTTCCCCGAAAAACAAAAGTTTGCTGCAAGAAGTGCCTGTGTGAACGACCGTGTTGTCGGCAGAAGCACTCTATGGGGGGCATCAGTGGTTTGTTCTGGATGGGGGCGTTGGAACAAGTTCATTCATATTCATAGGGAATATATATTTAACATACACCCAGAGAGGAAACAAATGTCCAAATGACTTTTATATTAGATTAAGGAAAACAAGAGAATAAGAAAGAACAAATGTAAGTCCTCAGGCAAAAGCACAGTGTGTGCATGTCTGTATCCTCAGTCACGTGATGCATCACCTCTGCCTTACAAAATAGCCGCTGCCTCTGCAGACAGCAGATTTCTTGATAACGGGATCGTCAGGCGAGGGAACGAGGGGGAGTTCATCTCTCACTCTTCGGCATCAGTGCCCAGGCTGCCTACCAGGGTCCCAGCCGGAGCCAGTTATCACTCTATGGTTTCTTGGGTGGATGGGGTGGGGATATAAATACCTGAACATTAGGAATTTCTGGGATTATCAAAGAAGCTTGAGGGAGTTTGGAGCCCAAATCTCCACTGGAATTCAATGGAAGTTGGTTTCTACGTCTGTTAGCTGAGCACAACTGAGACCAGCAACTTAACTTTCAAGAAACATCTTCCCTGGGAGGAGGGGGCAAGGATTAAGCCTCCATAGATTCTGCAGAGGAACTTTGTTGAGGGCTAGCAGGCCTAGTGGTCAGGCTGCTGCCAAACCGTCTCTCTGAGTTTTGGGATGGGTTTTCTGGGCAGCCTGGGGGGCCCAGCAGCCGAGTTACAGTTCATCACCTTCCCCCCACCCCAGAGCCCTCTTGGGGGTCTCAGGTGGCTGAAGGAGAAGGAAAGGGTAGGGGGATCTGGGCTCTCCCTCTCCACCAGTTCCTGGCCCAGGGCCCAAATGGGTAGAGGTGAGGGATGGGTCAGTCCTTTCAGACTCTGACTCCAGATCCGCCTCTCCTGAGCTGCTCCCGACCTTTCCTGTTTTCCCTTCAGTTTGGGGCATGGCCCCATCCCTCTGTTTACACAGTCTCAGTAATTCAAAGCCTTAGCTTGGGGCAGGGGAGGCTTCCCAGCTCACTCTGAGTCCAGTTGTTCCCCCTGGTCAGGCCCCCCGACCCCCCAGCTGAATTGGACTCCCAGTCCTGGTCCTTCCCCTGTAGAGTGCTCTGTCCCGGTACATCCTATCTTCCTTCTTCCAGCCGGCCTTGTCCTGTCTTGTCTTTCCCTCACCCAGCCAGCAGAGCTCCCTTTTAAGCAGGTCCTCTGTAGAGAGCATACTGGGCATCTGTCAAGGGGCATGGCCTTCTTGATCCAATATTTCTCCAACACTCCTTTACCGGTAGTGTGTAGGATGTAAACCTCCTCATAGATGCATAGACTGTAAGGCCAGAAGAGATGACCTCCTGTATACACAGACCTTGTGTGACCTCCTGTACACACAGGCTGCAAAATTATTCCCACAAACTGGATTAAAGCATGTCTTTCAGAAAGAGCTAATCTCGTTTTTAAAACTCCAAGTGCTGGTGAGCCTACCATAGAGTTGCCAACCCTTCAGGATTGTCCTGGAGTCTCCAGGAATTAAAGATAAATCTTTAATTAAAGTTTAGGTCATGTGATGATACCTACAAAAATAGTCCAACCAAAAGTAGCAACCCCAATCCACCAACTCCCCAGGGAATCTGTTCCAATCTTTGAAGACCCTCACTTCTAGGGAATTGCATCCTATTTCAAGCTTGAATTTGTTTAACTTCAACTTCCAGCCACTGGAACATAGAATCATAGAATATCAGGGTTGGAAGAGACCTCAGGAGGTCATCTAGTCCAACCTCTTGCTCAAAACAGGACCAGTCCCCAACTAAATCATCCCAGCCAGGGCTTTGTCAAGCCTGACCTTAAATCCTCTAAGGAAGGAGATTCCACCACCTCCCTAGGTATCCTTTCCAGTGCTTCACCACCCTCCTAGTGAAAACGTTTTTTCCTAATATCCAACCTAAACCTCCCCCACTGCAACTTGAGACTATTGCTCCTTGTTCTGTCATCTGCCACCACTGAGAACAGTCTAGATCCATCCTCTTTGGAACCCCCCTTCAGGTAGTTGAAGGCTGCTATCAAATCCCCCCTCACTCTTCTCTTCTGCAGACTAAACAATCCCAGTTCCCTCAGCCTCTCCTCATAAGTCATGTGCTCCAGACCCCTAATCATTTTTGTTGCCCTCCGCTGGACTCTTTCCAATTTTTCCACATCCTTCTTGCAGTGTCTGTGTCAGTATCAATAGACAATGATCAAGTCACCGCTCAACCTTCTCTCTGATAAGCTGGATAGACTGAGCAACATTACACTAGAATTCCACAGAGTTTACTGCAGAGGACAAGAAGTTCATTGTCATAGTGAATAGAAAGGAGAGATCTGGTTATATCTGGGACTCTCTGCTGGTGCCTCAACCTGCCTGATTGCAGCCAATCCTTGGTGGTTCCACATCACAATTTTGGTTGTTATGTGGAACATTATTCCTACAATAGTCCCTAGGGTGTAGGACTCCATCTCCATGGATGGCATCAGCCTCTTTATCTCTTTGTGGCTTTTTGACCTTCGTAGCTGCAAGGGTCCACACAATTTCTTTAGGTGTATTTATTCACAAGGCACCATTTCTAAGCACTGCCTCGCAAGCCATGCCCACTCAGTGTGGTGTACTGTCTCCCTCTAATGGTTGCTGGCTCGTATAGGATGATAAACCTGCTACACACTTGGCTAACCAAGGTGAGTCTTTTAGCTCAAGGAGTCGAGGCTCTTGAATTAAGCTCCAGAAGTTCCCAACTTCCATTGCCAACAATGCACCTATGGGTATGGCATTACAACCCTGATATCCGAGAACAGCTGCCCATCAGCCCCTGCGTGAGACAGTGTTCTTCTAAATATTGTTGAATACTTTCAGAGTAGCAGCTGGGATAGTCTGTATCCGCAAAAAGAACAGGAGTACTTGTGGCACCTTAGAGACTAACACGTTTATTAGAGCATAAGCTTTAGTCCACGAAAGCTTATGCTCTAATAAAATTGTTAGTCTCTAAGGTGCCACAAGTACTCCTGTTCTTTTTGTTGAATACTTTGTGAACTCGTAAATGCCTGTAAATCTGCTAGCTGCTGTGAACTGAGTTTTTGACTGAGAGGTATTTTGGGCCAGACCCCCAGCTGCTCAAAGCCATCATAATGCCACCGATGCTGATTTATGGCCCCTCATATATATAGTGCTGCCAGTGCCATGTATTTACAAATAATGAATTAGATCCCTCCCAGAAATCATGAGATGGATGAAAAATGTCATGAAGATTTATAAATAAATGGGGCTGGGCCTGCCAGAATTCATGTCAGGGCGGGGATGAATTCTGGTAAACCTATTAGCGTGCATGGTGGCTCCTTTATTATTTTTAGTAAGTTGTCCCTGTAGTGCGTTTTGCCTTAGGAATACAATTGGCTTGCATAGAAAGAGCTGTGTGGTACTTATCAGTGTAGCAACTACACCTGTTAACTGTTTCTAATGAGAAAACAAGCAGGTATCCTCAGGCATCCTGTTTGTGCTGGGAAATTCACAGTATAGGCAGGAAACTGCACAGTCCCAGTCAGAAGGGAGAGGGATGTGTATCTCCATCCAAGAGAGGGAAGTGCTGGGGAGCTCGAAGTTTGGGACTGGGTTACCTGTAAAGGAGTAAGGGATAGCATTCCTCTGTGGTCAGAGACTGGGAGCCCACCTGACTTGCCCGCCCCCTAGCCCTGAGAAAACAGGTGGAACTTCATTAGCTCACCTTTATAAAAAAGGGGTTAGAACTCCGAAATGGACTGCCACTGAGTTTATCACTGAGAGGAACTGTTCCAAAAACCAAATGAACAATAGGGGAGATTGTCTGAGGAGGCCGAGAGGGCTGAAACTCTGAGGGTCAGAGTCAGGAAATTCTGTTAAGGGAATTATTGGGGTGAGAAACTGATTTGGGGAGGAGACTACTGTGCTTTCACAGGCTTTGAAGAAAGAGTCTGCCGGGGGTGGGATTGTGTTTGTTAAGAAGGTTCAGTGACAGAAACAACCTCAGTTGAAGACAGTGTCCCTGGATTCCTCGAGGAAGCACAGATGAGGGTTACCCCAGAAAGTGAGTTGGCCTGGCAGAATGCAGCTTAGTCCGACAAGAGGAGGGCGCTGTAAGATAGGCCTGATCAATCACAGTGCCCTTGCTGGGACGTTGAGGGGAAACACAGATGCAGTTGCCCTAAACTGTTACAGGTAGATGCCCATTATTTTTAGTAGGTTGTCTCTGTAAGGATTTTTGCCTTAAGAATAAAACTGGGGGGAGGGATAGCTCAGTGGTTTGAACATTGGCCTGCTAAATCCAGAGTTGGTTCAATCCTTGAGGGGGCCATTTAGGGATCTGGGGCAAAAATCTGTCAGGGATGGACTTGGTCCTGCTGTGAAGGCAGGGGACTGGACTCAATGACCTTTCAAGGTCCCTTCCAGTTCTATGAGACAGGTATATCTCCATATAGGCAGGGCAATGTAGGGAAGCTTGCAGTGCCACCAACTAGACGTGCCCTGAGGACTCCATTCCCCAGGGCTGTCAGTGCTAAACTCACTTTTAATCTTTACAATGTTTCTCACTCCATGGAATTGTAAAGGGTGTTACGCAGACCCAGAGTACTCAGATTCCAGGATATAATGAGTATTGATCAGGGCATCACATGTATCAATAGTCAGCTTCAAAATGTAAACATTTCCATCTCGACCCACATGACTCCAAATGCACATGGATGGATTATAATTCCCTTTGAATTGCTTCAGGAGCACCTGGCCTGGATTAGAAGCTGGGGGGAGAGGGGGACGGGAGCAACGGGGGATTACATCCCAAGCGGTGATCAAAACCCAATATAAACATCTCTAAGCACAGATCCTTCTGGAGTTTCTTTCCTGGTGCTACAGGTATGTTATCTGGTGATGGCTTTACGTGGAAATAAATAAACTAATAGATGCATTTTTAATGTCATGCAAAGGTATAGTGATCTACCTATCTGTCTGTCTAGCTATCGTCTCAATAATAGAGAGAAAGAAGGATATAAAAGAGCTGGTAGGAATTCCATTCCATGGGAAATTCTGACATTTTGAAATTTGTTTTCATTCCAAATTGGAAAATAAAGAGAACAAAAAATCCTACAAAATGAAATTTTGGGGGGAAAAATGGTTTCAGGCCAAGCAAAATGTTCCATTTCAATAAAATCAAACTGATTCATTCCAATTGCCACCTTTTTAATTTTAAGTTATGTTATAATAAAACACATTTGAAACTGGAAAAAAAATGAAAAGAAAACTCAAGACATCCCCGTCTTCTCAATTTTTCCCCTTCAATTTTGACAAAACAGCATTTCCTCATGGAAAAATGTTCTATGGGAATTTTTTCCACTAGTTTTTTATATATATATAAACTCAGGTCCAACAGTTTAGTCTATCAGCTATTTTCAGGGTGTCTTAATTCAGAAATCATTGCAGGAAAGCATCCTGCCTGCTCGTACATTCCCTCATTCCAAGAAAAATAAAAGCCTCCTGTTGCACAGACGAAATAGTATGAGTGGGAACATGGGAAAGGGGGACTATTTAAGATGTATGGATGTACTGCAGGTGCCTGGTGGGAAGACGGTATTAGAAGTACAGTGCCTGGAAGTTTAGTGCCCAGAATATCTTGGTTGATGCGGTGAATCCTTCATAACAAGAATTTTTCCTTAAACAGCCAGATTGTGATAGCACTCAGGCTTGTGTAAACCCACTGTGTTGCCACTGAAATCAACTGAGTTCCTCTGGATTTGCACTGTTGTTATGAAAGTTGTCTCTAGCACATTCATCGCCTTATTTCCCCTTTGAGATGGGCGAGAGAGAAGCAGATCGT
Organism: Trachemys scripta elegans; assembly: GCF_013100865.1. NCBI lineage: Eukaryota > Metazoa > Chordata > Testudines > Emydidae > Trachemys > Trachemys scripta. Next base: position 140,401,338 of record NC_048301.1, on the reverse strand, counting down.
TTTTACCCATCAGAGTATGCTTTGGTTCAGAAAGTTGGATGGTTGGTCTTGCTGTCTCTCTAGGAATGGAACTGAGAATCGTTGAGTGCTGTCTAGCCGCTAAATGGTTTTCAGCAATAGTTCAGAGGAACCAGTTGCTGCACCCTCATCGGCAATGATGAGAGCTGAATAAGTACGTTAGGGTTCAGCGACACTGCAAAGAAAAACTCACGGCACAGAACCTCTGAGCCTGAGTTAACTGATTTGAGCTTGCGGGACTAAAAAGGCTGGAGCCCAGGTTCTGAGACCTTCCCCTCTTGCCAAGTTACACAGCACAGACTCCAGCCTGAGTCCAAACTTCCACACCGCTCTTTTTATCCCCGCAGTCCAAGCCCTGTGAGCCTGAGTCCATTGACTCCAGGTCTTTTATTGCAGGTTAGATATTCTGAGTTACCCATTGCTTGCTAGCTAACTTCCCTAGTGTTGTAGCTGGGGTTTCCAGGAAAGCCTGGATGATGATTATGATAATATTAATGTCTAGCTCTTACATAGCACTTTTCATCTATAGATTTCAAAGTTCATTTTTTTTCTATACCTCCGTGCCTCTACATCCACAACATATGCCTAATGACACTTAGAACGTGTATACTAGTTCCCACATAGATCTCAAAGTGCTTTACAAATGAGTCATGTGGAGAAAGTGAATAAGGAAAAGTTATTTACTGGTTCCCATAATATAAGAACTAGGAGCCACCAAATGAAATTAATAGGCAGCAGGTTTAAAATAAATAAAAGGAAATTCTTCTTCACACAGAACACAGTCAACCTATGGAACTCCTTGCCTGAGGAGGTTGTGAAGGCTAGGACTATAGCAGGGTTTAAAAGAGATAAATTCATGGAGGTTAAGTGCATTCATGGCTATTTGCCAGGATGGGTAAGGAATGGTGTCCCTAGCCTCTGTTTGTCAGAGGGTGGAGATGGATGGCAGGAGAGAGATCACTTGATCATTACCTGTTAGGTTCACTCCCTCTGGGGCACCTGGCATTGGCCACTGTCGATAGACAGGATACTGGGCTGGATGGACCTTTGGTCTGACCCAGTATGGCCATTCTTATGTTCTTAAAACCATGTGAGCACAATTTCCCCCATCTTACAGATGAGGCACAGGGAGGTGAAGTGTCTTGCCCACGGTCATGAAGAAAGCCAGTGGCAGAGCTGGGAACAGAAATCAGGTCCACTAACTCCCAGTTCTATGTTCTGTCCAGTTGCTAATAGACACGTGCCAACATCATTTTTTCCCCGCAGAGATTCATAGAGTCTAAGGCCAGAAGGGACAATTGTGATCATCTAGACTGATCTCCTGTATATCACAGGCTAGAGAACTTCCCAAAATAATTCCTGGGGCATACCCTTTGCTATTAATAACACCCCTTATGAGTGGCATACATTACCCTTCTTTGGGAACTTGCAACAGACAATAAAAGGACTAAATAAAACTCTCCTCTTCTCGGATAACTATAAAAACATTGACCGTAGCTAGGCAGATGGTGTGCTACAGCCACTGCCTATCATCTCATTGCTTCCTTGTACTCCTCCATCCATCAGTCTGCACCCACCTGTTGTCTATTGTCTTGTACTTAAATTGTAAGCTTTTGGGGGCAGGAACTGGGTTTTTTTTGTTCTGTTTTTGTACAGCATCTAGCACAATAGATTCTGGTTTATGTAAGGTTCCTGGATGCTACCTAAATAACTGTCATAATAATAAATAGTCCATGAAGTCTTGATCCCTCTTGGAGGATAGATCCATCAATGGCTATTAGCCAGGATGGGCAGGGATGGTGTCCCTAGCCTCTGTTTGCCAGAGGCTGGGAATGAACGACAGGGAATGGATCACTTGATGATTACCCGTTCTATTCATTCCCTCAGGGGTACCTGGCATTGGCCACTGTCAGAATAAAGGATACTGGGCTAGATGGACCTTTGTTCTGACCCAGTATGGCCGTTCTTATGTTCTTTAGAAGTGATCCTTCTGAAACAAAGTGGAGTCAAGTTGGGGAAATTAGTTGGGATAAACTTACATTGTCATTGTCCATACTGTAACACCTCCCCGGAACCAGAGCATATTGCAGCCAAAGCTAATGTTACTACCGTAACTTTTATAAATCAATCAATAAATCAGTCAATCTACCCAGCTCCTTAAGTGGGCTCTCACCACTGCAATATCTGAGCAATGAATACATGACTATAAAATACAATAGAAACAAATCAGCAGTCTTGGGCTTGTTTTAGTTCCTTCACCCCAATCATTTGATCATGTCTGAGGCTGTGTTGGAGCTAAGGAAGCAACTCTGATGGTGTTGTATAGCTCCTAAGATTTTTTGCCTCCTTTTCCCCCTTGAGTTTAGATGCTTTTGATGATGCCCAGAGGAAATGAGAGCACCGTGTCTCTATTTCTGCTGCTGGGATTCTCCAGTCTGGAAGAGCGGCAGGTTCTGCTTTTCCTGGTGTTCTCCCCGGTGTACGTGATAATCCTGACCTCCAACATCACCATCATGGCAGCCATCAGTGTTGATCGGAGCCTCCATACCCCCATGTACTTTTTACTCTTCGCTTTGTCCTTCTCGGAAACCTGCACCACTGTGGCTGTCGTCCCCAAGCTGCTGGTGAGTTTGCTGTCGGGAAATCAAACAATTTCTTTCCTGGGATGTGCTGCTCAAATGTTCTGCTTCTTTGGCTTCGGGGGCACAAATTGTTTCCTGCTGTCAGCCATGGCTTACGATCGCTATGTGGCCATATGTAAGCCGCTGCAATACCCAGTTGTGATAAACAGGAGGGTTTGCGTTGAGCTGGTCGCCGTTTCATGTGCAACTGGCTTTCTTATAGCACTAGGCATCAGCTCCCTTATATTCAGTTTGCCCTTCTGTGGGCCCAATGCCATCAGACATTTCTTCTGTGACATCTCACCCGTTCTGAGGCTGGCGTGCAGTGACCATCATATCACTGGGATTGCCATTGTTTTTCTGTGTGCCTTTGTTTTGCTAGGCACCTTCACAGGAATCATCCTCTCTTACATCTATATCCTCGCCGCCATCCTGAAGATCCGCTCTGCCACAGGCAGGCGCAAGACCTTCTCCACCTGCGCCTCCCATCTCATCGTTGTGATCACACACTTCAGCTGTGCTTTTTTTGTGTATTTAATACCCAAATCAACTGCTTCCCTAGATGAGGACACTTTGATTGCCTTGTCTTATACCTTGTTTAGTCCTATGTTGAACCCTGTGGTTTATAGTCTGAGAAACAGGGAAGTTAAATCAGCCCTAAGGAAATTAACTGCCCACACATTTCTTTCTCCAAAAATGTGAAAAGTTGCAAATTTCGGCACTTCTAATATATCAATGACTTCTGCATGATGTCACTGTTGCCCATGGTATGGTCTTCAAGGCAGTGACCTCGTCTTTCTCTTTGTCTGGGCATCAAGAGCACCTGCGACTCAGTATAAATAATGGACAGTAAAAGAATATTGTTGCCTCTTATTCTGAAACCAGCATTGCCCCTCTGCCAATGTCTGGGGCCTTGCAAGTCAGATTCCCGGCAGCAGTTAAATCTATGATGCAGAGTCTGGCTGTATTCTGAGTGTAACTTGCTTTATTCACACATCTCTACCAGTCCTGAAATGAGATGGTCAAACAACATGCAGGGCCATCTCTTATTCCAGGAATCTCATCCCAACACTGATACCCAGGGAGCAACTCTGCCTCAAAAATTGACTTTAATCAGAGACCAAGATGGACAGCAAATTCTCCTGCCACTCACACAACTCCCATTCCCCCCGAAGCTCTGATCAAGTTAGCATGCTAAAAACAGACGCGTAGCCATGGTGGTGCGAATGGCAGGACGGGTTAGCCACCCCGAGAATGATCTCATTTGAAACCCTCGGCATGTAATCGGGCATAAGCCCTCATGTTGTCAGGGCTACACTTCTATTTTTAGCATGCTCGTTCGATCAGAGCTAGAAGGGGCATGTCTACCTGAGATGGATGTTACAAAAAGAACGGAGACCAGGTACAACAGCACCACCCGGTGATGCCCGCATAACAATACTTTTTCTCTCCTATTTTTTATCATCTCTATATATGTATAAGTGCAAAGTGTTATTACGGCCAGTCAGTGGCAATGAAGGAGTTCCTGACTTCTAGCCTTTTAATCAACATGACACACAGACAGCTCAGTACCTTTCCCCCCACAAATACACAGATCTTTGCTGGAATGGAGGTATCAGTATTTGGAATATCAGGGAAGGTGGCTGAACGACTACCACAGTTTGAGGTTTAAATATAGCTGGTGGATATTTTCCCACAGGGAAAAAAGGGATAAACTTTTTTTGTGAAAAATGTTTTGACCAGCTCCAGTTTTTGTCAATAGACACCCCTGCCCGCCCTTCTCCCATCTCCCCGAGATAACTGCCGATATCCCAGCACAACCATTTCCTCCCATGTAATATTATAAAGGAAAATAACCTCTTAAAGCTCCCTGCTTCCAATTCTTGCCCCCAGTGCATCACTTTGCTTGTGTGAGTTGAGGACCAGGGGGTATTTGCTTATGCCACTAAACTTGTTAAACTGAAAAATAACTTCAATTTTTTTTTTCAAAAAGATCAGGGTGAAATTAAAGGCAATTTATGGTCCTAGGCAGATCATGACATGTTCCTTCCCCCTTCCCCGTAACCTCACCCTCCACTTGGAATGGTGATGACGAAAGTGCCATCCCCTTCCAGAGAGGCAAGGCTAATGCATTTTCTCACCCAGGAATAGCATTGTGTTCATCCGTCCCGCTCTAGGGGAGCATCAGGAGTTTCCTCTGCCCCTAGAGATGAAGTGGTGGTGGCAGGACACCCCCCCACCAGTACATACCCCAGCAGCTAGGGTGTATCTGTTTTTGAAGAGAGCAAGCCAACTGAATTCCTCCATTCCTGCCACACACAGCTCCCTGCTGGGATGGGTTGGCATGGCTCCCAAAGCAGTGTGTCCTGCCGTTAACATCCCATTCAGATGCATGGAGCAGGTAACGGAATAGACCCATGTTCACACACTACACGGTATTGTTATAATGCTTGTACAAGGTTTCCCTTGTGAGGTATTAGTTAAAAACCATTACTTGCTGATCAATATCATGGCAAAATGCACATGGCATCATTACATGTAAAGTTAGGAACATAAGATGAAATCATGACTCAAGCATGTTTCCCAGATAAGTCCAGGGAGTAGCTAAACCACTTCCTCAGAGACAAAGGGCAAGCTGATACTTCAGGTATCAAGTCTGACTCAACAAGGCTGATAGACCATTACCTGCTAAGTGGCCATTCTTTGACAAGGAAAGGGGCAGGGATAGAAATCTACATTTTAGCAAAGAAACTGCATGGAGTTTCCTTTCTTCACCAGACTGCCTGTCACCTTTCTCCTAGCTGGAAATGCTTCTCAATGGGGGCAGGACTATAAAAAGAAGGGGCAGACACCCCAAGACTCCCATCATCTCTCTCCCTATCTCTGGCATCACACCTAAGAAGATAAAAGAAAACAGCCATTGGACTAACGGGGAGGGATCCAGACCTAAGAGTTTGGTCAGTAATATGTTGGAGTCTGTAGTGAGAAACTTTGTTTGAATCTAACCTAGTTTATTAAGTTAGACACTAGTAACTATTTTATCTTTATTTTTCTTATAACAGTTTGTGACTTTTCAGCCTCGTTACTTGTACTCACTTAACATCTATCTCTTTATAATTAATAAACTTGTTTTACTGTTTTACCTAGTCCAGTGTGTTTAAATTGGAGTGTCTGTCTATTCTATTTAAAATAATAAGATGGCATGTACTTGGTGGATCAGACAGATGCTCATGAGAAAAAGGATAAATAAGGTGGGGAAGGAAAATGTCACTTGAGGGAGGGTGTGACAGCAGGAATACAAGTCTCCTATCCCAAATATTCAGGATTTAGATGAAGCAGGGCCAGGTGGTGATATCATCTAGTTCCTTCTCTCTGGCTTGGTCTGGTCAGGACGTCTTTCAGGATCAGGACGATGAAGGCCCAATTGTGTCATGGTGGATGCCAGAGGATGATGGAGGTGGCAGCCATAATGGTAAAGCTCAGGCCTTCCAACCCACTTGTCCCCCTGCTATGATGTAGTGACCCCACCCCCAGATAAACAGCATCCATTGAGAGATGGATACTACATACCTGGATCATTAACCTATCCAAGCACGTTTGGGTGGATTCAACTATAAACATTTCCTCCCATTTGTAGAATCTTTCAGCTCATTGCCGTGCCAACCCATGACTTTACCAGGTGCCTTGCAGACCCCTTAGTGCTGCTCCTTTAACCCAACCATCCAGTTCATAGCAGTCTTTGTGTCTCCATCTTTTGCTGACTTTCATACACAATTGTATGTAACAAGCTGAGCAGGATTCATGTTACCTGGGATATCTTAGATTTCATGCATCTGTGCAATGTGGGGCAGCTCCATGACTGGGGGCACCAGGCAGTTAATTGAGACTGTGGCCCCGTTTTGCCAAGGACTGAACCAGCACATCTTATAGGCAAGTCCCCAAATTGCTTATAATATAAATAAGCAAAGGCAGAGAGAGGGAGATAGATTTCCTGAAGGTCATACAGCAGGTCAAAGTTAGGAGTAGATTCCAGGTCTCCTGGCTCCCAGCCCAGTTCCTAATCCATTAGACCTGTTAGCGTCTCAGGTTTTTTCAATGATTTTGTAAAAATCCTCTATTGCTACATCAATTGCAGTAAGAGCATAGGATAAGCCTGTGTTAGTATGTCTAAGGGCTTGGGTGGTTTGGCTTTTGACCCAAGAATTGTATGACCTCTCAGAATTTAGGTTAAGTGTATTTAGTATAGAATTGGTGCTTCCAAAAAATCCTCCAATATCACCTACGATGCTACATTTTTGTCTTTTGGCTGTGCGGGCCCGAATAACATATTGTAGAAACTGTAGCTGGTCCTGCAGCCATTGGTGGTCTGACTGGGGTGGTCTGAGCATACATTTCGCAAAGGTGCTGAAAAATTGGACAAATCATATTTAACCTGAAGAGAGACCATAAGAACATCATGCAAAAGTGTTTTGTTGGGGCCTACGTGAATCATGCCGTCCGGTGGGATAGGGTACAATGCTGGACAGATAGTAGGCGGGGAGTATGCACAAATGGTCAGGTTGTAACATCGTATATCAGTACAATGTAAACGTTTAACAGGGTGTACACAGTATTCCTGACAATAGAGTCCCTCCATCCCAGGTTCCCACAGCAGAGGAGGAACATCCGTCCATCCCACATTTACAAACACTGTTAGGTTAATAAAAAGTGCCCAGCCCTCCCACAAACATTCACACCGATACTCTCCCAACCCATTAGCAGCCTCATAAATGTTGTGAATCTCGACCAATCCATCTGAGGTCCTGGAAATAGAATGGTTTGTTTGTTCTAGAGGAGTGTCCATAAATTAACACTCTGTCCTTTGGTTCCACTCCCAACTTTCTGTGGTCTTGTACCCTGAAATTGGGGGTCCTATATGAGTGGGCCCACATCCCATGAAACTAAATACCCAGTAACAGTCCAGATTCGGTGAGATGCAGGGAGGGAGCCGAAGACTGCTCCTGGGCTGTGGTAGTCAAATTGGGACCTCAGAGCCTGGATGTTTTTGGAGGCGAGATGTAACCACAATAGGTCCCAGGTGATCCGGCCGAGAGGTAAGCCAGATGTCTGGCTTTTTTTTTACCCATTTGCCGCTGCCTCTTGTAGGAAGTTGCACATATGGACCAGCTTTGAAGCAGGTATCTTGTGTGACATGTACCAAAAGCGGGTCCCAGGAGGCTGCATCAGGTATATTTACCAAGAGGATTAACATGGGGAACCACATTTATTACCTAGAAGGATACAACATTTGTTACCTAGAAGGATACAGTATGTTGCTCTTTGCATCTACAATGAGATGGCTTTTGCTGGTGAGGGATCCTTCAGCTTCCTGGCTGAGGAAAATGGGCCAATTTCCTTTGAAACTAAGAACATGGAATGAAGTGAGCTCATGAAGTGAGCCCAAGTTTTGAAGACAACACGTCCGTGTGCAGTTATCCCCAGAGGACTTGAAAGACATTTTAATGATCCCATCAGTGCTTAGCCTGATGTGCAGACCTCTGGGGACACCCAGGGATTACATCTGCAAATGCCACTAAAACTAATATATAAACAAATCCAGCGGTCTCCAAATACAATTCTTTTGGTGGGGTCAACAATGACAGACATCTGCCTGCTGCAGGTGGGTTTCATCACTCTGGTTCCGATGGAGGTGGCGTAAATATTCTCTTTTGATTTTTTTTTTTTTTGCAAGTGGAAATCGTTCTGATTTGGAGCCAATTCACCTGGGAAGGGACTGTCTGAAGAGTCCATCTATTATTGTGTTCCTTTTGCACAGTAACACAATGCTGAGGAAAGTCATGCTGATGCCTCAAGTAATCTGGGAAACACAAGTGATTGCTTAGGTAAGAGTAATGTATGAAAAAAAGGGCAGTGGAAGTTGATGTTACAAAAAGGCCACGTTCTCAATGGCTGTAACTTCTCTGAAATCAATGTCCATTTGCTCTAGTTGAGGGCCTGGCTTACGATAGGGGAATGGTAGCTCTGGTATACTTAATGATGGGACTTGTCTACTGTTGAACAGCTGGTTTCTGTAAGTGCTTTACAATCAGCGTGCTTGCTTGGGATGTCTTGAAAATTGCGCTGCCTCCTGGAAGCCAAGGGTAAGGTCCAAATGGATAGTCGCTTGTGCTTGGAATTCTCGAGGTACAGCCCCACGGTTCTGAGTGCTTGCTAACCCAAGTCAGACGGCTTTGAGTGTGGACTGAAGGGGACTTGGGCTCAAAGCTGACTCCCGGGCTTCGTGTGTATTGTGGGCATCCGCAGGCTGGCTCAAGGTGACAGCCTGTGCTCATCGAGTCTTAGCATCACTCTTGAACTGTGAGCTTCTGTCCTGGCCCTGGCAGCTTCCTTAACCTGTGTGTGGACGTTAGTTACATTCTCAGAGGTTTCTTTTGGAACTTTTGCCCTGAGAGCAAAGCTCCTGGTTTAGGGGCTGATTTTTCGAGATGCTCCAAAATGTGTCGGCATCAGGGGATTGACTTTAAAGTGACATGTTCTAACCGAGCCAGGGATGGGATCTGAGAGATACATTTGGGATCATTTTGTTCCGAGGATCCAGCCATGCAGCCCTTCTTAAAATTAGCTGCTTATAATTTTCAGAGTACTAAAATCGACATAGATAGGTAAATTGATTTCAAACGTGATATGCTGCAAGGCAGTTTGGAGTAGAGCTGGCGGTGCTATTTGGGGGTAATTTGGTTAAGAGATTCCTGAGAAGCCAGGGAAGGGGTTCTCAACCTTTCTCTTTCGGAGTCATCCCACCACCAACATGCTATAAAAACTCCAGGGCCCAGCTGTGCCACAACAACTGTGTTTCTGCATATAAAAGCCAGGGCCGGCATTAGGGGATAAAATTGCCTGGGGCCCTATACCACAGGGGGTCCGCGAAGCTAAATTGCTCAGGCTTCGGCTTCAGCCTCGGGTAGTGGGGCTTGGGGCCACGGGCTGCAATCCTGTACGGTGGGGCTTTGGCCTTCTGTCCTGGGTCCTAGCGAGTCTAATGCCAGCCAAGCTTGGAGGAAACCCTGAAACCTGCTCCCGGCCCGCCCAGGGGCCCCGGACGCCTGGTTGAGAACTACAGAGGTAGGGAACAAAACTAGGGCTCTGACTGCTATGCCATATACCATTGGACTGTCCTGGGATCAGCCCCTTTGAGAGTGACACACACTAAGCAGTGTACTCCCTTGGTGACTTAAGGGCACAGGTCCTGTCCCTAGAACGAAAGGACCGTGTGTCCCCACCCTTTACTCCAGTATTTTGTGTGCTGTCCACCTTAGTGCTCTCAAGGTGCCTTTCTGCTCAGTGTTTGGGACCATAAGGAAGCAATTTTCGAAGCATGAGCGGGACGGTCCTTTAGAGGATATACAGCCCTCCACAAACATCCCACCCACACAATGCCATAGAGCTATCTGCCGACGTCTTGGTGGGGGACAGTTTGGGGGGCAGTGCTGGGTCAGAGATCGGATGCCTGGATGGCGATGGAGAGCCTTGATGATATGGGAGGGAATAGTTGCCACACAGAAAATGACACGGGAGAGGCCAGTGTAAGGATAAATCACCCATCTGTTGGGATAGGCTCACTGAACGCCTGCCTGGCAGCACTAGATATGATGAACCGGGTCTGTGCCAGCCACGAGGAACAAATGTGCTCAACGCATAGCACGGGCACACGGGACAGGGTGAGGAGCTGAGAACGGGCGTGCTCGGTGCATGGTACAGTACATAGCTCTGGGATTGTAGCTGGGAGCTGAGAATACATCAATGAGAGCAGACTAAGGAACCGTGAATGGGCTTGCTCGATGAATGGCACATGCACACAGTGCTGGGACAAGGACTGGGAGCCGGAGATGGGAATGTAATCTGCATGGCACAAGTCCAACAAGGGCTGCGTTGCAATCCTACAGGCACATTCAGGGCACGTTCAGTGTGTGGCATGGTGCACAGACCAGGTGTGGTCAGTGCGTGGCACAGAACACAGGTCTGGGATCATAGTTGGGAGCAGAAAAGATGCATGCTTGGTGCATGCACCTGGCACACACTATGAGACCAGTGTAGGGATCTGGAAATAAGTATGTTTGGTGCTTTGTGCAGGCACACAACTCTGCCACTGGGATGGGGAGCTGCGAATGGGCTCTGTAGTAAGAAATGTATGAGTGCCCATGTGTCATATCCTTTCTCACACTGAGTAGAAGCTTGTTACACAAAGATTCCCATTGGTCAATGGTAAAGCTCATTGATGTGGGTTATGGTCTCAGATTCTGGGTTTTCTATAACCTTGGAAGCTTATTCCAATACTTACCTATCCTTAGAGTTAGAGAGTTTCCTCCTCATAACTAACCTAACCTGGAATGGTGGTCGAAGCATGAAGGGGCATACAAACGTTTAGCATATCTGGATGTAAATACTTTTCAACACTGGCTACAACAGTGCCTGCAAATGCCTCTTCTCACTTTCAGGTGATATTGTAAATAAGAAGTGGGCAGCATTATCGCCTGTAAATATAAACGAACTTGTTTGTCTTAGTGATTGGCTGAACAAGAAGTAGAACTGAGTGGACTTGTCGGCTCTGAAGTTTTACACTGTTTTGTTTTTGAGTGCAGTTATGTGAAAATAATCTTACATTTGTAAGTTGCACTTTCACAATTAAGAGATTGCAGTATGAGGTGAACTGAAAAATACTATTATCTTTTTTACAGTGCAAATATTTGTAATAAAACAATAACACAAAGTGAGCACTGTACAATTTGTGTTCTGTATTGTAACTGGAATCAATATATTGTTGAAAACATCCAAAAATATTTAAATAAACAGTGTTCTATTATTGTTAAATCTGCAATTATTTTTTTTATCTCACAATTATATTTTTAATTGTTTGACAGACGTACTAGTTTGCTTATGAAAATGTTATGTGCGACTGTGTCAAAAGCCTTACTAAAATCTATATCGTATCTACTGCTTCACCTCATCATCTAGGCTGGTTACACTGTCAAAGAAGGACATTAGGTTGAGTTGGCATGATTTCTTCTTGACAAATCCGTGTTGGCTGTTACTTATTGTTGGCAATGGGGATTGAACTACGGCTCTGACTTTAACAGTATGAGCGTCTACTGCCAGAACTAAAAGACCCAACTGTGTAGCCTGAAGCCAGTAGCAGACTCTTAAATCTTGATATGGTCTAGTCACTACAGGGACCCAGAGAAGCAGAGGTTATATTTGATAGGTATAATATCTTCAGACCTATGCACTGACTACAGTTTATGCTTTATTGAAAGTGACAGAATTACACCAAGGGGGTTGCACTCAGCCCTTCTTTGTCTCCTCTTTCAGTGTACACTTCACTTTTCTCACCTGCCGAGGACAGTGCATCTGGGATAAATGGGAGAGAGAAATCGCACTCTGGTGACTGAGTTCATCTTATTGGGATTCACAGACAACCTGAAGCTGCAGGTCACCCTCTTTGTAGTGTTTCTGTTGATCTACTTGCTGATCCTAATGGGGAACCTCACCTTGGTCACCTTAATCAGGACTGACTCCCGACTTCACACCCCCATGTACTTTTTCATCAGCAACCTGGCCCTCTTAGATGTCGGCTACTCCACCATCATAATTCCCAGCACGCTGATGACCTTTGTAGCAAGGAGAAAGGTCATTTCAGTCACTGGATGCACTGTGCAGTTTTTCTTCTTCTCCATCGCCATCTCTTGTGAATGCTGGCTGTTGAGTGTGATGGCGTATGACCGCTTCACGGCCATCTGCAGCCCATTACTCTACACCGTCATCATGTCCAAGCGGTTCTGCGTGCTGCTGGTGCTGGGGTCATATTTCATGAGCTGTCTGAATTCAGTGGTTCAAACTGCATTTATATTCCATTTGTCATTCTGTGATGCCTATATCAATCATTTCTTCTGTGATGTGCCCCCCATTGTGAAGCTGTCCTGCTCTGACACCCGCATCACAGACATTGTTCATTTCACCTGTGCGACGATGCTAGTAACAACTACCATCCTGATTATCCTCATCTCCTATATATACATCATGGTCACTATCCTAAGGATCAACTCTGCCAAGGACCAATGCAAAGCCTTCTCCACCTGCGCCTCCCACCTGACGGCCGTCACCATCTTCTACGGAACGGGCTCTTTCATGTATTTACGGCCCAGTTCAAAGTCTTCCATGGATCAGGACAAAATCATCTCTGTGTTTTATACCCTTGTGATCCCCATGCTGAACCCCCTGATCTACAGCCTGAGGAATAAAGAGGTCAAAGAGGCCTTTAGGAGGATAAGAGAGAAGAAGGTTTTTTCTCTGTAAATGTAAAAACTGGGTATGGCTTTAATTCAATAGAGGGAAGAAAAGGCTGGGAATGATTTCTCTGTATTGTTAGCTTGATTTCTGTGAATAATCAATGTGTGCACCTTCCATGAAAAGGAATAAAGGAAGGTAGATTTTCCTAGTTCTTACATCACTAAATGCATCAGGAATAGTTATCAGAGAAGAAATGGGGGACTTTGTCAAGGTTTGTGCAGCTGGCTCTTATAACACAGAAATATATTAGGAAAACCTGTCAAACAAACAGACTCATGAACCAGCAATGCAAATTGCCTTTTGCTAACTAATAGAAAATAGATGCATTCAACTCACATAGGCAACGTACATTAATTAAATCATGGAATTTGTTTGTTGTTGCAGCTATAAGTGCAATTAAAAAGGAGATGTGATGTAACCACAATAAGAAAGTAGTGAATAGATACAGTACATTGTATTTAGAATGTTTTATATTCATGCTGAAACTGTACTGTTGTTAGATGATGTAACCTGTGCATGAACTTGCTCTGTATACAGCAGGAGAATTCAACATGGCTAGAGAAACACATTCAACCTAACAGCCTTTAGGTATTCTCCTATGCTTAGCTTCTGCAACCTTCTGTCCTATCTATCTATCTATCTATCTATCTATCTATCTATCTAAAAGTTTTATAGTGTTAGCCAATCTCATACCTACTATTATAGATAATATTGTATATGTTTATACAAGTATGAATTGTTTTCATCTTAAGATCTTCCAAAATTATTTTTACTTATGTTATGCTATTTAACCAAGAGGAGATGTGAACTATTGTAATCTCAGAGAACAAGGACAAGACAAATAATTTTGCTAACGCCTCACTAACACATGCTTTATAACAAGTTTTTACTGGTAGAGGATGCTTCGAAGGTTTTGCCAACTTCTCAAATATAATGGTCAAAACAGAGATAATAAACTAGTTATACATGTTGTCCTGTTTACTTTCCAGTCTGTGCCAGCCCAGCAAAAACATTCAAAAACATGTCAAAGATAAGAGATAAAAAACCCTCAACTCTAGTATAGATAGAGACAGAGTGAAGCTCAGATTTTAAGGCAGTCTGACCTCTGCATTGTTACCATCCAGATGTGTTGGTAATATATGTAGTCTTCCTTTCTCTGTTATGCTGCATTTATCTGTTACTAAGAATCTTTTATTCATAAAAGTTGATTAAGCCTAGCCATTTGGCATTATTGCATTCAGTCGAACCTGTAACATGTGGTAATGATTTAGGGCTGGACCCAGTGTGCCTTAAAAGCCAAATGTACAACTCCCACTGATTTCACTGGTGCAAATCAAGCCTTTAAAGGGGGTGAGAAGAGGGAATTCTCTGAGCTTGTCCATTTTCCAAATGATTTTTATTTACCCATCTTGCACAAATATCTGAAGAGCTAAATTCAGTTTGGGCCAGTAAATGCAGCAAAATGACATTTCCTCTCTCGGTAACATGACATTACATGTCCCATTTTGGGGTGGTATCTGTGCCATTAATAGTTCCTCTGTTTATACCTTGGAAACTATTCAAAATGATGCTTTAAAATGTCATGTGATGGGAAGATGGATAAACTTCAATGCTGATCTGTCCCTTAGGTAAGATCCATTTTGATACTGATAGCTATGGTTTCCATGTACTTGTCTGGCACATTTCATCCGCTGAAGGATCTCCGAGGATGTCACAGGAGTCTTATGCACATTATTTTCCCCACTGCTTTATCACAGTTGCCTCTGCGGTGAGGCCGTTCTGGGCTAATGCAATGTAGCCAACATGAAACATGTCAAGAGTTAAAGGTCTAGCTGCCTCTTTGAACCCTCTTTGGCCAAATCCATGGAGGACTGGTGCAAAGCCTTCTCCACCTGCATCTTCCACTTGGTGGCCATCACAGTGTTCTTTGGAACTGGCTATTCCATGTATTCACAATATTTTGTGCACTCCCTCACGTGTTTGGGCTCTTGCCTTCACCTGTCCTGGGAAGAAATCCCTGAATTCTCCCACTCTTAGGTTATCAGCTCCTGTGTATCTACAGTGGCTTCTCATCGGGTCCATCTGGGCATGAGGCCTGCAAGTCTTCCCTTCGGGAGCTGTGATGAGTAATTAACACAGTGACCAGCTTTCTTAAAAAGAACCCCAAAACCTGTGTTTCATCTTAACAACAAAAACACAGCGCAGCATGGAAGCAAAAGGATTTTCAGACAGTAAACCAGTCTAGGTGCACGAGTGTCTCACCTAAGGCTTAAGAACCCCTGGGGAGATCAGGAAGGCCCTTCTGCCGGACCCATGGCTATGTCAGCCTGAGCCTCACAAACAGCACCTGACAACTGACCCACCCTCTCTAGAGATTTGCTTTTTAACTATTTCATATCCGTTCATTCTATTCCCACTTATATAAGGGCTGTTCTGCACTGAAAACTGTCAGTGTAGCTACGTCTCTCTGGAGTGTGAAAAATCCACACACACCCTCTGAGNTACTCAGGACATTGGATTTAATCAATACAAAATTCCTCAAATCAACATGAAACAAAACATTTTTTTACATTATGACATATATATAGGAATTCTCAAATGACCATTTAATTAATTATACAAAAAGGAAGAGAATCAAGAGGAGAGACTGAGCCAGCCCCACCCCAGAATTTCCTATAGTCCAGTGGCTAAGGCCCATTCTTGTAATGTGGGGGCCCCAACTTCAAACCTTTTTCTCCATCTCAGGCAGAGGGAGTAACTGGTCCTGAGTATCCCACAGCCTAAGAGAATGACCTAACCATGAGGCTAATGCTTATAAGTGAGGCAGCGGTTCCACCTCCTTTCCTTTGCTTTCATCAAAATGCCTGCAAGTCCAAACGAATTATTTGGGGTCAAAACAAAAGGACGTGTTTCATTTTGACATTTCCAAAATGTTTCATTGTTGTTGACTTTTTGATTTGCCAAAAAAATTAGAAAAACGTTGTACTTGGTTCAACCGGAAGCCAATTTTTAATTGATTTTTCAAAACCAACAGCAAACTGAAAAATCTCTTAGTCGCCCAGCTTCAATTGTAACACAAGATACCTGGATAGGTTGGCAGGGACTGAAACTGCATCTATGGCTCTAAGAGCACAAGGCAGTATTGCCTGAGGTCAAAGGCCCAGTTCTGTTGGCTTGAAGCCAGTAGTAAACTCCAAATATTTCATGTGACCCAGAGGGCGACAGAGATCCCCTTGGTGTCTGTGAACATTACACTATCCTGTGACACAGGCACTGCCTCATGTTTATGTTTTGCTGAAGATGATAGAGTTACTCTGAGGTGTTGACAGTGAGCCCTTTTTTGTCTCCTCAGTCCGTATAACCCTCACTTTCTCACCCCTGGAGGAAAGGGCATCAGCCTAGGTGGAGAACCCAAGTCTTCTTGCGGGCAGGAGCAGCAGGCCAGAGGCAGCAACCTGGGAGCTGGCTGCAGAGGAAAGGCCCGATAGCAGGCCAGCTGGGAATGAAAGGAGGAGGTCGGCAGAGCCTGTTGCTCTAGCAGTGTACAGGACAATGGCCTGCATGCAACATGTGTTTGTTTGGACACACTACTGAGGGAACCCATTGCTACATATCTGTTGAGGGAGTCTCTTATGCCAGACAATTACTGTGGGAGCTCATTGCTACACAGCTAGGACTGGAGTCTCTCCAATTAGAGCTGCTCAAAATTCAGTGAATTTCAAAATTTCCAACCAAAGGTTTTGTCAACAGGTCAAGTATTGGTGAAAACAACAGGATGACTTTTTGTGTGTACGAGTGAAAAGTTTCATCGGCATTTCAAACACACCACAAAGTAGATCTGGTTTGAGGGGATTCCTCTTAGACTGTGAGACATCCATGTCTCAGCAAGGGCTGTTCTGTGAACAACCAGCCTCCATCCCTCTGGCTCCATGGTATGTCTATCTTGCCTATGTCATGGGCCAAATTGTGCTCTTGGTTTTCTCTGTGTGAATCCAGCGTAACTGCAGTGAAGTCCATGGAGTTCCTCTGCATTTACACTACCATAGCCAAGGGCAGAATTTGATCAAAATTGGCGAGCTCCCCAGCGGATGTAAATCAGAATATCTTTGTTGACCTATATGGAGCTATGTTGATTTATACCTGATGAGGACCAGGCTCTATGACAGTGTTATCTGAGTGTCTTTAGCCCCCATTTGGGATTTTAGGCTTAAAAGCGGGATATACCCCTTTAGTTTTGAGTCTATTTCACAACCTGTTCCTGGAGAGAAGGGCTTCTCTATGTGAAGCATATCCATATTTCTGCAATGAGCACATCCCTTTGAAAGAGGAAAAAAGAAGAGTAAACAAAACACCCAACAAATGCACATGTGATTTTTCCCAGCTCCCAGGAGAGATGAAGAACATTTTGATGATCCCATCAGTGGCTGGCTAGAGATTCAGAGCTCTGAGATGCTTCAGGGATTTTGCACTAATATGCCACTAAACCAGATATAAACATATCCATCATCCTGATGTGATCCATTTGGAACCGAGAAGCACGGTAGAGGCAAATTAGACCATTTATTTTGGATGTGGGGAAAAAAATCTTTCATTTCAAATTTCTGCAAATGGCTACAGCATTAGACCGATCCACTCAGAACTGAGATTTTTTGGTACAAGTGATTTTGGTTCTTTCCCCTTTTCTAGCTCAGCATAAGTTACACTGAAAAGGGAACACAACTCTTGAAAGTAGTCTTGAATTCAATCATGAGGTAAGCGTGTGAGGTTTTGAGATCAGTTCTGGCATCTGCAAATGATAAAGGAAATATCGTAGAATAATAAAAGTGTGTTTTGTGGCAATAATATTGTATTTTTCAATGATTTGTTCAATCTAGAAATGAGGGGGCGGGCAGGTGGAAGGACAAATATGTTTGTTTTAAATCCTCTGACGTGTCTTTTATGCTGGATGATGGCCGCCCTCCAGACAGAAGTCCTCACTGGCTTTTGCCAAAGCCCACTGAAGTCAGTGGGAGTTCTTCTGGTGAGTTCAGTGGGCCTTGGTTCAGGTTCCTACCTGCTGAGATGCTACTGTTTGATTCCGGGTGGTGTGGGATTTCCCAGCACAGCATCCCTTTCCTCTGTAGAAAGTCAGCCTGGTTCAGGGATGAATCACATTGGGAATGAAATGAGATGAAATAACTTTTCCAGTTTTTCTCTCTTTATTTTGAAGTGGATGAACAAGTATATTTTTGACTCATCATACTTGTAAAGAAAGCTGTGCCTGGATGCGATTGACTTGTATTATTTTTTTGTGATAAAGTCGCATCCAGACGCCCAAACCAAGATGAGAGACCTGGCCCCCATTTTATTAGGCACAGTATCGGCACACAGCAAGACATGGTCCCAGACCTGAAGAGTTACAATCTAAATAGAAAAAGATGGAGAACTAAACTAAACTATCGGTCCAAGGTCCCATAGGGAGGAATTAAACTCTCATTTCCTGAATCCCACTCCAATGCTTTAACTGCAAGACCATCCTTCCTGAGTGGCAGGGTCATGCACTCTGACCAGTTAGGTGGCTATCAGGTGCATGATCATTACGAAACAGCCTCTTTAAAGCATTAGCAGGTGTAAAAGCAGGGAACTATTAAATAAGAGCAGGCAGTTGGTATTATCTCTGTCTGTGGCATTAATGAGACTGTTACTGGAATACCATGTCTAGGTCTGGTGTTCGCACTTCAAAAAGAAGTTGACAAAAGGTTCAGTAGAGAGCTCCAAGAAACATTCAAGGACTGGAAAACATCCCTTCTACTGAGAAACTTAAGAAGCTCAATCTATTTAGTTTATCCAAGAGAAATTTTAATGGTGACTTGATCACCGTCTCCAAGTATCCCTATGAGGAATAAATTTCTGATGGTGACTTCTCTTTGGTCTAGGAGAAAAGGGCAGTACAAGATCCAATTGATGGAAGATGAAGCTAGACAAATTCAGACTAGAAATGAAGTGCCATTTTTAAACAGTGAGGGTAATTAACTATTGGAATAGCTTACCAAGGGTTTTGATGGATTCCCTATCACTTGACATCTTTAAATCAAGACTGGATGTTTTTCTGAACGTTATCTGATAAACATCGGGTGACACTCTATAACTTGGGGGAGCCCCTGTAGCTCCATATTCCTCATTTATATATAATTGTGATCTGGCATATAAAGCATGCCTTGTAAGGTATATGGGGAAAGGTTATGATCTGGGGAAGGTCATTTCTCTATCTAAATATGAATATCTTTAGTGCATATGAAGTTATGAGATTGTGTTGTATGGTTGTCAGTAAAACATTCATTTAACTGTTTATCTAGACCAGTGAGTTTGCCTGAAGTGACTGGTAAATGTGCTTAGGTTTTACAAAGGTTGGTGTAGATCCACTTTCCATTGATGATGTGGAGAACCCATTAATAAATTTTCACTGCTCGTCTTGAGCAGTGCAAGATGGTATATTCCTGATGTGCAAGGCTGGTATCTGGGGGGATTTGGCTGGTACCTTTCTCTGTGTGATTCATGAGTGGCTCTGGGAGCATTCATGCAATCAGCTGGGTGTGGGGCTCCACATGCAGTTGTGCTGAGTGATCACAGCACCTGGAGGGGTTGCTGCTTGTTACTAGCAAAGCATTGTGAGAGACAGCCCAGGCTGGAGAGTTGTGGGGGCACAATGGTCCCACAGTCCCAGGCTGCACCCCGGGGATCCCATCACAGTGGTGCAGAAAGAGGGTGAAATACACAGCTTGTTGTAATGAGCAAGATTTGCACTGCATACACCAGTCACTTGGGAGACGATGCCCAGGACCAAATGGCTGAGTCAGCATCTGTGCACTCAGCCCATGGCCCAGGTTTTGAGAGGGAACTGTGTAACCGACCTCCTGGAGGGGAACAGTCCCACAGCTGACTTCTCAGGGACAGAGAAGGGGTGGCAGAGGGGACTCCAATCCAGGTCCCAGTTTTTCAGGATGCTATTTCTGATAAGTTTTTGGAAAGTAACGGTGTCTCTTTACATCAAGATGCAGCTCCAATGCCTGTGATAACAGAGGAGTTGAGACCAGGAAATTTCCAGGTGGTAGTTTGTGAGAACTGAAATGACCTGGCTGATGTGGGGGAGCCGGGTTTTCCTCCAGGCTGGTGAGACACAGAGAGCAGTGGTGGGAAAGATGCTGGGAAAAGGTGCTTCTGATCCAAGAGTAGACACTCTTAGCCCAGAGAGCACAGACCACAGCCCTCGAGGAAAAGGGGGCAGGGAAGGACTCAGTGCTGGGAGGGGGAAACACAGGGTAACCCCCAAAAGGGAGCTGGATTTTTTGCATATGTAGAGTCCTGGGGTTGGGAGACCGCTCCCCAAAGGGCCAGCAACTTGCACAGCCATTGGTGAGCAAATGTAACCTGAATCAGAAAGT
Organism: Trachemys scripta elegans; assembly: GCF_013100865.1. Taxonomy (NCBI): domain Eukaryota; kingdom Metazoa; phylum Chordata; order Testudines; family Emydidae; genus Trachemys; species Trachemys scripta. Next base: position 140,380,934 of record NC_048301.1, on the reverse strand, counting down.
AACAAGAAGTTGCCCTGGAGAGGTAGTTTGAGCACACAACACATATCCCAGGAGAAACGAGAGAATATTTATGCACATATATTGTTCATCATGTATTTTTTTTTATTTGTCAAAGACTTAAAACAAAAATGCCCTGAAAATATTAAAGTGCTTGATTTACAAATCCTCAAACTATTCCAGTTTATACCATCTCCGGATCTAACCCCACAACTTCTGATTACAAGAGATCTTCATCTTTTGCAGGAAATCAGATGAGAGTACGTTTGTGTCCGGATGTATTTTCTGTTGGCTGAGTTGTTCGCTGCACTTGCATTTGCTATTTTGTTGTGGATTGTGTTTCTACTCATCTGTTAAGGCATCTAAAGCTGGCACAGATGTCTTTTAGGTCTTTAAAGTCTAAAGACAATGAATAATGTATGGGAGGCACAGGAAACTGCAGTGGAAAAAGCCTAAACTAGGGTGAGGATGTTCAGAGGAGGGTAAGGGAATGTGGCATAAGGATATTCCCATGGAACGAGGTGCTTGGTAGACCAGGATTCAACTACTTGTTCTGCCAAAGACTTTCCTGAGTTATCTTCACAATTTGCTTTATCTCATCGTGCCTCAGTTTCCCACTTGTGAATTGGGGACGGTCATAATTCCTGACCTCACAGGCGTGTAGTGAGGCTAAACACATTGAAGGTTGTGAGCTGTGCAGTTGTCATGCTACTGAGAAGCAGGTGAATGCCATGGATAGTTGGATGCCCAGCTCTCACTTAATTTCAAATGGATCAGTACATCTAACTTTCATATATTCTTTTGAAAAACCTACATGAGATGCTTCAAACAGCAGCTCCATGTTGGCCTGAATGCCCTGGATTTTACCTAGGGTTTATACACAAAGCAGACCTGGGTTTGGACAGAGTTTGGCTTATTAGTTAATGTAAACACTTTATTTTTTAAAAGATCACCTCCGGTTTAATTTGCTGGTCGTTCTGCAGTTCCATAGGCCCTTCAGTCCCTAGTTATCCAGCACTGGGTAATGTGACGTGCCATTCCACGGTGAGTCAAAGGCCGAGCCATTTCTTACACTGCCTCACCTGTGAAGTCGTGAAAATCCATCTTTTCCCTATAAGGGTTTGTACACATGATAGCTTTTGTCTTCAGACTGACTGGAACAAGGGGGCTATTGAGTAGCTAGATATCTGGCTTCCTTTAATTGCAAACATGAAAATCTCAGGGACAAACAGGGAGGACAGGTTTTTACATATTTGGACCATTGCATCTCTCATGTTGCGTTTTTGCACGCTAGGTTGCTGTGCGAGCATATTGAGCACTGATCCTGCGGGGAGCTGAAAACCTAACCTCCATTGAGGTCAGCCAGGAAGGATGGATGTGCCCTTTGCAGGATCTAGACTGTCAGGACAGCATAATCCACAGAAAAACAGCACAGAGCTCATTGTAACCCGGGCTCTCACAGTGTGGCTGTTTGTCATGCCTCTGTTGGCCAGAACATGAGCAGAGCTTTATGAGACAGCTGCAGCCTTCAAGCTGACGATCCTGGTTATTTTGCTTAAACAACACAGGCCTGTGCTTTGAGTCTCTGCTTTTAATATTCCGGTTTGGTGCATTGAAAAATCCCATATTTAACATTTCATTAAAAAAAGGAGGGTGTGTTTTTCCCCCTCTTAGTTCACATAAATGTATAATTGTTAGTTGCCTTGAAAATATCTTGTATCAGGGAGTTCAGAAAGTTCAAATACATGGAATACAACCGTTCATCCCTTTGCCCTCTTTTAGCTGTCAATAGCAGGTTTCATCGTTTTCTTAAAGGGCCTGCTCCAAAGTGCATGTAGTCAATGGAAAAACTGCCTTTGGCTTCCATCAGTATTGGTTCAGACCCTCATAGAGGGAGTGGGAACACTCAATCCCAAGGAAGTAGGAAAATATGAATGTTTTTCTATGCAAAATTGCAAGACAAAATTAAAAACAAACAATCAAAAATAATTTTCATTCAAATTTTCCATGGAAAATTTCAGCTGTTTGTCCCCCCAAAATAATAATTTAATGAATTGGGAATGTTGCCATGGTATCTAATGGGAGCTGTACTTCAAGTTCCTCATGTTCCCATTCTCTTCCATAGGCAGGGCTCACTGCTTGGACTACATCTTCCATGGTGCACAATTCACAGTCAAAATACTTCCGATTTCAGACAAAATATATCAGATTACGGCGGAACTATTTTATGTTATTTCCCCCTGAAAACACGGAATTTTCCATGGGAAATGGAATAAAATAAAACCCCATTTTCCAATTAGCTTTACACATTACTCCCCTATTAAATATTCTCTTTCATATCTCATTTCTGTGACAAGGGAAAACACCAACCTTTACTGTACATCAGAGGAGCCATGGGAGATATTTTGAGATAACCATTGTTCCGTCCCCTCATTTGCCTCTTCTTTGGTCACAGAGAGAATCTACAAGATAAATGGCATTGGGGAATTATACCACAGTGACTGGCTTCATCCTCCAGAGAATAACAGAAAATCCAAAGCTGCAAATCATCCTCTTCATGGCATTCTCCTTCATCTATTTCTGCACCCTGGTGGGGAATCTAGGGATGATCATGTTAATCCATGTTGATCCCCGACTCCACACCTCCATGTATTTTTTCCTCAGCAGCTTGTCTCTCTTAGATATTGGCTACTCCTCTGTGATTGCCCCAAAGACACTGGTCATCTTTTCTACAGAGACTAAAGACATTTCTTTTGCAGGGTGTGTGGTTCAGTTTTTCTTCCTCTCTCTTTGTGCCAACACCGAGCTTTGCCTCCTGGCAGTGATGGCCTACGATCGCTTTGTAGCCATCTGCAAACCATTGCTTTATCATGTAGTTATGTCCAGGAGAGTCTGCATCCAGTTGGTGGTGGGCTCTTATCTCTATGCTTTTGCCAATGCAATCACCCACACTAGTTCTTTGTTTTCTCTGTCCTTCTGCCACTTCAATGTCCTTGATCATTTCTTCTGTGACATCCCTCCTCTCCAAAAGATCTCATGCTCCAACACTCGCATCGATGAGCTGGTGCATTTCACCTTTGCAGCTATAGCAACCATTGTAACCATTGTGATCATCCTTGTCTCCTACACATATATCATCTTTGCCATCCTGAGGATCTGCTCTTCTAAGGGCAGGCGCAAAGCCTTCAACACCTGCGCCTCCCACCTGACGGTCGTTGCTCTGCTGTATGGGACTCTCTTCTTTATGTATCTGCGCCCCAGCTCCAGTAACTCAGCAGATCAGGATAAAGTGGTGGCTGTGTTCTATACCCTGGTGATCCCCATGCTGAACCCCCTGATCTACAGCCTGAGGAACAAGGAGGTGAAGGACGCCTTGAGGAGAACAATATATCAGAAAATTATTCCTCGCTGTATGTAAATATGGGGACTTTTTTACTGATCAGTATTGGAGCACAAGCATGAGCTAGTTCTAAGTCATTAAGTCAACATGCAGAAATATCCTTCATTATTTGATGTACAGGAGAAGACAATAAAGAAATGGAAACTTGAGCCAGATAATGCAGGAAGGTGTAATTTCACTTGATAACAATGTCCAGTAACAGTGTTACAGCTTTTCCATTATGCATTGTTATGTGATGTCTGCAAGAATAAGTATCTTCCTCATTTGTTTCATTTGCTACCAAACTGTGTCAGCTAGTGTATCAAGAGACACAAAGAGATGATATCAAGAATGTAATTTTTTTGGTTTATCACCTCAGTACCCACATCCCACACCAACCATCACTTTACAAGGAAATAAAGTACAGTGTATATGTGGAGGTATATTTGTAGATAGACTGACAGATTGATGGTTATGCACAGGGCTGGATGGGTAGCTAGACAGATCGATGTGTGGATAGACAGACAGACAAACATCATTGTGTACACACACATGCAAGAGGAAGGATGACCCATTGGCCAACCTAAGACTAATGAGGTCTGAGTTCAAGTTCCTGCCATGTGACCTTGATTAGGTCACTGAGAACCAGTTTTTCAATGTGGGTTAGGGGCCTAAATTCCTTTAAGAATCTTGGTCGCAGGGCTTGTCTACACATGAAATGCTATGGAGGCACCTCTGTATTCCTGAAGTTCTACAGTGTAAGCACTACCTATGCTTATGGGAGGGGTTTTCCGTTGGTGCAGATAATCAGTCTCCCCGCGAGGCGATAGCTAGGTCAACAGAAGAATTCTTCCTTGACCAAGCACTGTCTACACTGGGGGTTGGGTCGGTACAGCTACATCCCTCAGGGGAGTGGATTTTTCTAATTAAAATTCCTAGTGTAGAACAGGCCTTAGGGACGTGCTCTTATTCCCATTTTACAGCTGGGGAAGTCAGGCCCAGAGAGACTATCTCACAGGGGAGTAAGTACATTGAAGATTGTGAGATGTGCGGCTACTGAAGGAGCAATAAGAGTAGATAAGATCACGTATTACACCAAAGTAGCCACCTAGCTGTATACTTACCGGTCTACATTTGAAAAGTGAGTACTGATTTTGGATGCTTCCATTTTTCAGTTCCCAACCTGAGACCACTTCCCGGGACTGGGTTATCAGACAGCACTGAGCACCTGCCCTCTAAAACCTTTCTAAGAGGTCTCAGCTTGGGCACCCAAAAATTGAAACACCCAATACTATAGCAGAATGAGAACTCAGCTATAGTTAAGACCAGCTTTCTGTTTAAAACTTGACTGTTCTAAGTGCTCTAAAAGCTACACCACAGTTACTCAGATTGCCTCACAATTTGGTGTGCCTCATGGGGGTATGGGGCTCTGCTACAAACCCAAATTTGGGGCCATTTGATCACAGAGTTCCAGAGATACCCTAGCCCCAAAGAGCTTTTCTTAAACTTAACAGATTCTATACTTCTCCTTACCCAACATTAAATCTACAGACTGCTCTTGTCTCCTGCCTCACTATTGACAATACCCATGACAAGAAAAACCCGCTGCCCTGCTACTGACATAACCTACTCAATTTGGTATTGAAATGATGTAGCCTTAAGGGACACATGCACCTGTCAGGGATGGTCCAGATAATACTTGGTCCTGCCTCAGTGAAGGGGACTGGACTAGATGAACTATTGAGGTCCTATCCAGTGCTATATTTTTATGATTTATATCAGGAGTTCTCAACCTTTCCAGACTACTGGACCCCTTTCCAGGGGTGGATTTGGTCTCATGTACACCCAAGTTTCATGTCACTTAAAAACTACTTGCTTACAAAATCAGACATAAAAATACAAGTGTCGCAACACACTACTACTGAAAAATTGCTTACTTTCTCCTTTTTAATCATATAATTATAAAATAGATTGCACCCCTCCCATTGAGAAACACCGATATAGTACAGAGAGCAGTATAAAGAAGCCATTGTCTGTATATAATTTTAGTTTGTACTGACTTCGTTAGCACTTCTCATGTAATCTGTTGTAAGACTAGGCCAATATCTAGATGAGTTGATGTACCCCCAGGGCTGCGCGTACCCTGGTTGAGAACCATTGATTGATATGACTCCTTTCCTTCGATCACACACACTGGAGGACTGAGATCCATGTCTTGTCATATCTCAGTCACAGCTCTAGGATGCTTCTCAGACGAATCCCCAGATCTCCACATATCACAATCACAGCACTTCCAAGCTGCTCCAACTTATTCCTCTGCCATTCCGTACATCTACCATACAGTACAGTCAATGCAGCTGGAGTGCAAGCAAATCATTCCCAGTGGTTATTACCAGCTCCAGTGGGCAGAGTTACGGTTGTGTGGGCATTTCCCTGAACTTTGTATTTCCTGGTATTCACAAGTTTGAGTTTTGCTGAATTCAACATTCTGGAATGGCACGAGCCATCATCGGGCAACCAGAACTCTGTGTTAATGTAGGGTTTCTTCTGGCCATTTATTCACTAGTTAGATAAGAATCATACGCTTTACAGCAATATTTTCCAGACTATCTGTTGCATGCCTTTATTGGTTCTTGTCTAATACTGAGATTGTACGCCCCTTGGGGCAGGGAACATGTGATTCTGATTTAATTTTGAAACACCTTGCACACTGCTGGCTGCTCTGAAAATAATAATAATAATAAACATAATAACAGTGTGATGCTAACATGTTAGCTTAATACACTGCTGGTCGGTGCTCAGATATTATGGTGATGTTGATCTATACAGAATAGAATCAGAAATTGGAGCTTTATTTTAGGCCTCCTTCCACCCAAATGCGGAAGATCAATGATCCTTGTGCAAGAAAACAGGAATAGAAATAGTGGGCATGTGAGTAAAAATCTCTTCTCGCACCCCCGCTCCCAACAGAACAATAGATCTGAGGGCAATTATTCTGTACCCAAAATCTCTGGCTGCACCACGAGTCTAGTTACGTAATTGTGCGATTCTGTCATCAAGAAATCTGAAAACTCCAGGGAATCTGTCTTGGCTTTATAAGCTAGCAATAAACACTTCATCTTAAAACTCCGTCCTTTTACTAATGTAAATCCTTCGAGGTCTTTCAGTAAATGCCAGCTTTCATCAGCAGGTAGGTTTCACGGGGATAAATAAACCACTGTATTTTCCTGAGCTAGAAGCATCTTCTTTTTAATGTAACCCTATTTTATCTTATTTATTGGTTAGTCGAAGTGAAATGTAGCTAGCAGGCCGGAAAGCTGAAATAATAGGAAGCAAATGGTGCAGAAATTATTCATGATGGACAAGATTCTGATAAATCTCTCTTGTTGGGAAGTAATTTAATCCTCAGATTGCACCATTCATTTACATTGGTTAGTCATGGGATAAAGTATTAGGCAGCATTAGACCTGGTTGGAGATTTTAAATTATAATTAATTTATATAATTTTAATGATAATTAATTACATTTTAAATTTTGTGGGAAATTTCATGCATCACCATTGCAGTTTTTACAAAAAAACAAAAACAAAACAGCAGTGCCCCTCCTCTCTATGTAAATATTTTGGGTTTGAAAAAATGTTATGAAAATCTGTAGGGTTTTAGGTTCCAAATTTCACAACACATTGAAAATGTCCCACCCCAAATATTTGGGGTTTGTTTTCCTTTTTTTTTCCCCTGACACATCAGAGGAAGTTAGACTACACTGAAAATTTTCTGCAAAAATGCATTTTAAATAAATCCAACCACCTCCACTCAACATGGGTACCAATATATCACATTCTGGTCCTAAACAAAGCAAAGGGCTACATAGATGACAGACAGTTTTATTGAAGAGTTAGGAAACCCAAAGTTAAAGATACAGATGCCATCTTAATTCTTTCCCCTTCTGAAGATTCATCATAAGAGTTCAGATAGTTTTAAGTCAATTAAGTTTTGCCACTTGTCTTTAATAAGATCAGGATTTAGTGCAAAATATAGATATATATGCACCTGACATGAAAATTATCCATATATTTCTAACCAGTAAAGGAGCACTAAATGACAAACTCACTTTTCTGCAACACTGAAAAAAATGTCCATGTGGCTCCAGGTACAAAGTATGCACTGTATAGCGTGGAGGTAATGCCACAGATAAGGCCGAGTTTGCTTCCACTTAAGCAGAGATTCACTGTGGTGTGCTGAGATCACTGCCTTCCATGCTGATCTTATTAACTCCTTGTTTCCTTGTACTCCCCTATTAATCTGTCTTTGTCCAGTTGTTGCCTCTTGACATATTTAAGCCATGTCGTCCTTGTATTTACAGCACTACGCTCTAACTAAAGAATGAATTTTCTGAGAATTTGCTATTGCATCTGTTAATACATTTCTGAGTTAAAATTAATTAAAAAATATGTCCTTTAAAAATTTAACACAGTGTCAAACCATTTATTTCTCCCTAAATAACCCAACCCAGGTCCTCCCTATTTCAATGGAAATTACCAGTCTTGGGTGGATCTGGGGCAGTGGTTGGTTTCTCAAAACAACTTTTTAGGTCTTTTTCCCTTTTATTTTACTTAACTGAAAATGTCCCCTTCGCAGTAAAGTGTATTAACAAAACACTATTGATAGTGTCATAGTCTTTGAAACAATTCACATAGTAATTTATTTCTAAATCACTGTCCATGCAAGCTCGTTTTCATTAGTACTCTGTGGTGTTATATTTCGTGTGCTGAATGTTGTCTACATACTCATTTTCATGTGAATGGTTTTAAGGGACACTAAGCCAAATTCTGCACCCTCTACCACTGGGTTATTTTGAGAGTAAATGCATTAACTACTGTGCAGTCACAATGGAGTCTAACAACTTGTCGATTGAAGGATTTAGATTTATTTATAAGAATATACTATTTCAGGACTGCATCATGATCATACAATTGATGATGTTCCAATAATTAATTTGAGTGACAGTTATTATGTTAACCAACAAGAGGCACTGAACTGGGACTCTCTAGAATGCAAAGCAGGAGTGTCTACAGTTTGGCTAAAGAACCAGCCATTGAAGCAATGGGCTATAACAGAAGCACATCCTCTGTACATCAGGCAGTGAATGTGACACACATAACGCATGCTAACTAGTGGGTTACAGATACACTATGTACGTTAAGGTCATACGTCGCTATGCATTCCAGACTGTTTTAATTTGTCCACTGCCTGCTCTATGAAGTTCTTGCAGCTATTGCCCGCACTCACAGGAAGATGGGGCACTCAAAAGCCCAGAGCCTGCACAGAGCACTGTATAAATGGAAATCAGTTGCTACAAGCATTATGATTAATTATTTTTCCCTGCAGATAACGAGGAAGTTAACACGAATGACTGGAGACAATCACACCACAGTGACCAAGTTCATTCTCGTTGGATTAACAGATTGTGTGGAGCTGCAGGTCCCTCTTTTTGTCACATTTTTTTCTCATCTATCTCATCACCCTGCTGGGGAATATAGGGATGATCTTGGTAATTCAGATCGAGCCCCAACTCCACACGCCCATGTACTTCTTCCTCAGCAACTTGTCTTTCCTAGATGTCTGCTATTCCTCCACCATTGCTCCCAATATGCTGGTCAATTTCTTAGTGGAGAGCAAAGCCATTTCTTACAGCGGGTGCATTATGCAATATGGCTTCTTTGTTGTGTTTGTCACCGCTGAGATCTTCCTCCTGGCTGTGATGGCATATGATCGTTATGTGGCCATCTGTAATCCACTGCTCTACACGGTCACCATGACCAAGAGGGTCTGCATAACGCTGGTGGTTGGGTCGTATTTCTCGGGCTTGATTAACTCTTTGATAAACACAAGCAGTTTGCAGAGATTATCCTTTTGTGATTCCAACGTCATCAATAACTTTTACTGTGATCTCACCTCTCTCCTGAAACTCTCCTGCAGTGATGTCTCTGTCAACGAGAGGCTACTCTTTACCTGTGGCAGTTTGTTTGAAATGAGCACGTTTCTGATCATCATCATCTCGTACATTCTTATTGTAATTGCTGTGCTGAGGATTCGTTCTGTCCAGGGCAGGCGTAAAGCGTTCGCCACCTGCGCCTCCCACCTGACAGCTGTTACTATGTTCCATGGGACCATTTTCTTCATGTATTTGCGACCCAGCGCCAGCTACTCACTGGATACAGATCAAATAGCCTCCGTGTTCTATACGATAGTGATCCCCATGTTGAACCCCCTGATCTACAGCCTGAGGAACAGGGATGTGAAATGTGCTGTAAGGAAAGTGCTAAGTAGAAAAGTGATTATTACTCAGTGAAATTCTAGCATAACATCCTTCAGAGTAACTAACGGGGAAGGGGGGTAGGAAAAAGGGGTCTGTGCTGGGGTGGAATCAAGAATTTCATGCCAGCAGCATAGCCAAAAACAGTGTAAAGGTTCTTCCAGGTCACCGATGTGTAAGGTGTTTATCAAAACCACACAATGTGCATTGCATGATATAAATTCACTATATCACTTAAAAGTTCTATGATCTCAGATCCTGAGTAGAACAGCGTTGTATCAGTCTGCTCAATTTTTAATCTAAATAAATAAAACACCTTTCACATAACCCCCACCTTCCCAAGTGCTCAGCCCACTCTCATGGTGAACTGGATGGTGTACCAATACTCCTGACCCCCACTGGGTGGAATCAGAGTTATGTTCACAGCATACACATAGAGACATTAGATGAAAGCATAAAATACACTTTTGGAAGGTTGCAACATAATAAACACTTTTATTTCTTTAGAATTCAGAACAATAACATACAAGAACCTTGAAACAGAGAGAGACAAAGCAGGCTGCTCCCTAAGGCTATGTCTACACTGCACACTCCTTCTGGTGGCATGTAAAGCCCCTCACCTGGCTTGTCTCCTAGCACCAGTATAAATAGCAGTGTAGATGAGGAGGCATTGCTTAGATGAGTAAAGACACAACTGAACCCGTAAGGTATGTACCCTGCATGGTTCTGTACATGCCCAACCACTGCCTCCTCCATCTCCATCTACACTGCTATTTTTAGCAATATAGCATCACTCTATGTTACTGCC
>NC_048301.1:140350500-140370335 GCF_013100865.1 Trachemys scripta elegans | reverse complement strand
CCTCTCCTTCGGGCAGGGTGGTACCAATGCTTTGCCAGAATTCGTTGTTGATTAACTGCATCCTGTTTGCGCTAACAAGGTGCTAATTAAAACTCTAACGCATGAAATTCTGCTCTCCGGTTTCTTGGATTCTCAGGGGTGTGTAGTTGGGGCTGTTTATTCTGTCACTGAGGAGGAGGTGGGTGGGCGTGGGTCAGGCCTAGTGGTTAGAGCGAGTGTTGGTAGCCAGGAAACAATGCCAGGGGTCAGAGCGGGTTGTGTGTGTGTGGGGGGGGGGGGGCAGGCCACAACCCCATATTGCCAAGTTGAGCATTGGACCTAGCTGGGGGACAAAACAAGAAGGGGCCACCCTCTGTCACGGACTCACAGATCGTGCCCACTCTTGGCCCTGTGGTGTTATACCACAAACTTATACAGGATCGTTTTAGGGGTTAAGACAAAGATGCCACATTTATTATGATAACAATTTGATTTATGACCAATATCCCAACCCCTCTACACCCTGAACCCTCTCCTGCACCCCAACCCCCAGCCCTGAGCCCCCTCCCAGAGTCAGCACCCCAACCCCCCTGCACCCCAAGCCCCCTCCTGCACCCCAACCCCCAGCTCTGAGCCCTGTCCTAGAGCCAGCACCCCAACCCCCCTGCACTCTGAACCCCCTCCTGCATCCCAAACTCACTCCTGAACCCTGAACCCCCTCCTGCACCCCGAACCTTCTGCCCCAGCACGGAGGCCCCCCCCCGACCCAGCACCCTGAACCTCCCCTGCACCCTGAACCCCCTGCCCCAACCGGTGAATGTGAGTGAGGATGGGGGAGTGTGAGTGACGGGGTGGGGGTATGGCATGAGGGGTGCAGGGCCTCAGGGAAGGGGCGGCGTAGATCCTGGGTTGCCCTTAAATTCAAACAGTGACTTTGGACGTAAAAAGGTCAGAGCCCCCTGTGCCAACCCACGTGTGCCGGTGACGCTGGCCCAGCTCGGGCTGCGGCGGGACTTTCCCTGCCCTCGGCCGGGCGACGGGCTCACGCGACGGCTCCCAACAGTCACCGCTGGAGCCCAACAACCTGGGCTAAACATCTGGCGTGTTTCACGGCGTGTTTGTTCCCCCGCTGTGCTTTCACTCCAGATGTGTCAGCCAAGATACCCCTGACCCTCACTTCGTCAAACCCTTTTCTCATGGGCTGGGTTGGGGGGTTCATGTGCTGCATATCGAGTGTCGTCTCAGCCACGCTAGCGATACCGGTGCCGAGTTCGTGAGCCGGACACTGGCTTGCCGGCAAGCATCTGCTTTTGGCAGGGCCTGGCTGTTGCTCGTAGCATAACTTTTGCTGACTTTGGTTCAGGCCTCGGGCCTCCCGCCAGGCCGAAGCGTCAGGCTCTTTCTTTCTACTACATTCCCCCCACGTTTTGTCTTTGTATGGGGAGGATGTTTACTCATTGTCCTGGAAACGCAGAATGCCTGGATGGGCCCCCTCTCGGAGACAGCACCCTGAACCCTCCGGCACCCCGAGCCCCCTCCTGAACCCTGAGCCCCCTCTTGAACCCTCAACCCCCTCCTGCACCCCAAGCCCCAGCCCTGAGCCCCCTCCCAGAGCCAGCACCCCAAACCTCCCCTGCACCCTGAGCCCCAGCCTTGAGCGCCCCCCAGAGCCAGCACCCTGAACCCCCTCCTGTACCCCAAGATAACACTGTTATCCAGCCACCTTCCATTACCACCCCTCCATTCCTGCCCCATCCATCCCTCGATCTCCATCTTCGACTGAGGGACAGACTGTATTGTCCAGCGGTGTCAGTCCCTCACGGTGGGCCCGGGACGGTGCTTGGGGCCTGGCACTTTGTGGGCGAGCTTTGGGGCCCCTACCAAGCAATCAGCATGTCTGGATAATCCGGGATTTGCATGGGGCAGGTATATGGGAACGTAGGTTTAGTCTGTGTGTAGCTGTGACCCCACCTCGTACCCAGCACTGCGATCGGTTCTTTCCCCAGCCGGGGTGTCGCTGCCCCTTCTCCTGTGGTGCCGCAGAGAGTAACGCCCTCCAGGGCTCCCACAGTCACCACCCGGTGGCTGAGTGTCTGATACTGGGACAGGCACAATCCGGTGTGTCCCGCAGAGCTCAGGGTACGCAAAGGAAACCCGAGCATTGGAGCAGGGACATGTCATTGACCCAAATGATGACCAGGGGCTTTCTTGACCCAATTTGTAATTATTGTGTAACTTCATCATTTTTTTTTTTACCAGTATATTTTTCCCTTGCCTTCCTGGTGTTTGCTGCCATTCGTTTGTGAATTTTTACCTGTGTCTTGGGTAAACAGTGTAGCAACGTCAGGCACATTGTAAATGAGGTACAGCGATAACATAATACCGTGATAATAAACAATACAGCGATAACATAATACAGTGACAATAAACAATACAGCGATAACACAATACAGTGACAATAAACAATACAGCGATAACACAATACAGTGACAATAAACAATACAGCGATAACACAATACAGTGACAATAAACAACACAGCGATAACACAGTTGCTTTTACATAGTAGCCTAATTCATCCATATTGCAATGCTAAAGATTTAAACCCCAGGCACATGAACTACCTTTGCTTAATAATGTACATTTCGATCACAGTTAGACCTGGTCCAGCCAGTAGTTAGCTGATTGCCAATTGTCCGGGTCTGGTAGGCTGAGGTGTAGTTGACCAGTGTGTTATTTATAAAGCAATTCATTTTTCTTTTCTTGATGCCTGGGGGTTTCTTCCCTGTTACTGCTACATTCTGGTGGTTTCGGGGTGTGATCTCTTCTGGTGTCTTGGGTCCGTGGGATGCAGCCTTAAACAGCTTCCGTTAGTTAACATCATCAAGTTTTTGCTTGATGGTTTTAAATTTCTCTTGTTTTCTGCAACCAATGTTTCGTACACAGATGAACTTGATTTCCAATGCAATGGGGACCAAGTCTTTTCTCACACACGCTATGCTTCTGCAATTGTTGTGCAGACGTTCATTTTCACTGGAGGTGCATTGCTAATATTTTATACTAATAGAATGCTTGCCTGCTCCCCATCTTCTATGAGAAGGTGTATTGCTTTCCCCGGCTGGCCACTTCGCTTTAGCAAAGGCGCTAGCAACACATTTTGGTTTTTTGCACCCAAATTGTTAAAGTTGATTTGTTTGTAACACCAGGTCCACTGCTAACTTCACCAACTTCTACTTCCCTTTAACATAAGATAAAAGAGAATAAAACATTAAACCAACCGGAATTTTCAGTGCAAGTCGATGCAAACACTTGGCGGGTATTAAACTTTCATGACACTTGGTTGTGTTTGGGAGCCAAAAGTGGAAACCTGTTGAAATGGTTTGGTTAGCGTCAGCGTTTTGCAGCATAACCGGACATAACATAAATTGGCATATTTTTAACAGTTTTGTTATAGCATTCTCAGCACTATCTATTTAATACTTGATAAAGGTGCAAACACGTTTATAAAACCCAGACAGAAAACTGACCTTTTGTTAATATTACTGTGATGTTCCCCTCTGGTGTTATCTGGACCGGTGATCTGCTCGGTCACCCCAATCCTTGACTCTGGGAGCCAGCCTTACCCTGGTCTGGTGTGAGAACCCCACCCCTGGGCTGTCCACGCACAGCCTCTGGCATGTAACTGCTCCTTGGATTGTGCAACCGAATGACACTAGCCAATATCTCTGGTCCCAGACACAACCCTGGGAACCTCCGTCTGGCAGTGTCCAGTTATACCCGCTGGACGCTGCAAGCTTATATGAGTTCATCAATTTAACAAAGAAATTGATATGTCCCAGGCTTGTTATCCCAAGGGCGGGTCTCTGACATGCTTCAAACCAAACACACTGCTTCAGGTCGAATAAACAAACAGATTTATTAACTCCAGTGATAGATTGTAAGTGATTGTTTTTGCCTGCCGGGTTCTGTGAGGGCTGGAGTCACCTGAGAGAATTCAGGATTTACTCCAGGGGAGCTGAGGCCCAGGACTCGATCCTGATCTCAGCTCTCCGGGGTCAATCTGGAATCACTCCCTGACTGCCGTGGGGTGAGAGCTGGATTCTGGTCTCAGCTCCCCCTGGTCTCCTGCACCCCTAACTCTGCCCCTCCAGGGTGCCAACATGAGGTGGGACCCAGGTATCCTGCACCCCTAATCTCCCTCCCCCAGCCTACACACACTTTGGGGGCAGGACTTGGCTTTTTTGGGCTGGACTATTTCCTGGGACTCTCTTTCCCCGATTCCCAGGAAGCCGCGTTATGCACCCCGAGGCGCCGTACGGTGACACAGCCAGGCCGGGCAGGACGCAGTGCCGAGGGTCGTGTACTTTGGATAGAGAATATCAAGGTGTATTTGGATCGATTTCCTTGTTTGCCGCTGCCTGGGGGCCACATGGGGCGGCAGACACCGATTCCCTGACCGCAGCTGCAGAGATTCGAAGTGTTAGCGCGTTACAGCCGTCACGCCCCAACTGGTCAAGGTCCCGTGTCAAAATCTACAAAGGCGACTCCCTCAAAGCCAACTCAGAGGCATTTGGGTCTCTGCGCCCAGCCGTCCATTTCAATGACGAATGGCGATGTTTTTTGCCTGGGTTTGTGTGAGTGCAGAGACGCTGGGGGACCAGAGACCACGTGTGAAACATCGGGACAGGGCGGGGGTGGGGGGGATAGGGTCCTATATAAGCCAAATCCTCTGTCAGGGTTCCCACCCCACTCTGAACTCTGGGGTACAGACGTGGGGACCCGCATGAAAGACCCCCTAAGCTTATATTCCACCAGCTTAGGTAAAAAACTTCCCCAAGGCACAAATTCCTTTCCTTGTCCTTGGACGGTATTGCTGCCACCACCAAGTGATTCATACAAAAATTCAGAAAAGGGTCACTTGAAGTCCCTATCCCCCGCCAAATATACCCCCAAGCCCCTTCACCCCCCCCATTCCTGGGGGGCGGGATAGCTCAGTGGTTTGAGCATTGGCTTGCTAAACCCAGGGATGTGAGTTCAGTCCTTGAGGGGGCCATTTAGGGATCTGGGGAAAAAATCTGTCTAGGGATTGGTCCTGCTTTGTGCAGGGGGTTGGATTAGATACCTCCTGAGGTCCCTTCTAACCCTGATATTCTATGAATATACCAACCAATTGGTTACAGTGTGAGCACAGAGCAGACACTCTGGTTTTTAGGACACTGAAAATTAACCAGGTTCTTAAAAGAAGAACTTTATTATAAAGAAAAAAGTAAAAGAATCACACCTGCAACATCAGGATGGAAGGTAATTTTACAGGGTAATAAAAAGATGTAAAACACAGAGGATTCCCCTCTGGACTCAGCTTCACAGTTCCAAAAACAGGAATAAACCTCCCTCTTGGCATAGGGACAATTCACAAGCTAAAACAAAAGATAACCTAACACATTTCCTTGCTATTACTTACAATTTCTGTAATTCTTAGATGGATTATTCCCGGTATGTTTTCAGGAGATGTTGTCCCTGCTTGGCTTCTCTCTCAGTCCAGTCTGGAGAGGGAACAAACAAAAAGAGCCACAAACACCCCTCCCCCCCCAGATTTGAAAGTATCTTCTTTCCTTATTGGTCCATTTGGTCAAGTGCCAACCAGGTTATCTGAGCTTCTTAACCCTTTACAGGTAAAGCTTCAGTACAGCTGCAAGGAGGGATTTTCTGCTACTCTTCTCTGTATGTTTATGACAACCCCGAGCACTGGGGGTGCCCTATACAATTGGGACTGTGCTAAGACGAGGCCCTGACACATAAACCCTGGTATGAGGCCTGAACCAAAGGAATGGTCAAGACTTCGTGAACACAAAGCAACGTGAAGCGGTGAGCCAGAGGCAGGCCCTGCCCACAGACTCTGGCAGGGAGGCTGCTAATTGGACGTATACACATAGCTAAAGGGGATCAAGCACTAATAGACTGGCTAGGCAGCAGTTCTGCAGAAAAGGACCTAGGGGTCACAGTGGACGAGAAGCTGGATATGAGTCGACAGTGTGCTCTTGTTGCCAAGAAGGCTGCCAAGAAGGCTACCGGCATTTTGGGCTGTATAAGTAGGGGCATTGCCAGCAGATCGAGGAACGTGATCGTTCCCCTTTATTCGACATTGGGGAGGCCTCTTCTGCAGTACTGTGTCCAGTTTTGGGCCCCACACTACAAGAAGGATGTGGAAAAATTGGAAAGAGTCCAGCGGAGGGCAACAAAAATGATTAGGGGGCTGGAGCACATGAGTTATGAGGAGAGGCTGAGGGAACTGGGATTGTTTAGTCTCCAGAAGAGAAGAATGAGGGGGGATTTGATTGCTGCTTTCAACTACCTGAAGGGGGGGATCCAAAGAGGATGGATCTAGACTGTTCTCAGTGGTGGCAGATGACAGAACAAGGAGCAATGGTCTCAAGTTGCAGTTGGGAGGTTTAGGTTGGATATTAGGAAACACTATTTCACTAGGAGGGTGGTGAAGCACTGGAATGGGTTCCCTAGGGAGGTGGTGGAATCTCCTTCCTTGGAGGTTTTTAAGGCCCGGCTTGACAAAGCCCTGGCTGGGATGATTTAGTTGGGAATTAGTCCTGCTTTGAGCAGGGGGTTGGACTAGATACCTCCTGAGGTCCCTTCCAACCCTGATCTTCTATGATTCTAATAGGCTAAACATGGGCCAGGACGGCACCAGAACAGTCTGGTACAAACACGTTCCACAGAGATAAGAAGGAATGGGCTGATCCATCCTAAAGACAGGGGCAAAAGGATAATATGATGGATAGAGTTGTTGGTTCGAACCAACATGTACCAGGAGAGAGGCAGCACCCCAACACGCAGAGGGGTTGTACCTCGATACGTCAGGAGTGATGTGTAACTTGTTTGTACCTGTGTATAAGAATGCACCCCTGGGGCGGTGTCTTTGTCTGGCCTAGGGGCAGTGGAGAGTCCCGCCACTGACTGACCCGGTCCATTGGCAGGGAGCACATATGTACTAGCAGAATGGTAGACATCTGATCCGGGGAGCTAGAGACTGTGTTTCATTTGGCAATAAACCTGGCTGGGTGCCTTCGTACCTTATCGGAGTCTGTGGTCATTGGGCAGTTTGCTCGAGATCTGCTGTGCCAGCTATCTGCAGAGCTGGGGCAGCACACAGAGGGAACACGCACGCAGCCGACTGTTATCAACACTGAACAGAGCAGAGCACCACACCGGTGGCGTCTGACGACAGGGACATCTGGTCACCCTAGATATTTTTATATATAAGCAGATATAAATGTAGTTTCCCACTAGGGGGCGCCAGCTCCTATCCGACCCCTGGGCGTGGGACTTGTTGGCTCAGGGGGCGGGGAATGGGGCATGGGGCCTGTCCCCTCTAGGGGGCGCCGGCTCCCATCCAGCTGCAGGGAGCAGGTAGGGGCCAGCAGGGGGCACCATGGAGCAGGGACTGGAGTTGGGGGCTTGGCAGGAAGCACCCCATACCGCCTCCTGCACCCGAACCCCCTCCTGCACCCCAACCCTCAGCCCTGAGCCCCTTCCCAGAGCCAGCATCCCAAACCCCCTCCTGTACCCCATACCCCATCCTGCACAGCAAGATAACACTGTTATCTGGACACCTTACATTACCCCCCATCCGTTCCTGCCCCATCTGTCCCTCGATCTCCATCTTCCCTCGTATGACTGACGGACAGACTGTATTGTCCAACTGTGTCAGTCCCTCACGGTGGGCCCGGGACGTTAATTGAGGCCTGTCTCTTTGTGGGCAAGCTTTGGGGCCCCTCCCGAAGAATCAGCATGTCTGGATAATACGGGATTTGTGTGGGGCGGGTATATGGGAATGAGAATATAGGTATAGTCTGTGTGTGTACTGTCACGGACTCACAGGTTATGCCCACTTGTGGCCCCGTGCAGTCCGTGAGGGGTGCCCCTTTCAGTGCAACAGCCCTTCTCGGGGGTCCACTCTCTCTTGGGGTCAGGTCCCTCCACCTCCTGGAGCCGCACCTCTCTGAGCCTTAGCACGTCTGTCTCTGCCGTGGGCCCCCGCAGGGAGTCCACTCGCTCTGGACCCCCGGGGCCTCTGCCCCCAAAGGGGTTGATGCCACCCTGTTCTCTAGACTGGAGTGACTCTCAGCCAGCGTAAAACAGGAGGGTTTATTGAGAGTTGAACCCAGCACAGGAAACTCTCAGGGCCTCAGGCCTGGCCTCCCTCAGCCCAGCACATCCCAGTCTCTCTGCACCCAGGTGGGCTCCGCCTGCTCCCCCTCTCCAGCCCAGAGCCCCCCTGCTCCCAGCTGGGCATCTGAGATCCCCGGCCCCAGGCCCCGCCTCTGTCCATTGTCTTCTCTCCAGGTAAACAGGGTCGCCTGGGCCTCCTCTCCCCTCTTCTGTCCTCTGGCCCCCTCTGGCTGGAACCGGCTGGTCAGGTCGCCGGGGTCCTCTCCCCGCAGCCCATTGTCCCCCCACTGGCCAGAACTGGCTGTGACTCCCAAGCTGGGCCTCCCGGTCGTCAGGTCACCGGTTGCTGGGGTGTCCCTCCTCCAGGCCACTGACTGGGGTCCCAAGTTCCCTCTCCGGTCCTCTGTAACAACAAACTCCCTCTCCCCTCCCCTCGTTAAACCAGTAACACCCAGGGGCACTGAGTCCCACTCCCTCTGCATGCAAACCATTGGAAAAACAAGAAAATCCCCCACTTTGTCACATCCACCTCCTGGGACCTCGATCTGATGAGACGGGGCCACAGAGAGGGACCCAGGGGATCCCACCACCTCCCCACCTA
This sequence comes from Trachemys scripta elegans, assembly GCF_013100865.1. NCBI lineage: Eukaryota > Metazoa > Chordata > Testudines > Emydidae > Trachemys > Trachemys scripta. The sequence continues at coordinate 140,361,573 of NC_048301.1, read as the reverse complement.
GATCCGGTCCAGGGCTGCTGAGCGGGGCTTTGCCGTGGGGCTCTGGGGACCGAAGTCAGATCTGGTTTAACTCCGTTTCGTCTGGACGGGGTTAGTTTCACGCTGTGGCCCGTCGGTCGCAGGACCTGTTAGACCTGGGCGAGGGGCGTGGAGCGAGCTGGGACCCGCCGCGGGGAACCGCTCGGAGCCGCCCAACGGCTGCCAGCTTTGGGAGCCGGGCGGGCGACTCTCCCTGCCCATCCGGCGGGCAGCCGGCTCCCACCCTCCTTCGGCTGCCCGGAGCCTGGCTCTGCGGCCGGGCTCCGTTCCTGACGCACACGACGGGAATTTTCCCTTTGCCCAAAAGCGTCGTCCCTTGTGCCGTCTGCAATCCGAACTGGGCGACTTCCCTGGCCTGTCCCTGCAACCCGGCCAAAACCCGTCCGCTGCAACCCGGGGGCTCCCCAGACAAAGGGAGATGTCTCCCCGGGCAGCCCAAACGAACCCGCCTCCACCGCGGGGCTAATGAGCCAGTTCCCTCTGTCCTTACCCGGGAGGAGGGAGGTTGAAGGCTGGGTCTGCCTGGGCCGTCCCACTCTGCTGAGCGCAGCCGGCAGCGTTTTGGGAGCGACAAGGAAGAGCGTTGGCTCCAGCTGTAGCTCCAGCCAAACACAATCTCTGGTGCTTGCGGGCGAATCATGTGGGCGCTGCCCAGGAGCCGCTGGGAACCGCGGCCCAGGAGGTGAAAAGTTCCCAGGCCGGGTGCTGAGAAACCCGGGGATTTGGGGGGGTTCAAAATCCAGAAATGGGGCTGAAAAGCTTCTGCACTGCCGGGGAATGTTCCTGAGAGTCGGGGCGAACCCCAGGAGGGCTGAAGTGACACATCTTCGGGGGGATCCTCACGGCCCCTTCAGCCTGACCGCGCCACGAGCCTGGGAAATGCCAGGGTCTTTTATTGGCCTTCAGGGTTCTGGCAAGGCTGGAGTAACAGGGTGTGATTTTGGATTGACCCTGGGGGAGCTGGGATCAGAACCCGGCCCTGCCCCCATTGCTGTCAGGCGTGACTCCGGATCCGCCCTGAGGGAGCTGGGATCAGAACCTGCTCCTGCTCCCTTTCCAGTCATGGTGTGACTCTGGATTTAGCAGCAGTATTAAGCCCTTTCTCCCGTCTCACGGGCCCCAGGCCCTAGCGGAGACATGGATGCACAAGGAAGCTGATTTAAGGAGCCGGGGTTATTCTGTGCTGGGGGAGGGGGAGCCAGGACTCCTGGGTTCTATCCTGGCTCGGGGTGGGGGCTGGGGTCTAGTGGGTTCGAACAGGGGGGTGGGAGCCAGGACTCCTGGGTTCTATCCCGGCTCGGGGTGGGGCCTGGGGTCTAGTGGGTTCGAACAGGGGGGTGAGAGCCAGGACTCCTGGGTCCTCTCCATCACAGCCACAACACGGCAATGGCAACGTCTGGGTCGCAGACAACGCAAAGGGCAACTCTAGTTCTGTCTGGCTGCAAAGCCGCTTGTGCCGAATGCCAAGAATAGAAAAGAGGAAGTTGAGATCAGAATCCAGCCGTCACCCCGCTGCAGTCAGGGAGTGACTCCGGATTGACCCCCAGGGGACCCGAAATCCAAATTCAGCCCCAAACCCATTTACACTGCAGCCGGATTTCGATCTCAGCTCCCCCGGAGTAAATCCTGAATTCTCACAGGTGACTCCGGCCCTCACACAACCCGCCAGGCAAACAAAAACCATTTCTTTCAATCTCCTGATGAGTCAAGAAAAGCTCAGGCTTTTCAGGGATTTCCCAGCATTTAGGGGTCCCAGGCTGGGGCGGGTTTATGGTTCCTTGTGTATCACCGGCAGTTCCCAGGTGATTGGCAGCAGATACACGGACTGTATTTGTCTTTGGCTATCTCTTAATCCAACTTCTCACCTCCTTGTTCCTGTGTAACCGCTCCCAGCTGCCAGAGACTCCCACCTCCCTCCCACTCGCAGGCTACGGACATTGCAGGGGGTCTCCAGACGGCTTCGTCGGGTGGCAAAAATCCCACAGGGAAAACCTCCTTGTGTTTGGGTTGCCAAGAGCATTGAGGAAATCTATTTTCTATGGGTCACAGAGTTAGCTCTGGTCGACTAGACCCCACCCCCCTCCCAGAGCTGGGGAGAGAACCCAGGAGTCCTGGCTCCCAGCCCCCCTGCTCTAACCACTGGACCCCACTCCCCTCCCAGAGCTGGGGAGAGAACACAAGAATCATGATTCCACGTTGCTTGCCCCATCACAGATAGGTGCCCCTCTTCCCCCTGCAGGGCTCATTGACTTTTGACCTAAATCCCTCTCGGTGTTTATAGCTACAGGTCCCCGCAGTGAACACCGGCGTCTGTGACACCAATCAGCGAGGAATAGGGACCGTCCGCGACCCTGGTGAAAACGAGACACCTGCGCGTGAGCACGACTAACCGACAGAAGGGGACGTCGCAATTAATGGCCAAGCTGCGGAGGCCATAGATGGAGTCGTACGTGTCCAGCCCAGGAGGTTGGCCCAAAGAAATCACAACGAGAGACGGGCTGGCTGAGTTTGGAGAAACCGGAGCATCTTGAAATGTACGACGAGCTGGATTGTTTCCCCCCCCCATAGAGGCCCGGATTTGCAAAGGGATTCTGGTGTTGCTGCGCTCAGCACCTCACTGATTTCGAAGACTAAATCCTATTTTCTAACCGGACTTCGGCACTTTGGAGCTGTGGGGTGATCGGCTGGCGCCAGGCCTAAGGGAAAGTGAACCATGGGTTTGGCGAGGAGCGCGAGCAATGGGGCCGGACCTCGTGACCCCCCCCCCCAAAGACTGAGGCCTAAGGGAAAGTGAACCATGGGTTTGGCGAGGAGCACGAGCAATGGGGCCGGACCTCGTGAACCCCCCCCCAAAGACTGAGATGATGCGAAAGAAAAGAGTCATTTTGGTGCCGTTTGCAGTGCCCCTGGGAGTGCCAGCGTTCACCTGCTTTAGCGTTAGGATTGCGGTGATGGAAATCTGGATAATCGGGCAGAGGGGCAGTGAAGAATGGGTCTGAGACACTGAATCCCGGCGTTGGGAAGAAATACGGCAAAATAGGATCAGAAATCGACCTGGAGAAAGAGGCGTAACCATGACGCTTGTCCCAAGAAAACAGGGTCCCGGCCTAGCTGCCGATCCAGCCTTAGCGAGGGGCCGGTAACTAACAGCGACGTCCGTTATAGCGTCTCAGGAGACAAGGTTTTTAGAGACAAGGTTTGTGGGAGTTTTTTCCTTCCCCCTCTGCAGTCCGGCCATTATAGGAGGCACCTCCCAGGCCGGGGCCCTGGTGGGAGCGTCCAGCCGGTCCTGAGACCCGTGTTGTTGTTAGGATGGCGGATACAGCCGGGCGCGTCTGCGCTGGCGTTTGTATTGTGGGTGTAAGCGGCACCAAGCGGTGTTTGGGCCGACCCACGAGGCCGTGCGTGGAATCAGGTGTGAAACGCTGGCCCGAAGCGACTGGGAAACTGAGGCAGCTGACCCAAAGGAAGAGTCTGGCCTGTCTGCTGGGTGGACGAGAAGGCACATGCCTGGGTCAGAAGTGAGGCTGTGATGTCCCTGATACTCGATACTCGGGCATGAAGAAGTGGATTTTACCTACTTACCCACAATCCTTTGCTACAATTCCCAGAACCTCCCCCTCTAACTCCCTCCAAGGACACCTGCAAATATTCCTCCTCTTAGTCTGATAACAATGGTTTACCCAGGGACTCCTCGCCTGGCACTGGGACACGGCCCCTCTGGGGGCTGGGCACAGGGGGACCCCTCGCCCGGCGCTGGGACGCGGCNGCCAGCCCAGCCCTGCCCCCCCCACAGCTCTGCCGGTGCCCCTCACTCCTGACCCACAGGCCCCCACTGTCCCAGATCTCACCCGTGGAGGGTCAGGATGCCCGTCCAGATCTTCATTGCAGTGATGGGCCCAACAATCTCAAAATTGGTTTGGGAGAATTCGTCCCCCCCAGTGCCTCCATAGAGCCCGGAGAACGAGGCTGCTACAGCTTGGTCTTGACCTGCAGGAAGATAAATCAGACTTGAGATGCAGGGTGTGGGCTGGGCACACGGGGACCCCTCGCCCGGCGCTGGGACGCGGCCCCTCTGGGGCAGGGGGGGCACACGGGGACCCCTCGCCCGGCGCACAGGACAGCACGGTCTCTGGGGAGCAAGGACCCCCACCCCCACTCTAAGCGTCTCCCATCCAAACGCAGCACAAGTCACGCCCTGCTCGCACCCTTTCCTACACAGCACCCCACCCTTAGCTCCTACCTCTGCAGACGCTGGCGCCAATCACCACGAGGAGAAGGAACTGGAGCATCGTGGCTGGGGATCTCGGCAGAACGTCTGAGAACAGAGACAATTGGGCGGGAATTTGCCTGGATTCGTTGCTTTCAAACCGTTCATTTTCTACAAAGGCTCATGTCCAGGCACCAGGAACTGGAAAATTCCTACTAAATCCATCTAACATCGGCTGAACCTGAGAGGCGGTTAGGTTAGGTCTCTGGGGTGGAGCGCGAGGGCTGTTTATACAGGGACCCCCTCACCCAAGCTGAGATGCAGCCAGCTCTGGGGTGGAGCGCGAGGGCTGTTTATACAGGGACCCCCTCACCCAACGCTGAGATGCAGCCAGCTCTGGGGTGGAGCAGCCGTTTGTAGAGATCCAAACTCTAACCCCAAACTTCAGCAGCCAACCTGAGATCGGAGCAGGAACGCTCCAGCCACGGCACTTACCTTTCCCTGGGCCAACCGCTGAAGCTGGAGACCTCAGTTCATGGCCTCCTTATATTGGCTTTCTGGAGGTGGGTGCCACACACCCCAGATTTACCCTGGCATCTGCACACGCCAGCTCCCGCTGTTCCCAGCCCGGCCTCTGTGCCCCTAGGGAGGGAGCTCGGCCGATAAGGGGCGTTTGTGCCACACCTGTTTGACTAGCCGATAGCTCCTGGAGCGCGGTCGTCAAAGGGCTCGCGGGTGGGTGGGAAGCGTTGGCTGTGGGTGCCTGGAGCCAAACAACCAACCACATTCGCTGCCGCAAACGTCCCTGGCCTGTCGTTGAAACCCAGAACCTGGAGTTTTTACAGCTGCGTCCCGAAGCAAACAGACATCGCCCCACGTTCGGTCCGATTCTCCTTCGGTTCTTCCTCTGGCCCGCAGCCCCGTGGTGTCTGGGCGCCGTCCACAGACTGCACATGCGGCAGGGTCCCCTGTCCTCTCCCCAGTGTGCATTGCACGGCCCGGTTTTGGTAGGGACTATTTGCCAGGCTCCGTGTTTACGGTGCAGGAGGCACATCAAAGAAAGGTGCCTGGTGCTTGGCGTGGACGGGCGGAGGCCTGGGACGGCCGTGAGGCCCACGGGGTCTGTGCCGAGAAAGCCCCCTGTCCACGACGCACAGGAAACAGATGCTGCTGCTTAGTGTCTGCGACCAGGACACAACAGACAAGGCGGGGTTGTGTCTTACACCCGCTCCACACAACACTTTGTGGGGTGTATCTGCAGCCCAGACAAAAGCATCCCGATTCTCTGGCTGCGACCCAAACAAAACAAGCGTCCCCGTGTTCCCGCTGCCCCGAACACAAGAGATTCTCCTTCTCGGCCTTTGCAGCCAGACAGAGCTAGAGTTGCCCTTTGTGTTGTCTGCGACCCAGACATTGCCGTTGCCGTGTTGTGGCCGCGATGGGGAGAAATCAGACGCCCCTGAGCGGCGTCTACGACCCAGACACAACAACTGCCGCTTTGTTGGGTCTGTGACAACACAATGTTTCCCCTGGGGCTCTCTGAGACCCAGACAAAACCAGTCATTCCTTGATCCTTGGCAAGCCCAAAGCAAAGTGGATTTCCCCATGGGGGGTGGCTTCGACCCTGTCCCCCGGCCACCGGGCTCATTAAGGTCCGGTTCATCTGGGATGGGTTAGCTGCCCGACGGGGCCTTTGGAAATGACCCAACCAGCAGCTAAGCAAAGGGGAGTAGACGGGTGCTGGAGGAAGCTACATGAGAACGGGGAGGGATTTCATGGGAGCTCCTGGAGGAAACAGGCGGGAGCCGGGGAACCTAGCAGGGGATAGAAAGACTCGGCGTGGGACGAGCTCCCTTTCCCAGGCGGGTGAAGCGACCCCGCGGTGGAGGAGAGGGGCAAAGCGGGGTCTGAATGGTAAACTGAGGCAGTACATGCCTGTCTCACTGTGGGAGGGCGCCCCTTGCAGAGGTCAGCCCGAAACAAAACCACCTTTCCCTTGTGTTCTCCGTACCCCGAAGGAATTGGGGGCACCGAGGGGGGCCCACCCAACCCAAACAAGCTGATTACCAGCTGGGAGCAGTTTCTCAGAACAAGGAGGTGAGGACGTTGGGTTAATAGATAACAAAACAAACACAATGCACAGTCTGCTGGCAAACCGCCAGGGCACTGCCCAGGGCACACACGGAGCCATGAACCGCCCCAGCCTGGGATTCCTAAGTGCCGAATGGTCCCGGGTCCCGGCCCGAAAATCCCGAGAGTTCGCCTAAAAATCCTGAGATTTTGGTTACGAACCAGGAGATTTTTTAAAACATTCTTTTTATTTGCCTGCCGGGTTGTGTGAGGGCCGGAGTCACCTGAGAGAATTCAGGATTTACTCTGGGGGATCTGAGATCAAAATCCAGCCCCAGTGTAAACGGGATCATGGCTGGATTCTGATCTCAGCTCCCCCGGGGTCAATCCGGAGTCACGCCCTGACTGCCATGGGGTGAGAGCCGGATTCTGATCTCAGCTCCCCTTTCTCCACTCGTTGCATTCGGCACAATGGCCTAGGGTGACTTGCAATAATCCTAACCCTAATAATAATCCTAATCCGTAATAATCACTTGTGCTGGCAGGGTGCAGGGTTGGGTTTTTTGGCTGGCAGATTTCCTGGGAAACTCTCCAGCTCCCGGGAAGATGTGTTAGCCCACGTGATGCGTGTATCACTGCATGTAAATACACGCCATGCAGATTAATTCTTCAGCCAGCTAGTCCCACTCAGGTATGTGCTGCTGTGTGTGAAAAACTCATTTGTAATCCATTAACGGCTGGGCCGGTGGGGCCCTGCGCTCGACGTTTCTCCGCTTGTCTCTGGGCGGAGATAACTTGTGAATGTCGCTCTTACACCCCTGTTTGATTTTAATAAGCCGCTATTATTAATTATCGCAGTGCTAGTGTATTGGCATAAGGCACTGGTCATTATTAATAGTTTTAGTATTAAATTTCTCTCATTACATGATCAACCACTATTTTTATTACTTATTCATATTGTTCCTAAGAATTCATGATCTAGTATTTTATCACTGCATCATATATTTTATTTCTTATTATATAGTTTTCTTTATTAAGATATTTTTATATACAAGTAACTTAATACAGTACTAAATGTATTTCCCCGCTAGAGGGCGCTGGCTCTGATCCGGCCCCAGGGCAGGGACTGGCTGGCTCAGGGCTGGGGCGTGGGACCCGGGGTTCCCAGCCTGTCACTTGTATCCCTCCCATACAGGATCCTGCTGCAAATCCGAGTCGTGACCCTCGTCCCCCTGCCTAATTCGGTCTCAGAAACTACAGGTGAGTAGAACAAACCCCCAGCTCTGCCGGTGCCCCTCACTCCCGACCCGCAGCCCCTGCCAGCCCAGCCCTGCCCCCCCNCTGGCCCGCAGCCCCGTGGTGTCTGGGCGCCGTCCACAGACTGCACATGCAGCAGGGTCCCCTGTCCTCTCCCCAGTGTGCATTGCACGGCCTGGTTTTGGTAGGGACTATTTGATGTGAAGACATGTCAAAGGAAGGTGTCTGGTGCTGGAAGTCCATGGTCCTGAGTTCCAGGGGGAGTTTATCCAACAGTCCCAGACCAGATGCAACGAATGAGTCTTGGGTACGACCTGGACACAACAGATGATGCTCAGACAGAACAAACTTTCCTGGGTGGTTTTTTCAATCCCCAAACCCCCAAACAAAGAAACTTTCCCCTGTGTCCCCCACACCCGAAACAAAACAGAATTTCTTTGAGGGTCTTTGCAACCCTTTGTGTTGTCTGAGACCCAGAAGAATCAGAGGTTGCTTTGTTGCGAGTGGGACACAGACAAAACAGTTGGGAGGAAGATCTGATGCAAGCTATTGGGAGAAAACTGGCTGGAGCTGGGGAACCCAGCATTAAAATTACAGGGCAATTACATTACCTTAAATAAAAGGATGGGAATTCATGTCAATCAACACGGGTTTGTGGAAAATAGATCTTGTCAAATGAACTCGATATCTTTTTGCGATGAGCTTACAAGTCTGGTTGATAAAGGGAATAGTGTGGACGTACTATACTTAGACTTCTGTAAGGTGTTTGGTACCACACAACATTCTGACGAAAAAACGTAGACAATATAAAATTAACACGGCACACACTAAATGGATTCAAAACTGGCTAACTGATAGATCTCGAAATGTACCTGTAAGTGGGGAATTGTCAGCAAGTGGATCTGTTCCCAGCGGAGTCCCTCAGCGATTGGTTCTTGGCACTCTGCTATTGAACATCTTTATCGGTGACCTGGAAGAAAACACGAAATCATCCCTGATAGACAAATATCAGGGGATAGCCGTGTCAGTCTGTTGGGCATAAGCTTTCAGAAACACTAACCCAGGAACCAATCCCTGTAGCAAACCTCGTTGCCTACTCTGTCCCCATATCTACTCTGGCAACAGCATCAGAGGACCCAACCACATCAGCCAAACCATCAGGGGCTCGTTCACCTGCACATCTACCAATGTGATCTATGCCATCATGTGCCAGCAATGCCCCTCTGCCATGTACATTGGCCAAACCGGACAGTCCCTCCGCAAAAGAATAAATGGACACAAATCGGACATCAGGAATGGTAACATACATAAGCCAGTAAGTGAACACTTCAATCTCCCTGGTCATTCTATTACAGATTTAAAAGTCACTATCATTGAACAAAAAAACTTCAGAAACAGACTTTAAAGAGAAACAGCAGAACTAAAATTCATTTGCAAATTGAACACCATTAATCTGGGTTTGAATAGGGACTGGGAGTGGCTGGCTCATTACAGAAGCAGCTTTTCCTCTCCTGGAATTGACACCTCCTCATCTATTATTGGGAGTGGACTACACCCACCCTGATTGAATTAGCCCTGTCAACACTGGTTCTCCACTTGCGAGGTAACTTTCACTCCAGCTCAAGAAGTGGTTTTTTTACCCACGAAAGCTTATGCCCAAATCAATCCGTTCATCTTTAAGGTGCCACCAGACTCCTCGTTGCTTTTATCTCTGATAGTGTTTGCAGGTGGCATAAAAATTGGGGGAATGGTAAACAATGAAGAGGACACGTCCCTGATTCAGAGCGATCGGGATCGCTGGGTAAACTGGGCGTGAGCAAACACCGTGTGTTTTAATGTTAATGTGTCCATCTAGGAACCAAGAATGTCGGCCAAACATACAGGCTGGGGGACTCTAACCTGCGAAGCAGGGACTCGGAAAACGACTTGGGGACCATGGTGGATAATTAGCTGAATACGAACTCCCAGTGCAACGCTGTGGCCAAAAAGCGAATGCGATCCTGGGATGCAGAAATAGGGGAATCGCACATGGGAGCAGAGAGGTTATTTTACCTCTGTATTTGGCCCTGGTGCGATGGCTGCTGGAATCCTGTGTCCAGTTCTGAATGGTAAACTGAGGCAGGCTTTGCCTATTGCCTATGCGGGAGGGCGCCCCCTGCAGGTGTCAGCCCTGCCATATCGCCAAACCAAACAAACTTTCCCCGGCTTCTCTGCAACCCAAAGAAAATAGATTTTCCTCAGTGCTTTTGGGAACGTAAACATGGGAGATTTCCCCAATGGGGCACTTGCAAGCCAAAGAAGCCAGTCTGGACCAAACATCGCAGCGCCGGGCTCGTGCGGGACACCCTGCGACGTCCTTAGCTGGCTCGTGGAGGTTTGACGTCTATGCCCAGGCCTGCTGGGGCCGTGTCCCGCCCCTGGCTGATTGCAGGTAGCAAATGGGAGCAACTTCTTAGAACAAGACAGTGAGAAAGTTGGATTATGTTACAGCGAAAGTCAAACACAATCCACGTCTGCTGGCAAATCACCCAGGAACTGTCCGGGACACTAGAAACATGAATCACCTCACTGGCGGATCCTGGAGAAATCACAGCTCTGGGCCCCGAAGAAGCCTGCGATTTGCTTGCTTGATCATGAGGTTTTTAAAAGTAAACATTCGCGTTGTTTGCCTTCTGGGTGGCGTGAGGGTCCGGCCCCCTGGAAGAGTTCAGGCTTTGCTCCGGGGGAATTGGGAGCAGGATCTGGCCCCAATGTAAATGGAGTGAGGGCTGCCTTGGGATCTCACGCCCCAGGGGTCACTCCGGAGTCCCCCCCTCCGCCCCCAATGGGGTCAGGCTGAGATTCGGGTCTCAACTCCCCCCGGCTGCTCTCTGACGCACTGCGGTGCTATTGTGTGACACACCTTTGCTCGACAATTGTGCGGGGTGGGGATTTGTTATCTTTGGCTGGGGATTTCCTGGGAACGACTCCAGGCCCCGGGAGATGCGCCCTGTGACGTGACACCCAGAGCGCTCCAGGCACCTATATAGACAGTGCAAGAGGATTCCCCGGCCAGAGAGACCCAGAACCAGGTAGGGGCGGCTCCGCTTTCTTTGACACACCGGCTGGCCCAGGGGGTGGGAATGGGGCCGGGGCCTGTCCCCTCCAGGGGGCGCCAGCTCCGATCCGGCCCCAGGGTGGGGACTCGCTGGTTCAGGGGGGCAGAGAATGGGGGGCTGGCTCCGATCCGGCCCCGGGGCAGGGACCAGCCGGTTCGGGGGGGGGGGGGGAGAATGGGGCACAGGGTTCCCAGCCTGTCGCTTGTGTCCCGTTCAGGATGCTGCAGCTGCAAATCCTCATCGGGACTTTTGTCCTTCTGGCAAATTCGGTCTCGGAAACTGCAGGTGAGGAGAACAAACACAGCCCTGCCGGTGCCCCTAACTCCCGACCCGCAGCCCCCCCAGCCCTGCCAGTGCCCCTCACTCCCGACCCGCAGCCCCTGCCCTCCCAGCCCTGCC
>NC_048301.1:140332764-140349659 GCF_013100865.1 Trachemys scripta elegans | reverse complement strand
CCCCCCCACTCATCCCCTGTATGAGCCAATCTCTGATCCCAGCTGCACCAGTTCTATTCTCTCGTTCCCTCGTTCCAGCCCAGGCCCGATTCTCCTATTCCGGGGAGTTCGGCTCGGCTGCGGGGACCTCGTTCTCTTATTCCGGAGACCACTTCTGGGGCCCCATCACGGCCTTCCGGGTCTGGGAACAGCCCAGCGGCTACATCAAAGCGTGAGTCCCGGGCCTGGGGGATCAGAGGGCGGCGGGAGGCACAGGGGGGTATGGAGGAGAGGGGGGAGGTCTGGGATTTGGGGAGCAGAGTGGGGGGATGGGGAATCAGAGGCAGACACAAGGGATGGAGGAACGGAAGCGGGGCTCAGTGGACAGGGAAATGGATGGGGGTTTTTGGGGTTCTACCCATATTTTGAGGGGGGGCTGATTGTACCCTCTCATCTCCCCCCAGCCTCCAGTTCCAATTTGCTGGCACATGGAGCAAAACTTATGGCTATGAGGAAGGCAAACATCACGAGGTGACCCTGTTCCATGGAGAGGAAATCACACAGATCTCCGGGAAACACTCCACCTACATCTACCAGCTCATCTTCTTCACCAACTACAGACGCACCTTCTTCTTCGGCCAGCCGGCCGGGGAGAGCTTCAACGCCTTCCCCCTGGAGCAGGGCAACGTCCTGGCCTTCATCACCGGCCACCACAATGGGGCGGGCATCACGGGCATCGGGATGCACTGGGATCAGTCCACCTTGCCGGCGTTAAAATCCTATGCCCAGATCCCAGAGGTGGGGAATTCCTCTGGCTAATGGAGCCCATCCATTCCAGCAAAATCCTGTAGCAGAGCGTTCCCCTGGTTAACATACCTCAGCCTGCAACTCTCCACGTGGCACCGTGGAGCCATTCACTGGCTGTGATCAGTGGCTGATTAATTAGAGCCAGATTGCTTGATTTACTGATGCGCTCATTAAAATAATAAAGCATCAATTTCTGCTCTCCATTTTCATCCAGAACACGAGGTCTCTGCTTACATTTGGGTTTGGCCCGGGGGCTGTTTCTACCTGGATCCCTGCCCCAGCACAGGGCGAAGCACGGGGGCTGTTTAGCCAGGTACGCCTTGCGCGGTGCTCAGATGCGGCCACCTCTGGGGCGGAGCACGGGGGCTGTTTAGCCAGGTATGCCTTGCGCGGTGCTCAGATGCGGCCACCTCTGGGGCGGAGCACGGGGCAGTTTAGCCAGGTACGCCTTGCGCGGTGCTCAGATGCGGCCACCTCTGGGGTGGAGCGCGGGGGCTGTTTATACCTGGGCGCTGAGCTCAAGTCGAGCTTAATCTTTGTAAACGAAGGCAGGCCTGGGAGTCTGAACACGCTTATTTAGTGCAATGAGAACGTCATCAGGGAAATGTCTCAAGGAGCCAGGTGCGAAATCTTCCCCTGGAGGGGTATTAAGGACAATCTCCGCCCTGCGTCACGCGCAGCGATCTGGAAACAGGAATATTTCGCCCGGGGCCCGGCTTCTCCCCAGCTTCCAAGCACACACTGGCCGGCCCAGTCTCCCGTACACAGGTGTATTACCCAGACGTAAGCAAAACAAACACAACTGGTTCCACAGCTCACCCTTCACAGCCGGCTCCGCTTGCTGGCTCTGGGTCCCAAGTCCAGGGCAACCTTCTGAGCACCTGGCCTCTTGCTCCAGGGCCTCACCTCATGTCCTCAATCACCCCTCGTCTCCTCGTCTTGTGTTTTCGGCGTCTCTGGCCGCCAAGCACCGCGCACCGCAGCTAATTCAACAATTCAAATCTGTCTCCTTTCCGGGTACTTACAAAGAATGGCGTTGTCGCTTTTCGTTCCAAGAGGGTCCCGTTTTCCTGACGCTCTTACTAGGTATCTCAGCGAAAAGTCGAACCCTTTAACACCTCTATGGTTTCCATAGCAATACCCCCTTGGGGCGGTTCCTGGGCATATCTCATGGAACCTTTTCCCCTCGATTTCCTGCCATTCCTCCATGAGCTCCTTCTTAATTTGCTTTTCAAACTCCACTTGAAGGGATCTCTCTGAATCAACGTGCTCGTGGCTGACAACAGTTTTTCTCTCTTCTGCCGGCTCCTTGTTCGCTGCCCCCCAGGCCCCGGGATGCCGGCTGTTCATATCATTCCCCAGCGGTGCCCATTAGCTGACAGCAATGTTCATTAAGCAGATCGTCCCTGCTACCAGGAGAGCCTCGAGCGCGTTCCTCTGACTTACGTGAGGCATTCGGAGGTTTTGCCTCGAACATCAACAACTTAATTCCCAGCATTCAGCGTGTATCAGTTCAGTGTCTGTCGTTCATGCTGAGCCGGGAGGAGCGGGAGAGACGCGGAGGGCAGGGCTTCTGGCTGCAGCCTCTCACATAGGGCCAGCAGCGGCCGCTTCCCCCACCAGCCTGTTAGCTGCTTTCCCTGCCACAGGCCTCCCCAGGGCTGGCTCGAAACCAGGGTGACCATATTTCAACACTGAAAAAAGAGGACGCTCCACGGGAGCCCTGGCCCCGCCCCAACCCCGCCCCCATTCCAACCCCTTCCCCAAAGTCCCTGCCCCAACTCCGCCCCTTCCCCACCCCGGCCCCGCCCCAACCCCGCCCCCATTCCAACCCCTTCCCCAAAGTCCCTGCCCCAACTCCGCCCCTTCCCCGCCCCCATTCCAACCCCTTCCCCAAAGTCCCTGCCCCAGCTCTGCCCCCTCCTCTGAGCACCCCACATTCCCCCTCCTCCCTCCCGCTCTGATCTTGATTGGGGGTTGCTAAGTGCTTCCCTGCTCCCCACTCGCCCTGCAGCCTCTGTGCCCCCTGCTCCTCCTCGCCCTGCAGCCCCTGCACCCCCCCACCCCTGCAGCCCCTGAACCCCCCCGCCTGCCCCGCTCCCCCGGCAGCCTCTGCCTGGCGGGGGCTTCGGATGCTCAGCGGCGACCGGGGCGGCGCGGGTCCCTGCAGCCCCGGCACACGCCGCACTCCCTGCCCCGCGCCGCAGCCTCCTTCCTGCCGCGTGGGGTGACGGGGCTGCAGGAAGGGTCCCCCAGTGGCCGGGGGGGCCAGCCCGTGAGGGAAGCCTGAGCCGCTGTCTGGGCCCGGCCTCCCCGTGGTCCTCCGGGCTCGGCTGGGGCGCGCGGTCCGCCCGACCTCCTGTTGCAGCAGCCCCTCCGCCGCCTTCTGCAGCTGTGACCCCCCCCCCCAGCCCGAGCTCACTACGAGATAGCCGGGCGGCTGGGCTGCGCTGCGGACCCGGCGGGTCGTGCTGGGGCCGGGCGGACCCTGGCTTATGCCTCCCTATTTCCCTGGACATGTTCGGCTTTTTGGCAATTCCCCCCAGACGGGGATTTGAGCACCAAAAAGCCAGACATGTCCGGGGAAATCCGGACGTATGGTAACCCTATTTAAACCCCTCAGGGCAGGAGTGGGTGGCACCCTGCTACAGGCCATCACAAGAAAGTGCATTCAGTGTAGACGGGCGTCTCCCATGGTCCATTGCGAGTTAAGTGTTCCTTGATGGGCCACTTAACTTGAATAGTCTCTTCAAGAGGTGCTGGCTAAATACCTTGTGGGCGTTACCTCAGGAGCAAACATTTTTGAAATGCAGGTATAGGGCCAATGCTCATAACTTCAAATACAAAAATGACACATGCCTACAGAGAGCATAATCCTAACCAGCAAATCATCCCCTCTCCATAGACACCTCACTTGACACACTTCGTACAAGATTTGTTACACTTTTCAAAGGAAGGACGTATCATTAGCCCCATTTTACAGATGAGGAAACTGTATGTGTGTGTGTGTGTGTGTTCAGAGGTCAGGGATCAGGCCCCCAAACTCCTGAGCCTGGCTTAAAAATCATGAACTTCCATAAAACAAGATGTCTTCCCCAGTTGTCACATTTTGTCCTATTCTCTATCCCTTTCCTAACGATTCCTGACATTCTGTTCGCTTCTTCGACTGCTGCTGCATATTGAGTAAAAACAACAAGGAGTCCGGTGGCACCTTAAAGACTAACAGATTTATTTGGACATAAGCTTTCGTGGGTAAAAACCTCACTTCTTCAGATGCATCTGAAGAAGNTTTCCAGCTCATTAATGAATAAGTTAAATAGGACTGGGCCCAGCACAGACCCCTGGGGAACCCCACTATCCATGCTGAAAATGGACCATTTATTCCTACCCTTCGTTCCCTGCCTTTTAACCAGTTCCCGACCCACGAGAGCATCTTCTCTCTTATCCCATGGCAGCTCCCTTTGCTTAAGAGCAAAGGAGTGTCCTGGCAATAAGAACTGATGAGGCTAAGCGTCTCCAGGGAGCAAGCGCAGGGACAGGTCCTGTTGGACCTTTGTTACCCCGGAAGTTGTTCCTTCATTTGTCGAGACTATGCCTGACTTAGCTGGAGGGCTGAGCCACTGAAAACCCCCCTGATGAGGCCAACAGGGGGTGCTGCAAGCAGAGAGAGTGCAGGTTCCCACCCAACCGACTGGGGCGCTCACAAGAGGTGCATGCCCTGTCACTGTCTCTGAGAGGGGATATTGGGAGATCTGAGTGGGGAGATGGGTGTGTGTGTGTCTGTGGAGATATTGATGATCTATGAGAAGGAATGTTGGATGTGTCTTAGGGGGTGATATGGGGGAGGGGGGAAGGTCCCTGAGGCATAAATTAAAGTGGAGTAGCTTTCCCACGTAGACCGCGGGGAGTTTGCCCTCATCCACCAAAGTCACAGCTGAGTTGACAAAGAAACCAGGGAGATGGGAGGTGGCAGGAGCAGAGACTGATCTGTCAAATTCATTTCATTGCATTGCCACATCTCATGATTTTATTGCTCGTCTTGTATTATTTGTTGTTTTCCCCTGAGTTACATGATTACAGGGAATCTCAGATCTACTATTTTTAAAAAGTTAGTTTGTAGTAGACCTGGCTGAATCGGCAAAAAATGCAGATTTTGTGATCCTGCAACACTTGGCAAATTCTGGCACCCAGCCCCCCCGCTCTAACCACTAGATCCCACTCCTCTCCCAGAGCCAGGGAGAGAACCCAGGAGTCCTGGCTCCCAGCCCCCACCCCCACGCTCTAACCACTAGACCCCACTCCCCTCCCAGAGCCGGGGAGAGAACCCAGGAGTCCTGGCTCCCAGCCCCTACCCTGCTCTAACCACTAGACCCCATGGTTTACATTCTTGTGTGGTTTTCCACTGTTTCTCACACACTGCTGAAGCCTGGATACTAAATGGACCGAGGCCTAAAGTGGGAGACAAAGGAGATTTGGCAGATGAAGAGCTCATTTTTCAGCTAGTAGGAAAATAGCATTGCTTTATTGATCCCAGTGGAGCTATGGCCCTTTGACCCCAGCTGAGGGTCTGGCCCCACTCACTCCAGAGGAGCGACTACCACAATGCCTGCAGCATCCCCACGTACACGGCCAGCAGGGACCCGGCCTGTGGACTGACATGCCAGAGGGGGGTAACGTAACAGCTAGGGCCAGGGAGACTTGGTGAGTGGTTGTGTTAAGTGAAAGGAAAAGAAGATGAATTTTGTGGCCTCCTCTGTCACTGTGTATAGGTGCGTGTGAAAAATCTAGCCGCCCTTGTATGTATTAATTTGCTGTGTACCTTGTTCTTTGCTTTCTGGTAGGGTTACCATATTTGAATTTTCAAAAACGAGGACACTCCAGGGGGGGTAGCCCTGCCCCCTAGCCACTCCCTCCCACTTCCTGCCCCCTACAGAATCCCCAACCCATCCAACCCCCCCTGCTCCATGTCCCCTGCCCCTAACCACCCCCGGGACCCCACCCCCTATCTAAGCCTCCCTTGTCCTTGTCCCCAACTGCCGCCTCCTGAGACCCCCCCACCCTAACTGCCCCCCTAGGACCTCACTCCCTACCTTTCCCCTGACTGTTCTGACTCCTATCCACACCCCCGCCCCCACCAGATCCCTGGGACTCCCACGTCTATCCAACCACTGCCTGTCCCCTGACTGCCCCCCCGAGTCCCCAACCCATCTAACCCTCCCTGTCCCCTGACTGCTCCGATACCTCTCCACACCCCGCCCCCTGACAGCACCCCCATAACTCCAGACTCACCGAAACCTTTCCCTGCTCCCTGACTGCCCCAGGACTCCCCTTACCACCATGCCACTCAAGCCACTGGCTCCACGTGGAGCAGGCTGCCTGCTGCGCTGCCGTGTGCATAGCCCCTCCCCCACAGAGTGCTGAGGCAGGGGGAGGGGAGAGCAGGGGAGGGGCTGCTGGAGGCCAATGGGAGCGGCTCAATCGGGCCCAGCCGCCCAATCAGCCGCGCCGCACTCTGCATGGAGGCAGGGGGGGGAGGGAATCCCGGACC
This sequence comes from Trachemys scripta elegans, assembly GCF_013100865.1. NCBI lineage: Eukaryota > Metazoa > Chordata > Testudines > Emydidae > Trachemys > Trachemys scripta. Next base: position 140,343,325 of record NC_048301.1, on the reverse strand, counting down.
TTTCTATCTTATTACCAATTCCTCCCGGACGGCTATTTAAAGATGAAAAAGCGGGACATCTCTGGGGAAATACGGACGGATGGTTGTGGTGTTTAGATGCTGCATGTGATTATTAGAACTGAGAGCAACAATGGTAACCCTATTTCTGGTGTCTATAACTACTAATCTGCAGTTCGGGTGGATTTCCCAGGGGGTACCACTGCTAGCAGAGCTGGTCGAGTAATCCGGATCTCCGGCGGGAGAAGTCCTGAGTTTGACAGGGTTCCCTGCCTTGGCAGAATGACCCAGGACCTCGGGAGGTGGCTCCTGAGATTGTTCCCTCAGAGGTACCGCGGCTACGTTTTTCGGTTTGCCAGCAGAGCTATGTCGGGCAGGGCTGTGGCTAGTCCGAGATGGCTCTGTTGTCTCCCCAGTAAAACTAAGGAAAAAGGGACCCATCCTCGCAGGTATTGGGTGCCTGTCTGGGCCTAGTGGTTGTCTGCATAGGAACGTGATACCGGTCTAAGGTGTGAGTATACAGGTATGACTCCTTATTCTGGCAGAAAAGGGCCTTTTTTTTTGCTTTATTTTACACCACTTTGGTAAACAGAAAAAGGCCTGTTACCCCGGAATAAGTGTGTCCCTGCTGGTGGCTGGTGTAATTATACCAATATAATTAGAACGGTAATATTTCTCCATGTAGACAGGTCCTCAGGAAACTGACCCATTCCTAGGTCAGGAAACTTAATCCAGATTAATTAAAATGTGCCATTAAAGAGCTTTACTGAATCTGGATTCCACCCATGTGTGGCCACTTTCACTCGGCGTACAAGTGACCTTGGCTTCCAGAGCGAATGAAATGAAACCGAATTAAGGCCACTTCTGTTTGGAAGGAGGCTGTTGGCAGGAGGAGTGAAACTGGTACAGCCACAGCAGTATGATTGTAGCGGCAGAGTGATGCTGGGAATTTTCCCCGTGTAGACAAGGCCCTAATCTGTGCATGTCTCCTCCCCGCTCTGTGTTCTCTCCGGCCCTCTGTCTGCCTCGTTCCCATTGTTTGCTGGGAAGAATTAAAGCCCCCTACTCCAATTTTCATTGAAAGGTACCCCCCGCCTCCTCTCCCGCTTTCTTCTCCCACCCCTGCCAGGCCCCCAGCCGTGTTGGGACTGCCCCTCATTCCCTCCAATGGGTTCTGCGAATGAGACACTCAGATCCCCAGTATCCACCTCAGAGACAACCCCCCCAGCAGGACTCTCAGGGAGGATACTGGGGGGGTTCTGAGGGGAATAGTGTGCTGGGTGGCAGCTTGTGGGGGCCAGGACCAGATTAAGCTTTTGTGGGACCAGTGCCAAACATATTTGTGGGCCCCCATGGGGGCAATGGAGCATAGCGCAGGGAGGTTGCCCCCCAGAGTGCCACAGAGCCCCCCCACCCAACACCCCCTGATTCCTTATGCCCAGCACCCCCAGGCCCACTATGCCCAGTGCCTCCCCACACTCCCTACCACAACTGCCCAGCATGCCACACAGCCCCCCCCACCCAGCACTCCAGAACACACAGATCTCCCCCTGCTCACTACCCAGTGCCCTTCCCCCCAGCCTCCCCCACTGCCCAGCACCCCGAAACACAGATGCCTCCCCCAGTGCCCCCAACAAATCCCCCACTGTCCAGCACCCCAAAACACATAAACCTCCCCCACTGCCCAATGCCCCCTCACAGCCCAGCACCCCCCACCAGTCCCCCAGAGACCCACTCCCCCACGCCTTGCCCCCCGGAGGACCCTGTTGGCTGACAGCTGCAGTCCCGTTGCCTCGGGGCTGAAGGGAAAATGTCACAGAGGTCTCTGGGAGTCCTGGATTCTGTGACTTCTATGACCTTTGTGACAAAATCTTAGCTGGATTTACAACCTACATTGAAATTAATCTTCCTCTCCCACTCCCTTTCCCTTCTACTGCTAGACATCTGATATGAGCTAGTGGGTTAGAGAGTGTATGTAGGGAGCCAGGACTCCTGGGTTCTCTCCCCAGCTCTGGGAGGGGAGTGGGGGCTGGTGGTTAGAGCAGGGGGGGCTGGGAGCCAGGACTCCTGGGTTCTCTCCCTGGCTCTGGGAGGGGAGTGGGGCCTGGTGGGTGAGAGAAGGAGAGCCAGGACTCCTGGGTTCTCCCCATTTCTCCCGATTTGCTGTGTGACATTGCCAATCCTGGAGATTTCATCACAACCCTAGTCCCCTCCCTGCTCGGTTTCCCCTGGTAAAGCAGCTCTTGATCTTTTTGTACTCATGTGATTTCCAACTCTTCTACTTTTATTTTCGGTTCCAGGAAACCCTGTCTTCGGTCCCCACCCAAGGGAAAGGGATTTCTCTTCACTGCTCCCAGCCGAGGGAACACAGCCCGCGGTGGGCTCCAGGTAAAGCTTTTCTCTGTGTCCGGGTCTCAGTACGTCCCCCAGGAATGGAAACTAGAGGCTGTTTGAATTTCCAAGCAGGGATTGGAAAATGCTTAAATTGGCAACACTGCATGATGTAAGTAGTTGACCACTTGCATCATGCAGTGTCAATGGGGGGAGCAATCGGGGGGGTCAGGGGGGATCTACACGGGGGTGGGGGTAGAGAAATCCCTGTCTGTGTGTTTGGAAAAGCAAGGCTGAAAATGGTCTGGGTGGCCGAGGGTCAGTGGCTGGGGCCAAACAGTCTGAGCGCACTGATACGTGGGTGGGGCAGGTCCATTTTCTGGCTGAGTCTGAAACCAACCTTTCAACTGGGCAAGTGCAGGCAGGCAGCGATAGACCCAGGAGTCCTGGCTCCCAGACCCTGCCCCACACTAACCCCTAGGCCCCACTCCCCTCTCCGAGCATAGCACCTGGGAATCCTGGAACCCAGATCCCCTCCTTTAACCCACTAACCCCCACCCCCCTCCCAGAGCTGGGGAGAGAACCCAGGAGTCCTGGCTCCCAGCCCCCCTGCTCTAACCACTAGACCCCACTCCCCTCCCAGAGCTGGGGAGAGAACCCAGGAGTCCTGGCTCCCAGCCCCCTTTCCTCTAGAGGTGCAGATTGAACACCAATGAAATTAAATCCAAATCTGTTTGGTTTTGTGATGTCTGGCAGGTCAGGATTTCACATTAGGATTATTTTGGTGGTTTCATGGTTCAGGTGCATTTAAATTATCTTCCTTGGTTGCATTAAAGGGCTGCCATGTTTTTGTTTGTTTGTTTGTTTGTTTGTTTGTTTTTTAAATCCTATATCTGAATTTATTTTCCCTGCTTTAATTACAAGCATCCCTTACAATTATCCTAGCCAAGAGATCAGCAAGGAACAAGTCCCCCTGTATTCAGTTTTTATATTTGATAGCACTTTGTACCCGTTCGGCTTGAAGCTCTCCCCCACGCAGCCAGCTTTCTGGTGCGAATGTGAGTTAATGCTGTTGTGCAAAAGGGAAATGCTATTCTGGGGTGTCCTTTGTGAGACTGGAGGTAACCAGCCAGCTGGGGAGCCCTCAGCTGGGGGACTGTGTCCAGTCTGAGAACCACACTTGAATAAAGATGTGGACAAACTGGAGAGAGTCCAGAGGAGAGCAACCAAACTGTCCGAGGGTTGGAAAACATACCTGAGAAATGCAGGGCTGGGAGGGACATTGAGAGGTCATTGGGGAAGTCCAGCCCTCTCGCCCAGGACCATCCTGTGAGCATAGATCTTCAAGGAGCTGTCCATAGCGTCCAGGACTCTTTTCCTGTGTTTCCTGTTAATCTAGAACAGGAATAGTTCAACGTCATCCCTCCATGGTGCATGAATTTATATCTGAGGGAAGCCGGTTGAAGTGACCGGTCACCGTTGGACAGTAGCAAGCTGTGAAAGAAGAAATAGACAGCGGATAAAAGCCCGTAGTGGTGAGGATCCTGGTGGGGCAAGCAGGGCCGGCTCCAGGCACCAGCTTAACAAGCAGGTGCTTGGGGCGGCCAAGGGAGAGGGGCGGCACCTGCGGCAATTCGGGGGCGGCAGGTCCCTCGTTCCCTCTAGGAGCAAAGGACCTGCCGCCGAACTGCCGCCGCCGATCGCGGCTTTTTTTTTTTTTTTTTTTTGCTTGGGGCGGCAGAAATGCTGGAGCCGGCCCTGGGGGCAAGTGAGTTACCATACAAAGGTCTGATCCTTTCTCCCAGCCACTGCAACGGAGCCCTTATGTTCTGGCTTGTTTTAAATGGGAAGCATGCTTGGAGAGAGACACGCGAGAGGCAACAGATGTTGGTCCAATAGAAGATATTACCTCACCCACCTTGTCTCTTTCACATCCTGGAACCAACACAGAGCAAAATGAGCTTTCAGTCAAGCCTTAAGGAAGAGCTTTTATGCTAAACAGAAACTGACGGTTTCTGTGAGATCTGGTGACTACAGGCAGCCGCAAAACCCAACTTACAAGGGAAATAAAGTTGTTTCTCTTTTCACACAAAGCTTTAAAGCTTTGTATTTCCTTAAAAGATGGGGGGGGGGGGGGGGGGAGGAGAATGTTATTGGTAAATGTTGATTTCAACCCCCTCCCTCCCAAATTGACAAATATTTCCATTGATGATGATCCGAATTCACAGCTAGGCAAAGTAAGATAAAGCTTTAACTTTTTGAATCTCAGCATCTACTGTCATTAGCTAATTGTCTGACCTCCCACATTACTTCCCGTAACTGTGAAAATTTAAATAGATTAATGGGGAAAAAAACGTTAAAAAATAAATCAAGATAATCTGTCACAATTCTGCACAAATACTGAATTCTGCCACGCTGATCTATACATTAGAGTGAGTGCAAGGGTGTATTTAAACTTGTATCCATCCCTCACTACACCCCCTCAGGTGGGAAGAACCGGGCATGGTTCTTCTAGAGAAGAGAAGGCTGAGGGAGGACTTGAGAACAAACTTCAGACTTGTCAAGGGTTGTTCTAATGTTGTACTTAAAGTACTGCTCAGGATCTTTTCAGGGGGAATAAGGCAAAACACCACATTTATTAGTAATACATGTATTCATTAACACTGTATCATATTCATATAATATATTACACTTACACTCACACACACACACAAACACACTCCGTCTTGTTGTTACCAATTAGTTGCTCCCCTTAACTTCACTGGCCAGGTGAGTTAGATGGGGGAGGGGGTGGAGCCGGGCTTCTGCCGATCCGGATGGATGCTCCCATGTTGACAAGACGAGACCCGGGGTCCTCTGCAAGACACCTCACTTTTATAGCAGCTTCCCTCTCATGCAAATCTAGACCAGATTCAAACTCTGTGTCTGTGTCCATTGGTCCTTTGTGCTGCTTTCTTTTGAGTGTTGTCCCAATGCTGCAAAGAGGGTGTTTTTAAAAGAAGGTGCTGGCGTCTAACCCGCCCCCCCCCCCCAGCCATCAATATGTCTGCTCTTCCTTAGTGAGCCCACTGGACAAGTTTTATTGTTCTTGGGTCTGGCTTCCATCCCCTCTCCAACTGTTGCAGCTGTCTGCAGGTGCTTGTCTTCCATGCCTTGCTCATCCACACCTCATTCATTCAACAGGGCAATTGATTAAATGGGGTGGGGTGCGGGGGACAGATCTTATTCTACTACTAGCAAAAAGCCATGTTTTTAACATTATCCCAAGGCTCAATACGAAGTTTTCTATATAAGGATCTGATACAAAGTTGTATGAAAATAGAAGCATAATACAAAGGTATGTTTGTGTGTGAGCGCATGAGTATAATATAGATCATATGCATATGAGACAGTGTGGATTGATACCTGTATTACTAATAAACGTGTTGCTTTGCCTAATCCCCCCTGAAAAGATCCTGTGCAGTACTTTAAGTACAACACTAGAGAGGACAGAGATCGATTGATCTCTGTGTCCAGCGAGGGGAGAGCAAGAAGAATGGGCTTCGTTTGCAATGAGGGAGATTTAGATAGAAAGTTTTCCTTAATTTCCAAACTTTAAGGCTATAGTATCAACTGTCCAAGGCACAAGGCTGCAGGGCCCGTCAGAGCCGAGCCATGGGGGCCGGGGCTCACTGGTTGCAAATGCAGAGGCTTGGAAACCGGCTGCAGGCTGTGCGTGTCGGAGGCTGAGAGCCAAGAGAAGCAGTTGTGAGTGCGACCTTGGGAGGAAGCAGAGATGGGGCTTCTTGGGACACAGAGCCTGCTAGAGGGGCAGGCGTGGGGATTTCTGAGTGTGACAAAGTGGGAATGTTCTGCAATATTTGTATGACCCCTGGGTGGGTCTCACTTTCCCCTATGTGTTGCATTGTTACAGGGATTTTTTTGGGGGGGCGGAACAGCCCAAACTTCAGCAAAAATCTCAGGCATGTGGAGCAACAGGATTATAAACTGATGAGGGTCTGTTTTAATAGTTGTATTATTTGTCATATCTGCCTTGGATTTCCTTGTTAAAGGCTGGGACAGTCCCCATCGGGCTGGCTGTGTTTGGCTTTATTTGTACACCGCTTGGTCTGGCAGAACTACAGTTTGATTTCTCTTTCTCCCCCCAGTTCCAAGATGTCGCAGCCTCTCTGGCTGGCCGCCCTGGTCACCATCTCCCAGGCTCGGATGTCTACAGTGCAGCACGTCAGCCAAGCAGCGGTGAGTGTCCATCCCATCCTCAGACACTAACATCGGGACACTCCGGCTGACTGGGAAGCACTTTTGCGCCTCAGTTACTCACCACCAATTCCTGCAAATTATAAAGTGAAAGCAGGGAACCAGGGAGCAATTGGGGTATTCAAGTGTTACCATAGTATAAATGTTTCCTATCATTAAGGACTCCTGGGTTCTCTCCCCAGCTCTGTGAGGGGAGAGGGGTATAGGGGGGTTGGGGCAGGGAGGAAGGACTCCTGGGTTCTCTCCCGGCTCGGGGACTTTATTTCTCCCAAGAGCTCAGTGGTCATTGGAGTTAAATCAGCGCTAACTGGAAAGAAACAGTGTTTTAAACAGTCTGACCACAATGCTTTCCCCTCCCGGGTCTTGTCTACACAGGGGAGTGTTCTCACCATAACTTAAGATGCAACTGGTCCAATTATCCCAGTATATGGGGGGGACACTAAGTTTGTTGTGGAGCCGCGGCTGTTTTCAATGGAGTGTATGGCGCTTGGCAAGGGCTTTCGGATAGATTGAGATTAGACCAGTGTCCGTGTACTGGAATAACCGCACCTGTTTCACTATAGCTGGGTTATTAGAGCTGCACAATGCTCCCGCTGGGAGAGGCTGGGCTGGAGTAGCCGGGCGCTCCCCCCACAGCCAGCACTCCCTATGGGTTGTGGGGCACATAGATCTGTATTCCGTTGGCATTAACCCTTTGTGTCCGCTAGGTACCGCTGATCCGCTATGGCGATCTCCTTCCCCTGGACCCAACGCAGCCTGGGCTGCAAGGCCAGAATGGATTCAACAGCACGTCGCCTGTGCTGGTGAGGTGTGTGGGGCTGGAAACGTTGGGGGTGTGACCCGAGGTGACTGGGGCAGCTCTCACTGAAAACGCCAAGGTCAGGGCAGGCTGTGAAAAGGAGAGCAGAAGATTCTCCCCAAACTGGAGGTTCACACTGAAGTTAGACTCACCAACCCATCACAAACTGAGCTTCTCACCCCCCACTTCCCCCGCGCCGGTTATCAAAAAGCAAAAAAGAAATCACACAGCCCCCTTTCATTGCTGGTGGGTATTGAAGGCCAGGGGAGGCTAAGCCTCCCCTAACCCAGGTTGTGGCCCCGCTCATGCTCTGCCCCATGGCACCACCCTTGCTCCCCCTCTCCCCTGAAGCCGGTGGGGGTGGGGCCTTGGGCAGAAAGGGTGGGGCCAGGGGCTAGCCTCCCCAAAAGGGGTTTCACCAACCACCCATGACCCCTTTACTGCATTCCAGTTCTCTGGCTCCCAATCAGCACTGGTAAGGTGAGAAGTTATCTAAAAACTCTGCTCAATATATACAAAATGTTCTTCTGACCCCAAACGGCCAGCCACGTTACCAGGTCGATATTAGTTTGGATCTTACCCAAAATACCAACCTGCCGGCCAGTCCTTTAGTGTCTAACACTAACGGTTTGTTAGAAAAGAGAGACCAGGAAGCGCGATGTGAAATGGTAAAGCCCTCAGAGACCTACAGCGATTTCCAAGTCCATAGATCAGGTTGTTAGCAGTGCTGGTGAGGTTGCTGGCTAGAAAGTCCCTCTGGAGTCACCCACCGCTGGGATGGGTCAGTCAGTCCTTGCTCAGAGGAAAGTGACTCCAGAGGTGGGAAGCAGGATTGGAGACAACATAGAGAAGCTGCAGCTGCATTTTTCTCTCCTTTGCATTGCGGCTCGTACATCCTCGTCCCAAACACGAGCTCGCAGCACATGGGCATGGAGACGCCTCGCAGCCCCTGTCCACAGGCCTGTCCCTACATGTGCTGCGGGCTCCTAGGTGCATCCCTCGGCGTCTTGCCATGGGTCCATGGTACAGCTGACGACCCTTGATGGGCCATGGAACAGGCCAGGCCGTGCTGCTGCCAATCTGTCCGGGGGTGTCACCCAGACACACAGCACACGTTTGGAAATACAGAGACACCGCACCTACCTGTAACTCACCATCCAAAGGTGATACAAACATAGAAAGGTGATTATCCTATTTAGCGAATTATAACTTTTCCACTGATACCTTACAGGCCATATCTGGCACGATTCCTTGCAATTTTATAATAGTACTATCCTAAAGTGTCTCACGTATTCCGTACAGCGTCACGGGGGGCATGGGGTGGNAGGAAAATGACTACCAGTGAAGCAGCTACTAAACTAGGGCTGGCTAGACTGGAAGTAGAAGAGAAGGCAAAGGACCGGGAGTTTCAACTGAAACTCAAAGAAGCAGAGGCAACAGCACACAGAAAGGCTATGGAGGCAGAAACAGCCAGGGAGAAGGCTGCGTATAAAAGAGCTCTGGAGTTAAGAGACAGGGAAATACAGGCCCAGACTGAGGCCCAGAAGCATGAACTGGCTGTTAGGGAGGGGAAGAGACAAAACCCTCCAGCTGCTGGCTCCACTTCCCCAAAACGCCACAAATGGGAGCAACTATGTCCACAGTATGATGAATACAGTGATATTGCCAAATATTTCATCACCTTTGAGAGACTGTGCACCCTCCATGCCATCCCTGAAGATCAAAAGATGACCACATTGGTAGCAAAATTGACTGGAAGAGCTCTGGACATATTCAATTAGATGCCTATTGATGATGCTTCAAACTATGATAAATTTAAGGACCTGGTTTTGAAACAGTTTCAGGTTACACCTGAAACCTACAGGGTTAAAGTCAGGAGTCTTAAGAGGGGATCTGGATTGAGTAATGTGGCCTATGTAAATGAAATGAAAGATTTGTTAGACAAGTGGGTGAGGGGGAAAGGCATTACAAGCTCGGAAGAAATGTGTGATTTGGTTACTCAGGAACAATTCCTGAATATGTGCAGTGATGAGGTAAAACAGTATTTGTGGGACAAAAAGGTGAATGCAGTGGGTGAATTAGCTGGGTATGCAGACTCTTATGAGCAAGCACAAGCTGCAATTAAACACAAACCACTGGCAGAGGGGTATAAGGTTGGGGGAAAGCAGAATCACCGTTTTACCCCTGGGAAAAAGGAGGCTGGGCGGTCACCTCCCCATTCCCCTGGTACTCGTCCAAAATTTCCTGTGCAAGCAGAGGAGCCCACGAGGTGCTATCATTGTAAGTCCACTGAGCACCCGAACAATAAATGTCCCTTGTTGAGTGGGAACAGGCAACAAGTAACACATGAAGCTGCTGCCTCTTTCCGCACAGGATTTGTAAAGGTTGCTTCTACACAACCAAGCCGTGAGCATGTGCATGCTGTTAAACTTGGGAAAGTACTTGTTGGATTGAGAGATACGGGGCAGAGATTTCTGTGGTCAGGAGGGACCTGATCCAGGAGAAGGCTTTGTTGCCAGGGAAAATGGCAGAATTAGAACTGGTGGGAGTGTTGGGGTCACTAGGCCTGCCTGAGCCAAAGTTCTTCCATGTTTAAACTCTGTCCTTCCATGTTTAACTCTGATCGACCTCAACAACCAAGGACAGGAATTGGAATGTGTAAACAGGCAGTTAGCAATTACGACCTTGCTCATGCCAGGTACCAAACAATAATGATGAGGTTTGCATGTTTCTAGCTGGGGAAGGGGTAATAAACTAAGGGTAAACAGAACCAAATAACAGTTTAGGGAGAAGTTACTAACAAGCTAGATTTATAGCCCTAGAATGATTTAATTGCTTAAATGTATAAACCTGCCTTCGGTAGAGAGGGGAGGGGGAGTAGAGGGGTGGTAGAGAGGGGGAGAGGGGGGGCTTAGTTGTAAAATGTATAAAGAAGAGAGAAACTGTTTTTGCTGGTGTGCTTGATTTGAGACTTGCCTGTCTCCTTGCACCACTTTGAGATCTCAAATAAACTTTGATTGTTTCTCCACCCCGGTATGTTTATTGACGCGAAGCACTCCGGGCAACGAACCCCACTGTTGCTGTCCTCGGCCCCTGTTAGGGTGACCAGATCACCCAAGTCAAATATCGGGACGCGGGGGGAGGGTGACGCGGGACGCGGGGGGGCGTGGCGGGGGG
>NC_048301.1:140331731-140332729 GCF_013100865.1 Trachemys scripta elegans | reverse complement strand
CAAGTCAAATATCGGGACGCGGGGGGAGGGTGACCCGGGACGCGGGGGGGCGTGGCGGGGGGTGTGGCCAAAAAAAAAAAAAAAAAACCTTCCTCCGCAAGCGCTGGAGGGAGGCCCAGGAGACTCAGGGGAAGCGCGGGGCCGGGGTGAGTAAGAGTCCGGCCTGGCCCCGAGCAGGCAGGACTCAGTCGGGTGGTAGGGAGAGGAGGGGGGCCAGTCGCGTCTGGGCTGCTGCCCAGCTGGTGCAATCCCGCGGCGGCCCCAGCCCCCCCGTCCCGCTCGGGTCCCGCAGGGGAACCAACGGGGCTGGGCTGCCGATGTCACTAGTTTGAATGTGTACTTTAGCTAAAGGTGCAAGGACTTTGTAACCTCCTGTTGCCGGCACAGGGGCTAGGGTGACCAGACGTCCCGATTTTATCGGGACTGTCCCGATATTTCCTTGTTTGTCCCGCGTCCCGACCGCACGTGCGGTCGGGACACTGGACAAACAAGGAAATGTGCCGGAGCCTGGAGCCTCCCCGAATCCCCGCCTCTTCCCCGGGCTCACCATTCCTCCCCCCTCCACAAGCGCTGGAGGGAGGCCCGGGAGACACAGGGGAAGCGCGGGGCCGGGGTGTTCTCCCCCCCGGGCAGTGGGACTCGGGAGCAGCCGCTGCTGCAGCTCCCACTGCCGCGGGGGAGGAAGCGGCCATGGCGCTCGGCGGCTGCGGCTCTGGTGCCCCCGAACCCCCCGAGCCGGGGCCAGGCGGCGCCTCCAATTTTTTTTTATACTGCCGCTGTGCTGGGAGGGAGAGGGAGTCTGAGTCGCCGCCGCTGGCAGGCAGCCCAGGGGTTCCCCTGGGTCAGCGAGCTGCCCGCAGCCCAGGGCCGGGGGGTGGGGAGCTGCTGCGGGGGGGTGCGCCTCGGGGGGGAGCTGCCGCAGGCTCCCTGGGCCGGGGGGGGGGGGGGGAGCTGCTGCAGGGCTGGCGGGGGCGCAAGGTGGAAGTTTCGCCTAGGGC
>NC_048301.1:140287313-140331691 GCF_013100865.1 Trachemys scripta elegans | reverse complement strand
GGTGGGGATCTGCCGCACGGCTCCCCAGGTGGGGGGGGAGCTGCCGGGGGAGGCGCCGCGGGGCAGAAGGGGGGCGGGGAGCTGCTGCAGGGCTGGCGGGGGCGCAAGGTGGAAGTTTCGCCTAGGGCACGAAACTTCCTTGCACCGGCCCTGCCACAAGCATGTTACTTTTCAGCTTATACCTGTACTCAGGCTGGAAGCTTGGCACAGCAGCAAAAGCGTAACAGGCCCATGCTACTGTGTAGAAGGGGAAACTGAGGCACGCCGCCTCATGGCATTGGTGGCTAAATGCTAAGACACCTACACTTGAACCGATATTGCTGTCTGCATTCTGTTAGCAATACTACACCCCAGCCTGCTTTCAGTCACCCGGGGACCAGGAACCCCAAACCTTGCTAAAACACCTATGAATGACATCATATGGTTTAAAGGTATTAAAAGGGAGAGTGACCAGGGGATTTTATATGTCCTGCCTCTGCCATGGACAGTGTCCAAGCCTCTGGCAGTAAGTGCTGGAGGAGGGTGTGATGTTGCGCCCCATAATGCTGTATGGAAACATGCTTATGAAAATCAAGTTGGAGACAGAACTTCTTAAGCTGTTTTCAGTTAAGCCTACAGCTGTTAGGGGACGTGGTTCAGACCCTGGGTCTGTGTTTGCAGCAGGCTGGTGTCTGTCTCAAACCAGGCAGGGCACTGAAGTCCCAAGCTGGCAGGAGAAACAGGCTCTGGGATAGTCTCAGCACATCAGGTGGCAGTTCCCAAGGGGGTTTCTGTGTCCCAGCCCGTCACAACTACTACTGATGCAATATCACTAATGATATTTTAAGTGACACTTTAACAACTTAAACAACAACACACAAACACTGCTGCCTGTGTCTGCAGTGAGACTGATTTCACATTTCTGTTGAAAAGTTGATGCTAGGTTGCAACGGGGGTGGTACAAATAACAACAAAAAAGGAAACTTAAAAAAAAGAGCAAACCCATTTTCCAGAACAACCAACTTTTTTAATGGAAAGTTTCTGTCTAATTTTTTTAAAGGAAATTTTTGAAAAAATTTAAACATTTTCACCAAAAATTCCGTTTTTCAAAAAAGGCTACATTTCTGATATTTTAAAAACTTGTTTGAAAAAACAGTCTAACCAGATTTAATCTCTCAAATAGGCTTTACAAATGAAGGTCAGTATCATGATCCCTGTTTTACAGAAAGGGAAACTGAGGCACAGAGGGATTCCGTGACTTGCCCAAACTCACCCAGGGAGTTAAAGTCAAAGCTGAGAGAAACCCAAGATCTTTCATTCCTGCCCTAGTCACTAGCCACCGCTGCTTCCTCACGCCCAGTTATCTCATCTAAAGACTTTGATAACACCACTGGAGAAGGACTTACCCGCAGAGAACCAGGCACTTGCAGCTGCAGGTTTGATTGAAGATCTGAAGATGTGGGGCTCGTATGGATTTTATATAGATGTTCAGTCTGTCTGGGATTATACTGACTGGAATGTCCCAGCCAATAAGAGCGCAGGAATGCTGTACGAAATGCAGATCCCTGAAGTCTCATTGGCTATCACAGAATGAACCATCCCTCTCCCTCAGTGTCTCAAGTCACATAGTCACCAGAAAATATTGAAACCCGGACAGGTGAAGTTCCCGTATTTGGTACTTTACAGCCAATACATCTTGACAGTGGTTTTCTTGAAGTATCTTTAATTCACTCTGTGGTTATTTAACAAGCAGCTCAGAGAGGTTTCCTGGGCCATTTTGTTCTGCTCATTCTCATTTGCTTTCACTTTCACTTTTACTAATTCTACCCTGCTATAAAAATCCTCTTTTAATTTTTCTCTCTTGATCCAGTCTTTTTCTTACTTCTAGAGACTACAGAGGGAAGAACGTAGGGACAAATTTTTCAAAAGCTTTGGCCAGGTGAAGTACCATAGGGCTTGGTCTACACTACAGAGTTAGGTTGACGCAAGGCAGCTTATGTTGACCTAACTATGTCAGTGTCTACACTACAGTCTTGCTCCCGCTGACGTAACTCACCCGCTACACTGACTTGGTAACTCCACCTCCACGAGTGGCGAAGAGTTTAGTCGACGTAGCTAGGGTCAATGCAGTGTCAGTGTAGACCAGTAGTTCCCAAACTTCGTGAAATCTCATGAACCCCCTCCTAAAAATGAATACTTCCCGGGATTTAAGTTTAAATTTCCTCAGTGTGATGGATGCGCTTGCTTGGCTCTGCATAGCTCTTGGAAATCCGGAACCACTGGAGAAAGATAAAGTTTCAGGTCTGGTTTGGCATCGAGTCTGTTTCTGTATTTGGTTTTCAGATGTGCATACGAGGAAAACGCTTTCTCGCATAAGTATGTTGCTGAAAATTGTAACAAAATTGTAGTAGCTTTTTCTGCCAGCAGGGGGCACTCGTTTCTTAAACTCAGCCAAAAGTTGATCAATGACAGATTTCTGAAACTCCTTTTCAGTTCGTAATCATAGGAGATCTCAATCAATTTCTCTCTTTCCTCAGTGTTCAATATCTGTGTTGAGAAAGGGGTATCATACAATCATAGAATATCAGGGTTGGAAGGGACCTCAGGAGGTAACTAGTCCAACCCCCTGCTCAAAGCAGAACCAACCCCAACTAAATCATCCCAGCCAGGGCTTTGGCAAGCCGGGCCTTAAAAACCTCTAAGGAAGGAGATTTCACCACCTCCCTAGGGAACACATTCCAGTGCTTCACCACCCTCCTAGTGAAATAGTGTTTCCTAATATCCAACCTAAACCTCCCCCACTGCAACTTGAGACCATTGCTCCTTGTTCTGTCATCTGCCACCACTGAGAACAGCCGAGCTCCATCCTCTTTGGAACCCCCTTCAGGTAGTCGAAGGCTGCTATCAAATCCCCCCTCATTCCTCTCTTCTGCAGACTAAACAATCCCAGTTCCCTCAGCCTCTCCTCATAAGTCATGTGCTCCAGACCCCTCATCATTTTTGTTGCCTTCCGCTGGACTCTCTCCAATTTTTCCACATCCTTCTTGTAGTGTGGGGCCCAAAACTGCACACAGTACTCCAGGTGAGGCCTCACCAATGTCACATAAAGGGGAACAATCACGTTCCTCGATCTGCTGGCAATGCCCCTACTTATACAGCCCAAAATGCCGTTAGCCTTCTTGGCAACAAGAGCACACTGTTGACTCATATCCAGCTTCTCGTCCACTATGATCCCTAGGTCCTTTTCTGCAGAACTGCTACCTAGCCATTTGGTCCCTAGTCTGTAACAGTGCATGGGATTCTTCCATCCTAAGTGCAGGACTCTGCACTTGCCCTTGTTGAATTTCATCAGGTTTCTTTTGGCCCAATCCTCTAATTTGTCTAGGTCCCTCTGTATCCAATCCCTACCCTCCAGCGTATCTACCACTCCTCCCAGTTTAGTGTCATCTGCAAACTTGCTGAGGGTGCAGTCCACGCCATCCTCCAGATCATTAATGAAGATATTGAACAAAACCGGCCCCAGGACCGACCCTTGGGGCACTCCGCTTGATACTGGCTGCCAACTAGACATGGAGCCGTTGATCACTACCCGTTGAGCCCGACGATCTAGCCAGCTTTCTATCCACCTTATAGTCCATTCATCCAGCCCATACTTCTTTAACTTGCCGGCAAGAATACTGTGGGAGACCGTATCAAAAGCTTTGCTAAAGTCAAGGAATAACACGTCCACTGCTTTCCCCTCATCCCCAGAGCCAGTTATCTCATCATAGAAGGCAATTAGGTTAGTCAGGCACGACTTCCCCTTCGTGAATCCATGCTGACTGTTCCTGATCACTTTCCTCTCCTCTAAGTGCTTCAGAATTGATTCCTTGAGGACCTGCTCCATGATTTTTCCAGGGACGGAGGTGAGGCTCACTGGCCTGTAGTTCCCCGGATCCTCCTTCTTCCCTTTTTTAAAGATGGGCACTACATTAGCCTTTTTCCAGTCATCCGGGACCTCCCCCGATCGCCATGAGTTTTCAAAGATAATGGCCAATGGCTCTGCAATCACATCCGCCAACTCCTTTAGCACCTCGGATGAGGCGCATCCGGCCCCATGGACTTGTGCACGTCCAGTTTTTCTAAACAGTCCCGAACCACTTCTTTCTCCACAGAGGGCTGGTCACCTCCTCTCCATACTGTGCTGCCCAGTGCAGTAGTCTGAGAGCTGACCTTGTTCATGAAGACAGAGGCAAAAAAAGCATTGAGTACATTAGCTTTTTCCACATCCTCGGTCACTAGGTTGCCTCCCTCATTCAGTAAGGGGCCCACACTTTCCTTTACTTTCTTCTTGTTGCTAACATACCTGAAGAAACCCTTCTTGTTACTCTTAACATCTCTTGCTAACTGCAACTCCAAGTGTGATTTGGCCTTCCTGATTTCATTCCTGCACGCCTGAGCAAGATTTTTCTACTCCTCTCTAGCCATTTGTCCAATCTTCCACTTCTTGTAAGCTGCTTTTTTGCGTTTAAGATCAGCAAGGATTTGACTGTCTAGCCAAGCTGGTCGCCTGCCATATTTACTATTTTTTCTACACATCAGGATGGTTTGTTCCTGCAACCTCAATAAGGCTTCTTTAAAATACAGCCAGCTCTCCTGGACTCCTTCCCCCGTCACGTTATTCTCCCAGGGGATCCTGCCCATCTGTTCCCTGAGGGAGTCAAAGTCTGCTTTTCTGAAGTCCAAGGTCCGTATTCTGCTGTTCTCCTTTCTTCCTAGGGTATCATCAAAATTTCGTGGAGCTTTAAAGGGCAGGGACACATTCCTGCGTACCTGGCCATTGGGCAACAGAGATCAAAACTGTGACCAAAGCGGTGAAGGTGGGGCATTGTGGGACACCTCCTGGCGGCCACTAAAGACAATATAAGTATCACAGTGTCTACACCAATGGTTCCCAAACAGGTTTGTGAGCCCCTGGGGGTTCGCACAATGTTACAGGGGGTTTGCCAGAAAAATCTCCCTAATGGCGGCCAGAGGCATGGGCGGCCGCAAGTGGGACCCAGTTGCAGGGCAGACGGCCCGAGCCCCATGGAGCGCTGAGCAGGCAGCCAAGCCCTGGTCAGTGGGGGGCCGGCAGCCCGAGCCCCATGGAGCATGGGGGATGGGCAGTTGGGGCTGGTAGCCCAAGGCCCAGTCAATGGGGTCTAGCAGCCTGAGCCCCGTGGCGGGCAGGGCGGTAGCTGGGACCCCAAGCGCGCAGGTGGCAGTTCGGGCCCCTGTCATTGGCAGACGGGGGAAGTTGGGCGACATGAAGGGCAGAGTGAGCAGGAGCCACGCTGTACATGGGGGGTGGTCCAGGCTAATTTGTCCCTTGCGGGGCACCCCCCTAGGGACAGCCCTGGTGGCAGAAGAAAAGGTGTTTGCGCGCCAAACCAGCCGGAAGCATGTTGTAGCCAGTGTAGCCGTGTCATTCTCTCTGGAGGGCTGTTTTTCTTCAGTGAGATGTGAGTGAATCTTCTCATTTTCTAGTTTGTTGGTTGTTAGCAGTCTCTCTGGGTTGTTTGCTGGTGTACCAGCGGTCGACATAATTTTGTAGTGTAGACATGGTGTACATCATACAAACTGGTGCTTGATATAAGAGTAATCAGGTAATTAGTTCTTAGTCCAGTTTGTTATGATTAGCGTTGGCGTTTTAGGCAGATTAAAGGTGTCTGTGTAAGATAGAAGGGGTTGTTTTCTTGCCAGTCAAAACCACAGACCTGGTTTGAGGTAGCGAAACCACTGCGAGGAAATAGATGAGAGAAGCAGTTCCTCGCTGACAAACAAGTGCCCCAGGCACACAATGTAAACGGGGTCAAAATCAAGAAGTTTTAGCTCAGATGCTAACAGTACCCCAAACCCCCTTCCACCACCCCTCCTGCACCCCAACCCCCTGCACCAGCCCAGAGCCCACACCCAGAAACCAAACTCCCTCCCAGAGTCCCCACGTATCCCGCACCCAAACTCCCTCCCAGAGCCTGCACCCCAAACCCCTCCTACACCCCAACCCCCTGCCCCAGCCCAGAGCCCACACCCTGCACCCAAACTCCCTCCTAGAGCCTGACCCCTCCCACACCCAAACTCCCTCCCAGAGCCCACACCTCCTACACCCCAGACTCCCTCCTGCACCCCAACCCCCTGCCCCATCCCACAGCCTGCACCCAAAAACCAAACTCCCTCCCAGAGTCCCCACCTCTCCCGCACCCAAACTCCCTCCCAGAGCCTGCACCCCAAACCCTGCCTACACTCCAACCCCCTGCCCCAGCCCAGAGCCCACACCCTGCACCCAAACTCCCTCCTAGAGCCTGACCCCTCCCACACCCAAACTCCCTCCCAGAGCCCACACCTCCTACACCCCAGACTCCCTCCTGCACCCCAACCCCCTGCCCCAGCCCACAGCCCGCACCCAAAAACCAAACTCCCTCCCAGAGCCTGCACCCCAAGCCCCCTCCTGCACATCAACCCCAGCCCAGAGCCCGCACCCAGCACCCAAACCCCTCCCACATCCCCTCCTGCACCCCAACACCCTGCGCCAGCCCAGCGCTCGCACCCAGCACCCAAACCTCTCCCAAAGCCTGCACCCCTTCCACACCCAAACTGTGTCCCAGAGTCTGCATCCTAAGCCCCCTCCTGCACTCCAAACCCTTGCCCCAGCCCAGAGCCTGCACCCAGCACCCAAACTCCATCCCGCACCTAGCACTCCAACCTCCTCCCAGAGCCCGCACCCAGAACCCAAACTCCCTCCCTCACCCAGAACCCCAAACCCCCTCCTGCACCTTAACCCCCTGCCCCAGCCCAGAGTCCGCACCCACCACCCAAACTCCGTCTGAGAGCCCACACCCCTCCCACACCCAAACTCCCTCCTAGAGCCTTAAGCTGCTGCTGGCGGGGAGAGAGCTGGGGGGAGTCCTCTTCTCTGGCCCCCCACACCAGTCCCAGGGCAGCCTGCCTGCTGCACCCCAAACTCCTCATCCCCGGCCCAGCGCCACGCGGAACGATATGATTCAGATACTGAGCACAGGGGTTGGAGGATGACCCTCGCATAGAGCCTAGCCAGGGTTGGGTGGAGAGGAGAACAGTGCAGGGACGAGCTACAGGAGATGCTAGCCCTGTAGATAAATCTCTGTATTAAGCATCTTCACATAACTTTCATATGACTTTGTATTATGCCTCTTCATATAACCCTGTATTAAGCTATTTTCATACAACTTTGTATCAAGTCCTTTGATATAGGAACTTTGTATCAGACCCCTATGTAGAAAAACTTATAGAAACCTTTGTGATAAGCCTTGGTCTAATGTAATAGCCCCTAAGGATGGTTAAAGTAGAAGAAAAATGTCTTTTGGCTAGGAGTAGAATAACATGTCCCCCCCCCCCCCCACTCCCTTAATCAATTGCCGTGTTGAATGAATGAGGCATGAATGAGCCAGGTGTGGAAGGCAGCACCTCCAGACAGCTGCAACAGTTGGGGGGCGGGGGTGGGAGCCAGACCCAAGGACAATAAAACTTGTCCAGTGGGCTCACTAAGGAAGAGCAGACATATTGATGGCTGGGGGCGGGGGTTAGAGGCAAGCACCCTCTTTGAACAGCATTGGGACAACACCCAAAGGAAACAGTACAAAGGCCCAACGGACACAGACACAGATTTTGAAGCTGGTCTAGATTTGCGTGAGAGGGAAGCTGCTATAAATGTGAGGTGTCTTGCAGAGGACCCCGGGTTTCGACTTGTCAACATGGGAGCATCGATCCAGATCGCCAGAAGCCCGGCTCCACCCCTCCCCCATCTAACTCACCTGGCCAGTGACATTAGGGGGAGCAATTAATTGGTAACAAAAACAAGACGGAGTGTGTGTGTGTGTGTGTGTGTGTGTGTGTGTGAATGCATGAGTGTAATATAGATCATATGTTATATATATAGATCACATATTAGCTAATTATCAGAGGGGTCGCCGTGTTAGTCTGAATCTGTAAAGACCAACAGAGGGTCCTGTGGCACCTTTAAGACTAACAGAAGTACTGGGAGCATAAGCTTTCATGGGTAAGAACCTCACTTCTTCAGATGCAAGAGGTGAGGTTCTTACCCACAAAAGCTTATGCTCCCAATACTTCTGTTAGTCTTAAAGGTGCCACAGGACCCTCTGTTGGTTTTTATATTAGCTAATGTAACGCCAATATTTAAAAAGGGCTCTAGAGGTGATCCCGGCAATTACAAGACCAGTAAGTCTAACGTCTGTACTGGGCAAATTAGTTGAAACAATAGTTAAGAATAAAATTGTGTGACAAAGTTCCTCCTCTACCTTGGTGGGTCCTGCGCTTATTGGCAGATTTGCTCGCTTCACAGATTCACCCTGTGGGTCAGGAAACAGCCCAGGGACCTTCCCCTCTGGTAGAAGCTACTGTCCAGGTCAATTCCTCCTGTGTTTGATCAGGAGTTGGGAGGTTTGGGGGGAACCTGGGCCCACCCTCTACTCCAGGTTCCAGCCCAGGGCCCGGTGGACAGAAGCTGTTTAGAGTGCCTCCAGGTACAGTTGCACAACAGCTACAACTCCCTGGGCTACTTCCCCATGGCCTCCTCCCAACACCTTCTTTGTCCTCACCACCAGACCTTCCTCCTGATGTCTGATAACGCTTGTACTTCTCCGTCCTCCAGCAGTACGCCTACTCGCTCTCAACTTCTTGCACACCTCTTGCTCTCAGTTCCTCACACACACTTCCTCTCCTCTGGCTTCCCCTGGCCTGACTGGAGTGAGCCCTTTTATAGCATCAGAGGGGCCTTAATTAGAGTCAGGTGCTTAACAGCCTCACCTGACTCTTAGCAGGTTAATTGGAGTCAGGTGGTCTATTAGCCTGGAGCAGCCCCTGCTCTGGTCACTCAGGGAACAGAAAACTACTTATCCAGTGGCCGGTATATCTCCCTTCTGCTACTCTGCTTTTCCCAACTGGTCTGGGTCTATCACAATTGTCAGACACAGAGAAAAACGTAAACTGTTGAGCAATAGTCAACATGGTTTCTGTAAAGGGAAATCGTGTCTTACTAATCTATTAGAGTTCTTTGAAGGGGTCAACAAACATGTGGACAAGGGGGATCCAGTGGACATAGTGTACTTAGATTTCCAAAAAGCCTTTGACAAGGTCACTCACCAAAGGCTCTTACGTAAATTAAGCTATCATGGGATAAATGGGAAGGTCCTTTCATGGATTGAGAACTGGTTAAAAGACAGGGAACAAAGGATAGGAATTAATGGTAAATTCTCAGAATGGAGAAGGGTAACTAGTGGTGTTCCCCAAGGGTCAGTCCTCGGACCGATCCTATTCAACTTATTCATAAATGATGTGGAGAAAGGGGTAAACAGTGAGGTGGCAAAGTTTGCAGATGATACTAAACTGCTCAAGATAGTTAAGACCAAAGCAGACTGTGAAGAACTTCAAAAAGATCTCACAAAACTAAGTGATTGGGCAAATGAAATTTAATGTGAATAAATGTAAAGTAATGCGCATTGGAAAAAATAACCCCAACTATACATAGAATATGGTGGGGGCTAATTTAGCTACAAGAAGTCAGGAAAAAGATCATCTCTGTAAAATCAGGATGGAAAATAACTTTACAGGGTAATCAGATTCAAAGAGCCCAGAGGAACCCCTCTAGCCTTGGGTTCAAAGTTACAGCAAACAGAGGTAAACCCTCTAGCAAAAGGAACATTTACAAGTTGAGAAAACAAAGATAAACTAACACACCTTGCCTGGCTGTTATTTACAAGTTTGAAATAGGAGAGACTTGTTCAGAAAGCTTTGGAGAGCCTGGATGATGTCTGGTCCCTCTTAGTCCCAAGAGCGAACAACCCCCAAAACAAAGAGCACAAACAAAAGCCTGCCCCCCCCCCAAGATTTGAAAGTATTTTGTCCCCTTATTGGTCCTTTGGGTCAGGTGTCAGCCGGGTTACCTGAGCTTCTTAACCCTTTACAGGTAAAAGGATTTTGGTGTCTCTGGCCAGGAGGGATTTTATAGTATTGTACACAGGAGGGCTGTTACCCTTCCCTTTATAGTTGTGACAGGAGCACCCACAGGGACACTCATCTCGAAGAACATCAGTTACTGCACAGAATGAGTAACCTCCTCTTCTTCTTCTTCTTCAAGAGATGTCCCCGTGGGTGCTCCACTCCAGGTGACTGAAAAGTCGTGTACCTCAAGGAGGTAGGGACGTCAGATCTGGTAGGAATGCATTCGATAATACAACTCTGCCTAATCGTATATCAGAAAGAGGGCCTTGAGTAAAGGCATAATGCTTAACAAATGTGTGTCCAGAAGTCCAAGTGGCTGCTTTACAGATGTCAGCCAGGGGAACTTTGTGTAGAAAAGCCACGGAGGTAGCCACAGATCTAGTGGAGTGAGTTCTGATGCCGGCTGGAGGTGTCACTTTCTTTATCTGATAGCACAGTCGGATACACTCAGAATCCAGTTGGAAAGTCTCTGGGTAGAAACAGGTGTCGCTTTTGAGTGCCCTGCGATGGAGACAAAGAGTCGAGAAGAGTTCCTAAAGGGCTTGGTTCTATCCAAATAGAAGGACCGAGCCCTGCGTACATCTAACGTAGGCATGGTGGATTCAAAAGAGTTCACATGTGGTTTAGGAAAGAAGGTTGGTAGGTGTATTGGCTCATTGATGTGGAATGAGGAATGCACCTTTGGAAGGAATTTGGGGTGTAGTCGGAGGGTAACCTTGTCCTTAAAAAACAGTGTGTACGGTGGGTCTGCCACGAGAGCTGCTATTTCTCCTGCATGTCCGGTGGAGGTGATTGCCTCTAAGCACGCTGTTTTCATAGAGAGATGTAAGAGGGAGCAAGTGGCTAGGGGCTCGAATGGTTGTTGAGTGAAGCAGGATAATACTAAGTGAAGTCCCACGGAGAGGTAGGAGGTTTAATGTCCAGATATAGGGATTGGAGCCCTTTGAGAAAACGCTTGGTGATTGGATGAGCAAAAACAGAGGTATCGTCGATCTTGTCATGAAAAGTTGTAATAGCAGCTAAGTGGACCTTGCTGGAGCTGAAAGAAAGGCCAGACTGTTTAAGGTCTAATAGGTAGTCAGGTATGGGCGGAAGAGGTGCAGAAGAAGGAGGGAGTTGTTTAGTTGAGCACCATTGTGCGAATCGCTTCCACTTTTGGAGACAGGTTCAAAGAGTGCTCTTACAAAGGAGCACTCTTTGAACCTGCTCAGAGCATGCTAGTTCATTTTGGGAGAACCATGTAGGAACCAAGCTTTGAGGTGAAGCATGGATAGGTTGGGGTGGAGAAATCGGCCATGTTGCTGTGATAGGAGGTTCGGAGTGAGAGGCAACGGAATCGCTGGGCAAATTGACATTTTGGTGAGGAATGGAAACCATGGTTGTCTGGGCCACGACAGGGCAATCAAAATTACCATGGCACGATCCCTTTGTATCTTTGTCAGAACCCCATGGAGAAGCGGTATTGGGCGGAAAGCAGACATTAAGTGTTGAGCCCATGAGATCAGGAATGCATCTCCTAGGGAATGTTTGCCCAATCCCGCTCTGAAGCAAAATTTGGGACATTTCTTGTTCTTTCCAGTCGTGAAGAGGTCCAGGGTTGGATAGCCCCAAATGCGGACTATATTGCATACGATCGTGTCGTTTATCTTCCATTCATGATCCCAGGTGTTGTACTTAAAGTACTGCACAGGATCTTTTCAGGGGGAATAAGGCAAAACGCCACATTTATTAGTAATACATGTATTTATTAACACTGTATTATATGCATATAATATATTACACTTACACTCATACACACACACAAACACATTCCGTCTTGTTGTTACCAATTAGTTGCTCCCCTTAACTTCACTGGCCAGGTGAGTTAGATGGGGGAGGGGGTGGAGCCGGGCTTCTGCCGATCCGGATCGATGCTCCCATGTTGACAAGACGAGACCCGGGGTCCTCTGCAAGACACCTCACTTTTATAGCAGCTTTCCTCTTATGCAAATCTATACCAGATTTAAACTCTGTGTCTGTGTCCATTGGTCCTTTGTGCTGCTTTCTTTTGAGTGTTGTCCCAATGCTGCAAAGAGGGTGTTTCCAAAAGAAGGTGCTGGCTTCTAACCCCCGAGGCCGTCAGTATGTCTGCTTGTCTTTAATGAGCCCACTTGACACGTTTTATTGTCCTTGGGTCTGGCTCCCAGCCCCTCTCCAACAGTTGAGGCTGTCTGGAGGTGCTGCCTTCCATGCCTTGCTCATCCACACCTCATTCATTCAACAGGGCAATTGATTAAGAGTGAGGGGGGAGAGCTCTTGTTCTACTGCTAGCAAACAGAAATTTTTCTTCTATCTTATTCTATCCTTAGGGGCTATAATTTTATACCAAGGGCAATGCAAAGTTTCTAAATGAGGCTTTGATACAAAGTTCCATGAAAACAGAGGTCACACATGGGTAGACCCACCCCAAGGTTATATGAAGAGGCACAATGTAAAGTTATATGAAAATTATTAGAGATTTATCTACACAGGGAAAACGTCAGCTTCGTTTGTCTGCGATGGTATTCAGGGTCCCGGGAAGATAGGCTGATATCTGTATGTTGTTTGTGAGGCACCAATTCCAGAGCTTCATGGCTTCCGTGCAAAGCGAATGAGATCGAGCCCCTCCCTGCGTGTTGACATAGAACATGCAGGCGATGTCGTCTGTCATTATCCGAACATGTTGGTTATGAATAAATGGGAGGAAGTGACATCAGGCATTGCATATGGCTTGCAGTTCTAGGACGTTTACGTGTAGGGAGGCTTTGGTGGAAGACCATAGCCCCTGAGCTGTGTGGTGGGACATGTGCGCTCCCCACCCCGTGAGGGATGCGTCGGTAGTCATTATGAGTGATGGAGAGTCTTGGAGAAAAGGGACTCCTGAGCAGAGGTTGGAGGGAACTGTCCACCATCGGAGGGAGTCTTTGACTCTGAAGGGCATGGATAGAGGCTTGTTTAGAGCATGTACGTTCGGTCTTTAAACCATGGCCAACCAAGCTTGGAAGCACCTCATGTATAGGCGTGCATTTTTGCCCACGAAAGTACACGAGGCCATGTGGCCTAGTAATTGTAGGCAGTCTTGTGCAGTGACCTGGGGACTGTTGTGAAGTTTTGTAACCAGGAGTTTTATGGTGTTGAAACGATCGAGCGGGAGAGACGCTCTTCCCGTTCGGGAATCGAGGTGCGCTCCTATGAACTCCAGTTATTGGGTAGGAGATAAGGTGGATTTGTTTTTGTTTATTTGCAGGCCAAGGGAAAGGAAGCAAGCGACGGTAAGCTGTGTGGATCGAAGAGCTTTGTCGACCGTTGAGGCTTTGAGGAGACAATCATTGAGGTAAGGAAATATTATAACCCCGTTTCCTGAGGTGGGCAGTAACCACAGCTAGGAGTTTGGAGAAAACTCAGGGGGCGGTAGATAGGCCAAAGGGCAACACTCTGTATTGAAAATGTGTCAAATCGAGGGTAAAATGAAGAAAACGTCTGTGGGCTGGGTGAATAGTCACATGAAAATAAGCGTCCTGTAGTCGAGGACTGAAAAAAGGACAGTTACCTGTTCCGTAATGGGCGTTCTTTGAGAAGTGTTGCTCATGTCTATTCCACAGTAGCTGTGCGTGCTCACCACGTGCACCGGTGTCGGAAGTTTTTCCCTTAGCAGTACCCGTAGGGGGAGCGCTGCTGTGTCCCCTGGAGTGGTGCCTCTATAGCACGCTGTAAGGGGAGCCGCGCACTCACCCCACCCTCAGTTCCTTCTTGCCACCAGGGAGGGTGCATTGGAACTACTTGCTCCAACTTCACTTCGCTGCAGCTCGTCCGAGAACTCGTCGTTCATTGTTAGTAGTACCTGTTAGCTAGTTCGATAGTTTCAGAACAGTTAGTTAGTTAGCGTTCGGGCCGGGGCATGCCCCGGGCCCCAGGGTTTAAATCGTGCGACTCTTGCAGGCGTTTGATGCCTAGACGTGACCTGCACACCGACTGTCTCCGCTGCTTGGGTGAATCCCACATTAGTGACCGCTGTAAGATCTGCAGGTCCTGTAAACCTAGAACTAAAAAAGAAAGAGACATTAGACTCTGGGCCCTTCTCATGGAATCGGCGCTCGCCCCAACCCCGGTGCACCGAGGATTTGGCACAGGGCATCTCATCCTCGGTGCACAGTGATCCCCCGGCACCTTCCGGGGGCCGGCACCACCCCCCATCGAAGAAACAAAGAAAAGTCTCGTTTTCGCAGCGGCGTTGAGATAAAGCAGGGGGAGAGGCTAGACCCGCGTCGGGCATCCCCAGTTCTCCCCCGGGCCCCAGAGCTCCAAATCATGTCGAGCGGAGCAGCCTGGTTGCGTCGACTCAGACTTCTCCGGACATCCGCATGCCTTCGACGCCAGAGGCCCTGCAGGTGGCCTGAGACGTTATGACTCTACAGGTGCCCAGGGCACCACCAGCACCCGGGCCCCGCTCTAGAGGCAAGCCACCGCTGGGCTCCAGACAGCCGACCCCGACCCGACGCAGATCCAGGTCAGGGGACCGCTCTTGAGCCCGCTCGCCGCTCAGCGTCCTTTGCATAGCACAGGCCAGAGAATGTCGTTCTGTGCTTCCTTCATCAAGCCCATAACTTCGGATTGAGCTAAAGTGGAGCTTTTAGAACGAGAATCCAATCTTGATTTAAAGACTCCAGGTGATGGGGAATCCACCGCCTCTGTAGGTGAGTTGTCAGCTGGTGCAAGATAGAGCCGCCCCGAGGCTGCTCTAGTCTGTGCTGAGACGCAGGGAGCTTGGTTCTCAGAGGCTCCCTCTGGTGGCTGTGTGGAACGGTGGAGATCCTTTAGCTAGTGTCCCCTGAGTTGAGGGTTGTTCTTCTCAGTAAGGCACAGAGAGTTTGTGTTGATTCAGGTTTATTTATAAATGATGGGACAGTAACTAGAACCTGCCATCATTTAAGTCGTTTCTTCTTTGCACTATCTCCCATGAATTGGACCCCTCTGCTCTGTACACTGCGAATTAAAGCTGCTTACCTCTGCTGACGGATCCTTGACCACCTTGTTCTCAAACCCTAAAGCTTTGAACATCTTCCCCAGTGCCTCAAGGTCCTTCTCCGCACCCAGACAATCTTTCAGCACGCAGAGGGGCAGGGCCAGCCGGGCTCCTGACATGTGGTACACCTGCAGGAAAGAGCAAGGGCATTGTGGGGGAATAGGCCTGGCCAGCCTCCCTTGTACCGATCAGAACACCTGTGTGCTCCGATCGGGGGAGTAGTTTTCTAACTGCTACCCCCAACGCGTTGGTATGTATTGCAATAAATGGGCCTCAGGCTTGAGTCTGTGAACTAAAATCAATGCGTGGGTGACTTTTTCCACAACAATTTGGGGGCTCATCCGGGATCACTCGACGTCCCACCAGACCGGAGGACTGCGGACCGCTTCCACACCGATCCCAGGCGCCAGGTAAGAGACCGTTGCCTCGGTGGGGAGCTGCCCGTAGGCTCTGGGTTTAGATGAGGACGCGCTGTGATCCGAACCTCTGTTGTTAGACTCATTTGCCTGACGCCTGTTCGTCTTGTGTCAGTAAATGTTCATCTTGTAACTTGTCTGTCCTGTAAGAGCGAATGTCTGTTGGTATTGTAATAGGTAGAATAACTGACGGTAGTGTGTTTTGTATTGAATGGGTCTTGTTTGTCAGCTTAGCGTGGTCTGACCGATGGGCAGTGGTTCCCCCAAAGGGGCAGAGAACCGGCCGCTGTAAACCCCAGGCAGGGTAGACCCCGGAGTGGCCGAAGGGGTAGGCAGGACTCCCCCCGACGCTAGGTCAGTGGTGGGGTGGAGTGTCGTAATAGTGTCCCAAGGTAGGTGTACTGTGTTGTGTGTGGGGGGGGGGGGGGGGGGGGGGGTTGTTAGGTGAACCTACCTCTGCCTTTCCTGGAAGTGCCGTATTTGGCCCCTCCTTGCTCGGAGAGCGGGAGCCCCGGGAAACCACCCACGAACTCCCAGGTAGTAGTGTGACCTATCCCGTTCTCTAGAAGGCGGGCCGGCGCTCTCTGCTGAGGGAGGGGTGTGCGGGGACCGTGCCTTTCCTAGCCCTTTCTGTGTGAATGACCTGCAACCGAAACCTTACCCCAGATCTTCCTCTTGGAGCCGTGGGCTCCCTCCCCTGCTCGGAGAGAAGGGGAGTCCCTGGAAATCGCCCGCCGTACCGGAGGTAACAGGGTTTCCTATCCCGTTCTCTTGAAGGCGGACCGGTGCCCTCTGCCGGAAGGGGTGTGTGCGAGGACCACCCTGTAAAACCCCCCCTATTGGCGTGAATGTTGAGGAGCTGACCTCACCTGGATAGGAGGTCTAGGAAGGTGACCTCGCCAAAGGAAGGAGGCCTGGGCTTATAGCGCTGATTACGTGTTATGTGTAACCTGTCTAATGTAAAAGTCCTTACACGTACCCCTTACACATACCCCTAAGACAGTCTCCCCGTATTGAAAAAAAAATGCTCCCCTTGTGCCATTTCACGGGCATTGGCACTTCGGGTCAGGAGACCTTGGAGTCTGTGTGTGCACCTGGGTCTCCCACGGAACTGTACAATCTGCTGTACCCCAAATGGTGTGTATCTGAATGTGCCTGATCCCGCTTACAATAAGGTCCTGGCGGTTTTGCAAAAGGACACTCTAGAGGGGGAGACCGACCCCAGCCCTTCCTCGTTGCAACAGGAACTGCTGGCTAAGGCCCCCCACCCCGTTATTGTGGACTGATCATGCCAACCCAGTTGGGCACATTGGATCTGCCCAGCCGGCTGAAATTCGCCTAAACCCAGCAAAACCCCTTCCCAAAGTGCCGTAGTGCCCTCTCTCAAAATAGATCTAAGACGAAATGAATCACCTCCTTAATTTAGCCAAAAGTATAAATAAAAGGGGGGTTAGAAAAAACCCCACCCTCCTTGCTAAATTGGTAGTAAAACAATGCCTGTGCCCATGGAAGAGGAAGAAAAAAAAGTGAACCAGCAAGAAAAATGGATCGAGCCCAAACAAGCAGGCAACCGCAGTTTAAGGAAGTTAAAAGAAAGAAAGTAGAAAAATTAACTCTGTAGTTACTGGAAAAAAATTAAGCAGTGACACTACGTACGGATGTTAAAAGAAGGTGTTATAAAAAGAAAAATTCTTGGTTTCTTTGCAGCCATTCCTTTGGGAATGTCTGTAAATAATCCAGGCAAGAGGTTATATAAGTAAAATCATTTGACTATAAAAATGTTAGTCAAATTTGGAAAAATAAATCACCTGGTATGCCCAACCAATTTATAGTCAGTGCTACCGCGCTACTATGCTTTGCACTAAACTAAAGTCCTTTGTTTTCTGTCTAAAGATCCCCGCCATTTCCCCAGGCCCTGCTCTTCCCCATCACCCAGCCCAAGAAAAACGAAGCTGGTTTCGGGGAGGTGCGGTATGCAATGGGGGATGGGGCGGAGGTTGTAGGTCCACTTAGTGTCAGTACCCCTAGCATTAACTCCCTTAAACAGGCCGGCACCAATCTCGGCACTCCCAAGCTGGCCAGTTCACGATCCTCGGCCGTGTCCAGCAAAAACGAATCTTGGTGATGCCTACACGGCATCAGAGGAGGGAAATTGAGGGGGAATAGGCCTGGCCGGCCTCCCTTGTACCGATCAGAACACCGGCAAAGGCTCGTCATACAGGCCCATACAGGCCACAAGCCTGAACTAGACTAAGTGTCACGGCCTCCTGCCAGTCTCGGTCAAGGGTCATGACCAGAGGAGGGAGGGGGGCCCAGGAGGGAAAGCCCCAGCACCAGCACTAATGAAATATGTTCATTGCTGGTGAAATATAATAACCGCTTGTGTGAATCGATAGGTAACTTTAGCTGGATGCAAACTGACTAAATGCAGCTTCTCCTTTGGGTGATCTGTGCCCCCCCGTGGTTCTAGCTAAATACAAACTAGCCAATCATATTCCTCTTTTGGGTGTTCCGTGTCCCCTCCCCGGCCATACGGATATGCACCCTGCACCCTGCCGAAAATACACTCCAACTGGTGCCAAGTACTGCCCATATCGAAAACCACCAAGCAGCCCTCCACCCCAATATGCACCCAATTCTCGGAAAGATAATAGGGAAGGTGCCGGGAAGGCGAGCAGACCCCTACTCTCTTATTTTTGTAAATGACATATAACTTGTACTATGTTTGCCGTTTGGAAGCATAAAAAGGAGCCTGTATGCTCCGATCGGGGGAGTAGTTTTCTAACTGCTACCCCCAACGCGTTGGTATGTATTGCAATAAACGGGCCTCAGGCGTGAGTCTGTGAACTAAAATCAATGTGTGGGTGACTTTTTCCACGACAGTGTTAATCTGGGCACCGTCACACACATTCTCCATGGAGTCTGAGCCTTGACCCTCACAGCAACGAGAAGCAATTCACATCCCTCTATAGCAGTGGTCCCCAACGCAATGCCCCCCAACGCAGTGCCCATGGGTACCATGGTGCCCGCTGGGGCATTTATGTGTGCCCGCCTACTGACAAGGGAGTGCTTCTGCCAGACAACACGCCACTGAGGAGTGTGGCCACCAGACAACCAGCTGCCGAAATGCCGCCGAGAAGTGGCAACGCCAAGAAGCGTCGCCACCGAAATGCCGCTGCTTCTTGGCACCATTTCGGCGGTGACGCTTCTTGATGACGCTGCTTCTCAGCGGCATTTCGGCGGCTGGTCGTCCGGCGCCCGCCACACTCTTCTGGGAACATGAATATGTTATTGCAACAGAAAGGTTGGGGACCACAGCTCTCTAGGGAAACTGGAGCATGGAAGGTGTGCTCTGACCCTGCGGCCTGGCTCATTAGCAAGTGCTGCTCTCTGGCTCCCCCTGTGGGTAAATGGGGAAATGGAGGGGCTCGCTATCTATTAGCAAGTCTAATGTGCATATATGCCCCAGAAGCCCAAAGCTGCACAATCTGGAGTTTCCCCATGTGCCACGGTCACCAATGGTGATAGATTTGACGGGTAATTGCAGGAACACGCAAAGGGGGTGGTTAAGAGGGAAGACATGGGGGTGGGGAGTTGTCCAGGGGGGCACCCTAATCTGGAAGGTGGGGAGTCCAGATGGGGTAGCCATCTCCAAACTAAACACAGTTACTGTGGCTTTTCTTGGGCCTTTGTTTAGGCATATGTTTAAGGAGAAGGTTTCTCCAGGTTCTTGTAAGAAACAGACCTTCCCTGTTACACATGGAAGCAGTGATAGTTCTCCAGTAGCAGTCTACTGATGAGAGGTGGACTCAGGGCCATGTGAGGCACGCACTTGATTTGGTTCCTGTACTTTAAGAAAGATGTGGGTACATGGGAAAGTCCAGAGGAGAGTAACAAGCTGATCAGGGGTTTAGAAACCCTGATCTATGAGGCAAGGGTTAAAATAACTAGGCATGTTTAGTCTGGAGAGAAGAGGACTGGGGGGGCGGGGAACTGGATAACAGTCTTCAAACATGTTACAGACTGTTCTACAGAGGACGGGGATCAATTGTTCTCCGTGTTCACAGAAGGCAGGACAAGACGTAATGGGCTTCATTGGCACCAAAGGCAATTTTGGTTTGATATCAGGGGAAAGTTTCTCACTCTAAAAGCAGTTAAGCGCTGGAACTGGCTTCCAAGGGAGGTTGTGGGAGCCCCGTCACCGGAGGATTTTAAGAACAGGTTGGACAAACACCTCTCAGGGCTGGTCTAGGGTTACTCGGCCCTGCCTCAGTGCAGAGGGCTGGATTTGATGACCTCTTACGGTCCCTTCCAGCCCCACATCTCTGAGTTTATCAGCTCTTGGGTTTAAGGACTATTTCACTTGATGGGAAGGAGACAGCAGCTGTGATCCACAAGGATTCTGGAGCCGGGAAGGGGGCCAACAGTACCCCAATGCCACAAGGTTGTGTCAACTCTGCAAAGATTTTGGGGATGCTTTTGCTGTCCTGCTGGCCCCTCTTCATAAGATGCTGCATGAAACCCGGGACTCCCCTTGCTGGGGGACTGGTAGGGTCAACACAGGTAATGCAGCATCTACACTAGCATTACAGTGACGGAAGTAAGTCGACTTCGGCCATATGTTATGGAGGGAAAAGGGGTTGTGTTATTGTGTCACTGTAACAGGGTGGCTACGTTGGCAGGAGACAAATTTAGTGCAAAACTCAGTCAAAACAGGCCGATTAAGGTCAACGTCACTTTGGGGTGTAGCCCAGCATCCACGAGTAAGGCTTTCTCCCATCTCTGGCTGGCTGGGTCCTTCTCTTCAAGGCTCTGTGACCTAGAGCTCCAAGATAAAACCACGGCTGACAGCTCCACTCCCGTGGCCCAGTGGAGCGCTCTACAATCAGAGTGACTCTCATCGGTGTGGGAGACAGATGTTTCTCCAGGGGCTGCTCCCAGATGGTGGAGTGACCTCCCCTAGGATCTAAGGACACTCCCAAACCTCCCCACCTTCCACGCCAAGGGCCAGGTACAGTTCCCCAACTGGCCTTCTCCAGCATAAACACAGAGCAGCCTGGCCATGCATGTAATAAAACCCTACCATAACAAACCATTCCACTGCATGCACAATTCTTCCCCTGGGGAAAGGGGGAGAGAGCAAGGCACATGGGACAGATGTAGTAGAGTCATACTGCTTCACGCATGACTGGAAGGGATCCCGATACCACGGGGATGGACCATAGGAACCTGCCTAGAAGAGAACAGAAAGGAAGATATGATGGTTTTAAAGCCACTTACATCCATGGGCTGCGCCGGTGGCTGATTTCTTGGAGTGGGAGGTTTGTCCTTCCCACTTCTGATTTGGGTACGGCATCCATGGAAGGCTGCGATCTGTTCTTGGAGATGAGGGAGGACAAGGCAAGAGGACAAGATGGCAGATTCAGCCTGTCTGTCATCTCCAGGACGGCTCTGATGGCGTAAGAATCCTTAAAAACCTGAGTTTGCACCCATGGGCACTGAGCGGTGAGAAGAAAAGAGAGAATCCCATTAACAAAGACACCAGGTTCAATTTCTCCCTCTTTTTGCTCTCAGGGTTCAGATCAGGGGGGCGGGTGGGAGATGAGACATTGCTGGTAGTAAAATTATGCACAGCCAGGCCCCCGGACCCCTCTCCTTGCTCAAAAGAGGAAGGAAGCTGTGAGCGCCATTGGCACATAAATTGCTGGGCATCTGAGTTCACCCTCTGCTGAGAGCATTGTGGCAGTTCACACCTCTCCGAGCTACTCTCGTGGGTCACGTTTGTGATGTTTCCTTCCCAGCCATAACAACTAGGAACTTACTTCTGCTTCTTGAAAGAGCTGAGATGCTGGTTGACAAGACAGCACCTTCAGAGCGGCGTCCACCAGCCCACTGCAGGCCCTGGCCTCCCCACACATTTAACTCCAGCAAATTTCGTTTCATTTCTCGATATGCTAATCACTGGCTCTCCCTCTGTCTCCTTCCCCAATTTCCCTCTGGATGCCTGCCCTGCCTCTCCTTTGTCTCCTCCATCCTCCAGCCATGGAACGATGGTGTGTACCCCGTCTTGGGCTGAACCATGAAGGGGTTAAAATAGAGCTGGGGTGGGAGAGGATGTTTATTTTTTCCCCTGCTGAAAATGTCGACAGAAATGGAAACCGGTTAGTTTCAAATCAAAATGTTTTGTGGAGAATTCCCCTCTAGGAGGCGCTGGCTCCAATCTGGCCCCAGGATGGGGACTGGCTGGCTCAGGGGAGCAGGGAATGGGGCATGGATAGAGGGGTGAGTGGATGGGCAGGGAGGGGTAGATCGATGGGGGATTTGAGGGGCGAGGTGGGGGGGCTAGGGTGTTCTGTGCAATGCCCAGAGTTAGACCAGGGAACCAGGTTCCCATTTAGCGGCCAGGACATTGCACCTGGTTTATGACTTCTGCAGAGCAGTAACTAGGAGCCCTGTGTGGGGCAGACCTTCCTCCGTCTGTCTCTGCAGCCGCCGGGTCTGGCCACCGTGAGAGCCGGCCACGGGGCTGGATGGCCCTTGGTTCTGACCCAGCCTGCCTGGCTCGCCGCAAGCGGTTACGCGGGGCCGATCGGAGCTGCCTGCTCTCCTCCCTTCTCAGAACGGCCTAGAGAGACTCACCCTGACTCCTGTGCGGATCCTGTGACACTCTTGATACCAGTCAACTCTGGGGAAGCAAGGCGCAGGACCCAGCCTGTCCTACTCATGAAGGACACCCTGCCCCCAGGCAGGGTGACCAGACAGCAAGTGTGAAAAATCGGGACAGGGGGTGGGGGGTAATAGGAGCCTATATAAGAAAAAGACCCAAAAATCAGGACTGTCCCTATAAAATTAGGATATCTGGTCACCCTACTCCCAGCCTCTGCTGGAACCAAAACCGATCAGAGAGAAGACATAACATTTACATTATTAAAGATTACAAAAGTCAGATATAGAAAACTATTCCTGATTACACATCAAGGCTAAAAGTTATACCTGAGGTAGAAAAGAAAACAGAGAGAGAGAGAAAGAGGGGGGGTCTCACCCATTCCATGAGGCTTGAACTGGTCGGAGTTCCCAGGTGATGGTGGTAGCTGAGGGTCCTGAGTGCTGGAGACAAGCAGAGCCTCCTGATCAGTCAGGAGAAGTGTGTGTGCGTGCGAGAGAGAGAGAGCACGCATGTCCGGTTCTGGGGCTGGAGAAACCCAGCCCTAGGGACTCTAAGTCCTGCAGAATAGCCCCATTGGGAGGGGACTTGCAGCAGGGAGAAGTAGAGCTCCATATGTAAACACAAGTGACACAAGCAGTACATTGATAGGATTACAGAACCCCCCGCCCCAGCCCAGAAGAGTAACCCAAATAAACAAGCATACCCCAAAGTAACAGGCAAATCTGGTAACAAGTTGGTGGAGAATGCAGGCAGCTCGTGACCCTAATCACGTGGTAATTGTTGAGTAGTTGCTATGGAGTAGGGAAACTGAGGCACAGACGTGAGCAAGCTTCATTTTCCTTTTCAGACCAAGCTCCTTTAACAAGGTCTCTCTCCCTCTCTCACAGACTATTTGGTAACCTTCTGTTAAGAATCGTGCTTAGAATACCTGTAGAACTGTGGAATACGGAGTTAAGAGTAGTGCCTTAAAAATAAAGGTTTTAGAGCAATACTGTGACTAGTGAAAGAGCTGTTGGTGGGGATCATTAGTGAGATAAGGAACTAGAGATGGCTGAAAGAGACCTCTTGGCTGCTTGCTGGAGACAGGAGAAAACCAACAGGTTAGAGAGATGGGTAATGAAGAAGGGGAAATGCCCCTGGGAGACGGGGTGTTTTACGGGTGAGAATCCCCTGACTGAAGCTAGTCTGAGCTTTGAACAATATTGCACAACCTTTCAGCCAGGTGGTGGTGCAAAGGCTGCAGCTGCTGCATGGGCATTATTTGATGCATGTCTGGACGTGGTTGAAATGGTAAAGAGAGAGCTGGAACTAGAGCCGGAGAAAAAGCAGTTACAACAGCGTTTGAACAAATGTGAGACAGACGGGTGTGAACTGATAGCAGAAAAGCTCAGGATGGCGACTGTACTCAGAGATATACAAGAGGAGAGAGACAAGGCCAGCAGGACTGCAGAACAGTAGAGGAAAGGGTTAACACACACAAAAGTTCTGTTAGAAGAAGCAAGAGCAGCAACTCGCTTCTTGGCAGATGAGAACAGGGCAGCGAAGGCAGCAGCCGACCATCAGGAGTGTGAAGCAAAAATTAATAACTTGCGTGCCCAATTTAGTGCCCATAAGGGGGTGGTAGCAGCTGTAAGGTTGAGAGAAGATTGTGATTTGGAGCCCCCTGGGAAAACAAAGATACCCCCTGATGCTGTCCCCCAAAACCCATTTAACCCCAATTGGCCACACAAGGGAGTATTGTGGCAGTTCACACCTCTCCGAGGTGCACTCATGGGTCACTGTAGCGAGGCCGTGGGATACCGCACAGTCCTGCTGAGGACCGAACCTCGGCCAACACTGCTACAGTCATGTTTGTGTTGTTTCCTTTCCAGCCATAACAACTAGGAACTTACTTCGGCTTCTTGAAAGAGCTGAGATGCTGGTTGACCAGACAGCACCTTCAGAGCGGCGTCCACCAGCCCACTGCAGGCCCTGGCCTCCCCACACATTTAACTCCAGCAAATTTCATTTCATTTCTCAATATGCTAATCACTGGCTCTCCCTCTGTCTCCTTCCCCTTAAAATAGAGCTGGGGTGGGAGGGGATGTTTGTTTATTTTTTCCCCTGCTGAAAATGTCGACAGAAATGGAAACCGGTTAGTTTCAAATCAAAATGTTTTGTGGAGAATTCCCCTCTAGGGGGCGCTGGCTCCGATCCTGCCCCAGGGTGGGGACTGGCTGGCTTAGGTGAGCAGGGAATGGGGCCTGGGGCCTTTCCCCTCTAGGGGGCACCAACAAGCCAAAACATTTCCATGTTTTCTGTCTTCTAAAAAAAAAAAAAAAAGCTTGGTGTGGACACTGGGTTCATTTTCATAAAAACTCAAATTTCACTGGAAAATATTTGACCATCCCTCCATTTAAACCCTATCAGGGACCCTCAGGGCTGCTCTAGTCAACTCCTGGAAATGGCCAACTGGTTCCTAAATCCCTGTAGTCAACGGGGTGTGCTCTGAAATCAGTTTATTACCGGCTTATGGTGGCTGGACTTAATTCCCATTTTTACCTACAGCCTCCAGATGGGGTCTAGGTCCTTCCCCCTCCCTCCCCCCCCCCGATACATTTGGCACAAACCTCTGTTATCCTTCTCACAGCATCAGAGTAACAGCATCTGATGCTCAGAGCAGATTGTTTCCCAGGAAGCCATTACGACAAATGGCACATCTGCCCCATTTCTCAGCACGGCAATTCTGAACCAGACAGCTATTGGGCTGAGGGGGAGAGACAAGCGGGGGGTGCGGGGGGAAGAGAGAAGAGAGGGAGAATTATCACTTGCATAGATCAAAGGGGATACTTTCTAACACAGCTTTGAATGGGCCTGTGGAACGGCAGCTAACTGGGGTGAGGAGGGGCCCAGAAAAAGGAAAGCAAGGTTTGTTTGAAGACAAAGGAAATTGTTTTTCCATGATCAGCCTGTGGAACTCATTGTCACAGGGTGAACTGAGGCTGGGAGCTGAGCAGGCTTCAAAACAGAACAGACCATTTCTAAGAGAATATCCCAAGTACTTCCATCTCCTCTTCTGAACAACTGTAGAGCTAAGGGGCTCTTGGATAAGAAGGCTGATATATATATATATATATCTCTATCTATTATAGTGACAAAGTTCCTCCTCTATCTTGGTGGGTCCTGCGCTTATCAGCAGATTTTCTTGCCTCAGAGATTCACCCTGTGAGTTGGGGGAACAGCCCAGAGACCTTCCCCTCTGGAAGAACCCACAGTCCAGGTCAATTGAGAGGTTTGGGGGGAAGCCGGGCCCACCCTCTACTCCGGGTTCCAGCCCAGGGCCCTGTGGACTGCAGCTGTCTATAGTGCCTCCTGTAACAGCTGCATGACAGCTACAACTCCCTGGGCTACTTCCCCATGGCCTCCTCCAGACACCTTCCTTATTCTCACCACAGGACCTTCCTCCTGGTGTCTGGTAACGCTGGTGCTCCTCAGTCCTCCAGCAGCACACCTTCTCAGCTCCTTGCGCCTCTTGCTCCCGGCTCCTCACACTCACCCCACAAACTGAACTGAGCTCCTTTTTAAAACCCAGGTGCCCTGATTAGCCTGCCTTAATTGATTCTAGCAGCTTCTTCTTAATTGGCTCCAGGTGTCCGAATTAGCCTGCCTGCCTGAACTGGTTCTAGCAGGTTCCTGATTACTCTAGTGCAGCCCCTGCTCTGGTCAGTCAGGGAACAGAAAACTACTCATCCAGTGACCAGTATATTTGCCCTCTACCAGACTCCTGTACCCCACTGGTCTGGGTCTGTCACAATATATAAAGCAGTTTACAGCCACTGGTTCTTGATCCGTTTTTCTCCACTAAAGAGCCCTTTGGTAGCTGAGATTTCCTCTCCCAGAAAGCTGATCACATCAAGCCATCATAAGGTCCAAATCTTATTACATTTTTGGCACCAGCGCCATCCTGTGGTGGTGAGTTCCAGCGGCTGACTGAAAAAGAATTTCCATTCATCTGTTTTAGGGCAAGTCGACACTACAAAATTAAGGGGGTGACTTCATTTGAGAGATGATACCTGAGCAGTTAACCTGAGCCCAGGAGGGGGCTGGGGCCAGGTGACACGTCTGCCTGGGGAACTGGACAAAGGCTGGAGGAGGAGCCGGGGGTGGGGGCTGGGGGAGACGGCTGGAGGGGGTTTCAGTTTCGAGCTGGCTGGGGAAACAGCGGGAGACCCGGGGCCGGGGTCCAAGCTCCCTGCCCCCAATATGGACCTGACTGAGGGGTCCTGTTGTTGGTACCTACACGCTCTGCGTGGGACTGTGTTCCTGTCGTCTAATAATCCTTCTGTTTTACTGGCTGGCTGAGAGTCCCAGTGAATCTCAGGAAGGGGGGGGGGTGCAGGCCCCTGACTCCCCCACACTTCCTGACATGTTTTTATTTGCACACTCAGAGGTGCAAACAAGTTGAAGAGAAAAACTGACTTCCCCAGACACATCTGGGATATTGGGAGACTCTGAGGAAAGATGAATCTCAGTTTTTGGAAACACTCTAACCGCTAGACCCCACTGTCCTCCCTGAGAACCCAGGAGTCCTGGCTCCCAGGCCCCCGGAACAGGAGCCAGTAGGGCAGGGAAGAGTTTAGGGCATGGATGGCAGTTAAAGGCAGAGATTTACCGGGTAACTTTTTACCTCCGTGGCCGTGCAGGGCTCTGATCTCAGCTGGGGTGTCGGCTGGGACCCCACCTGGCAGGTCCCTGGGCCCCGCTGCGGGATGCGGACGGCTTGGAGCAGAGGACGCTTGGTTTCACTTTCAGCTTGGGGCACAGGACATGGGGAGGGGACAGATCTGCGGGGGGAGAGGGACTGGGACGGGCGTGACACGGGTGGGATCAGCCATGCGCGAAACAGCCCTCTGGAGCCTGGGTGGGCATGGGCTCAGGGGCAGAGAGGGGGCAGGGATGGGTCGAGGGAGGTTAGTGTTGTGAGGATTAGGTAACATAGACTAGCCATAGACTCATGGAAGATCAGGGTTGGAAGGGATCCCAGGAGGTATCTAGTCCAACCCCCTGCTCAAAGCAGGGCCAATCCCCAGACAGATTTTTGCCCCAGATCCCTAAGTGGCCCCCTCAAGGATTGAACTCATAACCCTAGGTTTAGCAGGCCAATGCGCAAACCACTGAGCTGTCCCTCCCCCATTGATAAGGGGGACTGGGTGTGTCACTGGTGTCAGGAGCACCGCTCAGTGAGGGCAGAGCTAAGGTTGCATTGAGCATTTACCCTCACTCTGTGATCCCTGGTTTGCCCGAGTTGGAGTTTGGTGGGACTTGTCATTCTGGACGGGCATGAGATACTGGCGGGTACCTCAACTCTCTGCATTAACGACGTTTCTTGTCAGTGAACGTACCCAGAGCTAACCAAGGGTCAAGCTGCACCAGATCAGTGTGGTAGGTTATAGCCCCGCTCTGCTCTGGCTCTAAATTACTGTGCAAGGAGCCGTTCAACAGAGAATCAGGCCCCAGGGTCTGAGTTCCCACCAGTGTCAAGTCCCTCCATCAGCCATACCAGGACCTGACGTCTCCCAGGGTTTGACCTGAGATATAGAAAGTGTCTGTGACGGTGGAGGGACTAACGGCTGGACCCTCCTTGCAGGCGTATGACATGGGGGGAGCGGGTCTGGCCCTGACGCTCTGTGTCACCGAGAATCCCAGTGACGACCTCAGAGCCAGAGTCTCTGTGCCTCAGATCAGTGCGGGAGCTGCACAGAGCGAAGAGCTGGGAGCCTGTCCAGCTCCGTTGTGAAATACAACAGCCTTGGGACGCCTTTAACTACAGCTCTGCTGCAAGACTGCCCTAGGGAATGGATGTCTGACTTCAGCATGGACCCCATCAGCCAACATTGCCCCCACCATGGGAATCCTAGTGCCAGGGAGCTGCTACCCCGTCAGCCAGTACGCCTGCCCTGGGAATCCCAGCCCCGGGGAGCCTGTTCCCCCCGCCCCATGCCATCAGCCAGTGCCGCCCGCCCTAGGAATCCCAGCCCTGGGGAGCCCCCTCGCTGCACCCCATTAGACAATGTTGCCCCCCCCCTCAGGAGCCCCTGCCCATCCCACTCTGGCTCTGACTTCTATTCAGTTTTATGTGGTAGACACTGACAGAAATAAAGAGGACCAGAGGAGAAGGGGAGACTCTCACTCACTAATTTGCAGATGTTGATATTTACTGTGACTGAAGTTCCTCAGCCACCTGGTGGTTTGTCTGATTCCCTCTGTCTGATCAAAGGGTTTCCAGGAGGAGCTGGAGAAGTTCAGAGAGGAAATCGACTCCAGGGGTGATCCCGTGAGCTGCTGCTTCGTCGTCCTCATGGCTCACAGAGGGACGAGCAGGAAGCCAGGAGACAGCGCGGTTGTGTTTGGCGCCGATGGGGAGGAAATGGAGCTGGAGAAGCTGTTCGCAGAGATGACCAACGAGACCTGCCGAGCGCTGTGGAGCAAACCCAAGGTCTTCGTCATCCAGGCCTGCCGGGGGGGTGAGTCTCAGAGACAGTTCACTGTAAGGTGCAGGGACTTTAAACCATTAGCTTTTCCCTGTCAACAGTCACTACATGGCTCTCTTTTTGAACCAGTTTCCCACCTCCTATATCTCACTCTTTTATCCCCAAAAGCTCAGCGCCAGTCTTTCCAGCTCTCTGTCCTTTTCTCGGCCCGAGGCCAAGCTGCCCCTTTCGGATTTTCTACCTCAAACCTCTACATGCAGCCCTGGCACATTGAGGGTACAGGAATAGGGCAGTCTCCCTTTAAATACGGTGTGAGCCCCAGTGTAGGGGCACTCGCTGTGGTCTCTGTTTTAGAAACCACCCGAGGAGCATGTGTGTGTATGTCCTTGGGCCTGGCACGTTGGTGTAAAAATGGTTATTTGGGACCCAGCTCTGCTCGTGTTTCTCCATATCACTGTTGTGTGAGAGCAAAAGTCACCGCATGGGTGCACAGATCACCTCCATGACTCCGCGTCCTGCTGCCAGCACCTGGCAATGCAGCCAGGAAATCAGAACTCGGTGCTCACTGGGAGATCTGTAAAGTCAGATCAGTTTCTTCCAGAACTCCCTGCCCCGTCTGAAGACCCAGTTTCCCTCCTTTCTAATGTCTTTTAATGAAATTGGCAAACAGCGAACTCATGGCCTCTGAAAGGGAAACTGTGCTTGTGTGGTTCCAGATAGCAGAGATGAAAGTATCTTTGTGAAGAAGTTTGACCCAACTGACAGTCCTGCTATCAACAGTTGCTCCGCCAGGGCTCACTCAACCAGCTCCTCTTCTAATGAGCCAGACGTCACAAAGCTGATCCCGACGCACACCGACAGTCTTTTCATCTATGCATCTGCCCCAGGTATGAGAGCAAACACCTCTCCCCTACGTAGCTGAAGTAACCGTGTAACTGCGCTGAGCCCTTTGTGCTGACCACTGGCTTTGCTGAAGGGTGGCACAAACACTCAAGTAGGAAACTTTTAAGCGATCAGAGATGGGAGACAAGGTCAGAGGAGGTATTTAGATTTATTAGGAACTGGGGAACCTTGGGGAAAGGAGGAGCCTGTACAGGAGGAATGGGCTCCACTCAAACCAAACTGGAACCAGATCGCCGGCATGTCAAATGAAAAAGGCCATAGAGGAGTTTTGAAACTAAGGGCTGGGGAAAGCTGACAGGTGTGGAGGAACACACAATTTGGACAGACACATCCCTTAAGGGAGGATTTATTAAAGGGGATTCTCTATATCCCAATAAAGAGGAAAGGATGGAAGATGAGAACGTCCAGGTAGGAACTGAAGAAAAACAGTCAAATGAGAAAGGGTCCCATTCAATTTGATCACATGATGGCAGACAGCTAAATACTGACACATTTGATAAGTGGTTGTATACGAATACTAGAAGTCTAAATACTAAGATGGGTGAACGAGATTGCCTGGCATTCAATGGGGGTATTGATTTAATAGCAGCACAGAAACTCGGTGGAATGATGCTAAACAAAGGGACACGATAATACCAGAGTACAAAATATACAGGATGGACAGAGCAGGTCGCGATGGTGGGTGAGCGGCAATGTGAGTGAAAGAACACATAGAGTCAAATATATATGAACAGGTGGGCGTTGTCTTAAAAGTTTTTTTCTCTTACTTAATTGGCCTGTCAGAGTTGGTAAGACAATGCCCACCTGTTCATGCTCTCTGTATGTGTGTATATATATCTCCTCAATATTTGTTCCACTCTATATGCATCCGAAGAAGTGGGCTGTAGCCCACGAAAGCTTATGCTCAAATAAATTTGTTAGTCTCTAAGGTGCCACAAGTACACCTGTTCTTCTTTTTGCGGATACAGACTAACACGGCTGCTACTCTGAAACATGTTTATAAGTGTGAATATAATGTAACTGGAATATGCTTCATGCAAAAGGTCTCTTGTAAGGCATCATTACAAAGCTTATAATCTACTGAGTGTGGTCATCCAATTTGTTTGCATGTATTATTTCTATGTCTGGAGTTAGGAGAATAAGATATAAACGTGTATCACTGATGTAAACATGTTAAGTAGGGTTACCTACATCTGGATTTTCCCGGATATGTCCGGCTTTTTGGGCCTCAAATCCCCGTCCGGGGGCCTGGGGCCGGGCCGGGGCCGGCAGTGCTCGGCCGGGGGCCGGGGACTGGGTTGGGGCCGGCGGTGCTCGGCCGGGGGCTAGGGGCTGGGGGCCAGGGCCAGCAGTGCTCGGCCGGGGGCTGGGGCCGGGCCGGGCCCGGCGGTGCTCGGCTGGAACCAGGGCCGGCGCCCCAGGGTCCGAGCCGAGCCGGGCGGGAGACATCGGGGCCA
The DNA here is from genome assembly GCF_013100865.1 of Trachemys scripta elegans. NCBI lineage: Eukaryota > Metazoa > Chordata > Testudines > Emydidae > Trachemys > Trachemys scripta. The sequence goes on along the minus strand of NC_048301.1, from coordinate 140,300,741 downwards.
GAGCCTCTTGGCCTGGGCCGGCCGGCCGCTGGAGGGAGCCGCTCAGCCGGGGGGGGGGCCGGACTGGGCCGCACCGCGCCAGCCCCAGCTTACCTGCTGCCTCCCTGTTTCAGGCTTCCCGCGAACATTTGATTTGCGGGAAGCAGGGGAGGAGGAGGAGCAGGGGGCGGTGCGTTCAGGGGAGGGGGCAGAGTTGGGGCGGGGACTTTGGGGAGGGGGCGCGGGCGGAGAAGGGCGGAGTTGGGGAGGGGCTGGGGGCGGGGCGGAGTTGGGCGGGGCCCCGTGGAGTGTCCTCCTTTTTTTAAATTAAAATATGGTAACCCTATGTTAAGTGGAAGCCATTAAGGGTGCTTCAGAATCAATGAACTGTGAATAAGTTTGTTTACCTGCAAGTTTTCCTATGTACGTGTCTTCCAGCTACGAGGTAATGAAGAAGGAGGTCGTACAGTGACATGTGATCATGTCACCTGAACTGGAATCCAACTTTAACCTGGTGCTTTTCCAGTGAGAAGGAGGAGGTGGGAACCCAGAGAGAGACAAAAGATTCCTGCCTTGTGCCAAAAATATATAAGGGGGTGGAACAGAACAAAGAGGGCTGCAGTCATGAGAAATCCCCTAGTTACCACCCAAGCTGGAACTAACAAGGACTGTACCAGGGGAAAGGATTGGGCCCAGACTAGGAAGGCGTCTAGTCTGTGAAAGAAGCTTATTGGAACATCTCTGCGGGTGAGATTTATCTGTATCCAGTTTCTCAATGTATTAGGCTCAGACTTGCGTGTTTTGTTTTATTTTGCTCTGTGACTTACTTTGTTCTGGCTGTTATTACTTGGAACCACTTAAATCCTACTTTTTATACTTAGTAAAATCAATTTTGTTTATTATTAAACCCAGAGTAAGTGATTAATACCTGGGGGGTGAGCAAACAGCTGTGCATATCTCCCTATCATTGTTATAGAGGGCGAATTTTTAATTTATAAGCTTTATACAGGGTAAAACGGATTTATTTGGGGTTTGGATCCCATTGGGAGCTGGGTGCTGCAGACAGGAGCACTTTCTAAGCTGTTTTCAGTTAAGCCTGCAGCTTTGGGGACGTGGTTCAGACCCTTGGTCTGTGTTTCAGCAGGTTGCGTGTCTGGCTCGACAAGGCAGGGTTCTGGAGGCTCAAATTGGCAGAGAAAACAGTCTCAGAGGTAAATCCAGCACATCAGGTGACAGTCCCAAAAGGCTCTCTGTGACCAAACCCTGTCACAGGTGGGTTAGTGCAGGGGGGCTGGGAGCCAGGACTCTTGGGTTCCATCCCCAGCTCGGGGGGGAGTCTAGTGGGTTCAAGCAGCGGGGCTGGGAGCCAGGATGCCTCGGTTCTATCCCCAGTTCTGGGCGGGGTAACCTAGCTATTGTGACTAGGAAACATTTTTTATTCTAGTTAAGACAAACCTATTGGAAGACGGGGCTTAGGGGGTGGTGTTACAGGGCACTCCATATGCTTTATGAAAATATGCTTATGAATATGACATAACTGGAATATGCTTTATGCAAAACACATCTTGTAAGATATCATTGGAAAAGTTATAATCTACTGAATGTGTTCATCCTATTTGTGTGCATGTATCATTCTTATATTTACAATTAGGGATATGAAGTATAAACTCGTATTACTGATATAGCCAGACTAGGTGAGGGCCATTAATGGTACTTCAGGAACCTGATGGCTCCATTTACAAGAACAACGAGCTGTGGATGGGTTCTGTTTTCCTGTAAGCCTGCGGACGTGTGGGTCAGCCCATGAAGTATGGAGACAGGGGTCTTACAGAGACATGTGACCATGTCACCTGATACTGGAATCCCTCTTAAACCATGTACTTTTCCATGAGGAACTGGGATCGGGTCAAACTGAAACAATGGTCTCCCACTTTATGCAAATCCTATTGAAGAGGGGGAGAGGAAGTGACAGGAGAGGTAGTAAAGGTAGCCCCTGCTTACCACCCAAGATGTCTGCTGGAACTGACAGAGACTGAACCGGGGGAAGGATTGGGCCTGGACTAGAAATGAGTCTAGTCTGTGAAAGAAGCTTATTGGAACATCTCTGAGGCTGAGATATTACATGTAATCAGTTTCTTAGTGTATTCAGCTTAGCTTTATGTGTTTGTTTTATTTTGCCTAGTAACTTACTTTGTTTTGTCTGTTACCTCTTATGACCACTTAAATCCTGCCTTTTTTACTTAATAAAATCACTTTTGTTTATTAATAAACCCAGTGTAAGTAATTGTTACCTGGGAGGCAAACAGTCTGTGTATATCTCTCTTTACTTCAAGAAAGAGGGCGAATAATATGAATTTATATTAGGTAAAACTTTATACAGTGTAAGGCTGATTTATCTGGGGTTCAGGTCCCATTGCTGAAGGGAAAACCCCTCCAATATTTCTTAGTAGGGGGGGTGAATGTACCGTAGCAAACAAGTATCATGATTTCAGCTCACTGCTTTTTCACTGCCCCATCCCATCTCCCCAGCCTGTCTGAACTAACCATACCAGCTTTGCGTGGTCGCTGGCTGAGATTTAGTGCAGCTCTCAGAGCAGTGCCTTGATGCTGGCCAGCCCAAGATATATGTGGGTAGCACCTAGGCTGGGATTGCTTTGGTCACCATCCCCACTAGCGAATCAGCTGGTCACAGGATTTTAAGGGGCTCGTTGTTGCCTCCCTCATCATGCCAGCAGAGGTCAAAGACAGGGTAGACGGGGGCGTTCTTGAAGTCAGCATGGTAGAAGGAGTACAGGGGGATCAAATTACTGTGGTCATCGGCGTTGTAGAAGGTCACTTCCCCGCCTGTGTAATCGAGATAGACCCTGATGGTCTGAGGTTGGGGGTTACAGTCAAAGGGCATCGGGTTGGTGTCAAACGCCCAGTACGGCTTCTCGGCCTTCTGCTTGTTGTAGCCGATCAGCCAGTAGCCCTTAGTGCAAACCTCCTCAGACCACGGCAACCACCAGAATTTCCTCTGGATCAATCTGCCCCGTCTCTCTGCTAACTCCGAGACAATGCCCAGGTTCCAGCGCCGCTTCCGGCCCACGTACACCTCCCAGTAGTGCTGCCCCGAGTTGAAGCTCTGCTGGGCTACCACGCAGTTGGCTGTGTCAAATTGCCTCGGGCTGGAGCTGACAGTCTTCGTGAAACTCCCATATCTCACCTCCTTTCCGTCCTTTGTGATCTCCAGCAGGGGATGGGCTGTGGCTGGGTCCAGGGTTAGAGCCTCCTTCACTGGGAAAGGCAGAGGGGGTCGGGGGAAGGGTTTTATTTTGCAGGTTTATGGTTCTTTCCATCACAGCCATCCCGATATTGATATTTGAGGTGGGCCACAGACTGACTCCTGCTGTGAGCCCAGCCCGTCTCACGCTAAGCAGGAGTGGGCCAGGTTGCTATTTGGAGGGGAGATCTCTCTGGAAAGCACTGTGAGTGACTCTGCTATTGGAGTCAGCGCGGTGATAGGGGCACAATGCTGCAGGCAGCAGAGCGCTCAGTAAGGGGTGCTTCCTCCTTTCAATCAGTGCTGGCCCCAACACCCCAGTCATGCGGCATTAGAGGGCGCTGTGCTGCTGGCAGTGGGGTGTAGAAACAGCTGCCCCATCCCAGAGCTGGCCGTATCTCAGTGCCAACTGATGGATCCATTATACAGTCACAAAATCCTAGGTATGTGGGGCGGGAGGGAACCAGGAGAGGTCATCTAGTCCAGCCCCCTGCATGAGGACAGGGCCAAGTAACCCCAGGCCAGACATCCTGTTAAAAACCTCCACTGATGGCAAGCCCAAGACCTCCCTTGGAAGCCTGGTCCAGAGCTTAGCTACCCTTGTATTTAGAAAGTTTCTCCTAATATCTAACTGAAATTGCCCTTGCCTGTCCTGCCTCCTGTGGGCACAGAGAACAATTGGTCTCCATCCTTTGTATAACAGCCCGTAACGTATCTGAAGACTGTTATCCAGTCCCCCCTCAGTCCTCTTTTCTCCAGACTAAACAGGCCCAGTTATTTTAACCTTGCCTCACAGGTCAGAGAATCATAGAAGATTAGGATTGGAAGAGACCTCAGGAGGTATCTAGTCCAACCACCTCTTTGGATCCCCCCTTTCAGGTAGTTGAAGCTGCTATCAAATCCCCCCTCACTTTTCTCTTCTGCAGATTAAATAATCCCAGTTCCCTTAGCCACTCCTCATAACTCATGTGCTCCAGCCCCCTGATCATTTTCATTTCCCTCTACTGGACTCTCCAATTTGTCCACATCCCTTCTGTAGTGGGGGGACCAAAACTGGACGCAATACTCCAGGTGTGGCCTCACCAGTGCCGAATAGAGGGGAATAATCACCAGGGCCGCCCAGAGGATTCAGGGGGCCTGGGGCAAACCGGGGGAGCGGACATAAAAAAAGGCGCCACCTGCTGCGGCGCTTGTACTCACCAGGCGGCGCTCTGAGTCTTCGGCGGCAGCGGGTCCTTCACTCGCTCCGCTTCTTCGGCAGCACTGAAGGACCCGCCGCCGAAGTGCCGCCGAAGACCTGGAGCAACTAAAGGGCCCCCCGCTGCCGAAGTACCGCTGAAGACCCGGACCGTCGCCGGGTGAGTAAAAATTAAAAAGGTGTCTCTAGCCAGGGAAGGGATTCTCGGCCAGGGCTCGCATGGCCCCTGCGGAGCCCGGGGCCTGGGGCAAATTGCCCTACTTGCCCTCCCCCGGGCGGCCCTGATAATCACTTCTCTCAATCTGCTGGCAATGCTCCTACTAATACAGCCCAAGATGCCATTGGCCTTCTTGGCAACAAGGGCACACTGCTGACTCATATCCAGCTTCTCGTACACTGTAACCCCCAGGTCCTTTTCTGCAGAACTGCCGCTTAGGGTTTCTAAACCTCTGATCAGTTTTGTTGCTCTCCTCTGGACTCTCTCCAGTTTGTCCCCAAATCTTTTCTAAAGTCTGGTGACCAGAACTGGACTCAGCTCTCCAGCTGGGATCTCCCCAACACTGAGTAGAGCGGGGCAGTTACCTCCTTTTACCTGTCTTGCACACGCCCTCCTTTTAACACACAGTTATATGCAGTTTGGGGAGAGTTTTGGGGACCTGTGGGATGGGAGAGCCTAGGGATGGTTCTAAGGGACTCAGGTGGGATCACCCCGACCAGCGAGGGGTCATTTCAGCAGCCCCCTCTCCCTCTGCCCAGTGACTGCACAGAAGGGCTGCAGGGGGGAAACTGAGTCGCTGCCCTCTGTGTCCCACGCTCACCCTGCTTAGCCTGGGAGCACCCACAGGCTCACGGGAAAGCCCGATGATCCTATAGGCCTAACCCCCCAGATTTCCCCCTGCACCACTCCAAGGGTGGGGGGAGCTGTGACCTCCTGTTGGCAGGGCTGAGGCCTGGCTTCTGTCCTCTTTAGATCCCCCTTCTCATGTTCCCCAGCTCCTGCCCCTCCTCCTCTCTATCTCCCCCCACTTTCCCCTCCAGCTCCTCCATTCTTGTCCCTGCTCCCCTGCAGGTTGGGCTGGGACCCCTTGGCTGGCTCTGTGCAGGGTTAGACGCTTGGTCTCTGGCTAGTTGGCCTCACTCACCTGATCCCGCTTTGTCCCCAGGGCCAGTCTTGGCAGCTTGGTTCCTTGGGCAGGTCTCATGGCTCTGGAGGAAGAGCAGAAGGGCTGTCAAGAGTCTGCTCCGGGCACCATTACGTTATACACAGACCCCGACCAAGAGTGGGGTTCCCCCTTTAGCCAGGCATGTCACAGACCCTCTCCCAGGACCGAGATCAGGAACCTTCGCACTGTGCACTGCACAGACCCCCTGGCTGAGACTGGGGACCCCGTCGTGCCAGGTGCTGCACAGACCCCACTGCCCTGACTGAGATCGGGGACCATGGCACTGGGCACTATACAGACCCACCCCGACCGAGATCGGGGTCCCCTTTGCTCCAGGTGCTGCCCAGATACTCAATGAGAAGCCATCACCGTCCTGAAGAGCTCACAGTTAGTAGAAATGGCAGACAAAGAGCGGGAGGGGAAACAAAGGACCAGGGAGGGAAAATGACTTGGCCAAGGTGACACAAGGAGTCAGTAGCAGAACTGGGAACAGACCCCACCTATCCTGAGCTCTGGTCTATTACCCTGTACACTAGGCAATGCTGCCTCTGAATGCTTGAGTCTATCCCCAGCTCTGGAAGGGGAGTGGGTCTAGTGGGTCAGAGCAGGGGGTGGTGGGAGCCAGGACTCCTGGGTTCTGTTCTAGTCCAGAAAGTACTGTGTCATACAGTAGTTGTCAGGTGTTTCAGGTACAACCACCACCAATCCAAACATGACAAAATTAAGGAACACCCATCCCCATCGACTAAGGTGTGAGAGTTCACAGCAGAACATGCTCTGACGTCCTCTATAAAATCAGGGCTGAACGGAGGTGACCTAGCGGATATTGCTATAATGCTCCTGTCTGGGCCCCAAAATTTTAATGTGTTAACCATGGATGCACTATCCTGATCTAAAGTGTCTCAGACCCCTATAGCCTATTCCCATGCAGGGAGGGAGAGATAGCTCAGTGGTTTGAGCATTAGCCTGCTAAACCTAGGGTTGTAGGCTAAATCCTTGAGGGGACCATTTGGGGATTTAGTTGGGGTTGGTTCTGCTTTGAAGAGGGGGATAGACTAGATGACCTCCTGAGGGCTCTTCCAACCCTGATATTCTTAAAAAAAAAAAAATTGATCTCGGGTGTGAATTTGTGGCTAGAGGAAAATAGGATAAAGTGGTTGTGCTTGGTTTCCAGGGAATTTAAGAAAATGGCAAGGAGATCAGAAAGCAATTTAGCAAACAAAGGAACAGCTGAAATGTTCTTATAGCTCAGAAAACAGGAGATGACTCAGGCTTGGTCTACACTACCGCGAGAGATCGATCTAAGTTACACAACTTCAGCTACGTGAATAGCATAGCTGAAGTCAACATACTTAGATCTACTTGCTGCAGTAAGTTGACAGCTGACACTCTCTCATCAACTCCGCTTGCGCATCTCGTTCTGGTGGAGTACCAGAGTCGATGGGAGAGCGCTTGGCGGTCGATTTATTGCGTCTAGGCTAAGACAGCGTCTATACAAGAGGGCACTTGTTTTGTCGACAACTGTGCAGTGTAGACATCCCTGACATGCGTACTCACAAACAGCCTGACTGGCTAAGCCAGCGTGGCTTCAAAGCAGGAGTGGGGGGGGGGGGGGGGATTTCAAAAACTTGATCCTTGAAAACCTCCATATGGGTGTGAGTCCATCTTTTGTGAGGGTACAAGTCTTAGCTCTGGGTGCTACCGATCACCATTTGCTACTTTCCCTCAGAACTTCACTGACAGAGCGGTGGTTTCAATTTACCTTCTTTTAAGCTCCAAAATTTTCTTCCTTGACTTAAGAAAGAGAAGCTAGGTGAAGAGGAGGAGGGACAGAGGGGGAAGAAGCAGGGTGCTTCTCCATCACAGACAATTTTTAAATCTAGGTGGGATGTTTCTCCCAAAGATCTGTTCAAACACAGGGATTAGTTCAGGGAAGTTCTCTGGCCAGTGTTATCCAGGAGGCCACAGGAGTTTCTTCTGGTCTTGGAATCTACATATCTATGGGCTTGTCCCCACTACAGCCAGGATCCACGCTGTGGCGATTGATACACGGGGTCAGTTTAGCGGGTCTAGTGAAGACCCACAAAATTGACTGCCAATCACTTGGATGTCAACTCTGGTACACCACCGGAATGAGATGAGTAAGGGGAGTTAACAGGAGAGTTTCTCCCATTGACCCAGTGCAGTGTGTGCCCCGTGGCAAGTAGATGTAACTAACTAACATAACTCAGATTGCGTGGCTTAGATCAACTTCTCCCCGTAGTGTAGACCTGCAGTATGAAGTAGCAGGGAAAATGTCAGCTTTAAGACTCCTTGGTCACCTCCAGAACTAGGCTGCCCTTTTAGCAACAGTCTGATGATAGGTAAATAGAAGAGGAAGTGCCAATAACAGCATCTCTAATAATGCTTAGCCATTATATATTTTACTGCATGCAAAGTTACAACATATACAATATATACGATACAGCATCTGGATGCATACACTTTGAATCTTCTCTGACGTGCTTTTATATTCTCCAGCCTGAGGGACACGTGACCCCAGACTATGCATTTCTCTTTAATTGCTAATTCAATTTATTCTTGCTTATTCTCTTGAGTTAGTATCACCCCTCACGCTGACCACTGATCAAATTACGACTTTAAAAAAGAAGTGGGTGAGTTGTGGGAACTGCTTATGCCGTGATCATTAGAGCAAAAAGAGAAAAAAATCTACCTACCGGGGCGTCCATAGCCGATTTCAAGTTCCAAGGCTCGTCTCAAGTTGATCCAAGCGATTTGACTGATAAGAACTAAGCTGATCTGGGGATGTTGTTGCCTCTGCTTTATACCTAGCAAACACACATCCACGTTAATCACTGATTGATTTAATCATTACATTTTTGTATTACAATTACAAATTACAAGGTGATACCCATACCCAGAAATGAAAAACATATCATCCTTCAACCTTGGAGTTGCCAAAGGGTGTTACCACATAAGCAAGAAGTTCACTCCAGTAATTGTCCAAAATTAATCAACATAATCTAGTTTTGGTCTCGAACACTCAATCCAGTTTTCACTGGCAGCTGGTAGCCCTCAAAGCCCACTTGGAATAACTTGAGGCCAGAGTCGCTGCCTCAATTTTGTACAGACATGATGTAAAGGAAACGTGGTAGAGGGGGACCATGTCAGAACTGGCCACTTCCATACTCCACGCAAGGGAGATGATCTCCTGATGGGCAGTGCCGTCAATAAAATGGAGGAGCACACTCCCTTAGATGGGACCCACCATCAGATATAGGTACAGAGGCTGATCATACGACATGCACTGAAGAAGCTATTCCAGACAGAGGGGACTACAGGATCTCAATATGGATCTGAGAAGAGGTTGCAAAGAAGAGTTGTACAAAAGTATTTGGCAAAATGTCACCAACTCTGTTTTTCTGAAAGCCCCAGCTCATGGAGTCATGTGATCATGGGAGAATCCCATTTCCTCCCACTCCCTAACTAAAAGCTACATTTCTAGCTGTCAGAGATGCTAATTGAAAACATGACCTCTAAAGGCTCAAAATCCAGAAAGCGAATAAAAATAACCCCCAAATTTATTATTGTTAAGCCACCTGCTGTTAAGCCAATCTCATGACATTTTCGCTAGGTACAAGCTGAGATCACAGCGGGAAATTTTGTTAACTCAACAAGGGGTCATGCCAAGGAGTGAAATAAACACACCCACAATAGTGGCTCAGAGCAAGGGGCTTTCAGAGTGCAGTGACTGGCACTAGTGTAAGTTCCATTTTATAGATCCCAAGTCCAGAAGGGACCCTTCCCCCCTATCCCCATGATCATCTAGTCCGAGCTCCTGGATAATACAGGCCAGAGAATAAGCTGTCCATTAATTCCTAGTTGAACTAGAGCAGAGCTTTCAGAAAAACATCCTGTCTTGATTTAAAAACTGCCAGTGAAGGAGAACCCACCACAGCCCTTGGTAAGTTGTTCCAATGGTTAATTCCCCTCAGTGCTATAACTTTGTGCCTTATTTCCAGTCTGAATTTGTCTAGCTCCAACTTCCAACCACTGGCTCTTGTCAGACCTTTCTCTGTCAGACTGAAGAGTCATCTGTTATCAAATTCCTCAAAAAGAACAGGAGTACTTGTGGCACCTTAGAGACTAACAAATTTATTAGAGCATAAGCTTTCGTGGACTACAGCCCACTTCTTTGGATGCATACCTGATAGAAACCTATCAAATTCCTGTTCCCCATGCCAGGAATTACAGACTCCCCGTAGCCTTCTCTTTGTTAAACTAAATAGATTGAGCTCCTGGGTCTCTCACTGTAAGGCAGGTTTCTAACCCTTTAATCATTCTTGGGGCTCTTCTCTGACCCCAATCCAGTTTATCACCAGCCTGCTTGAATGGTGGGCACCAGAACTGGACTCAGGATTCCAGCAGCGGTTTGCACCAGTGCGAAATGCGAAGATAAAATCACCTCCTACTCGCGATTCCCCTGGGCACATATTTGTACCAATGTGTAAATCCGCCCCTGTGCAGAACCCATGAGCAGAAAGATCATCCCTTTTCCCTTCTCTCATGTGGCACTCCCCCCTTCTCTCCCCCCCAAGCCATCTTTTTCACCTCCTCCTCATGGAATGTCCCAGCATGAGGTGAATCATTATCTCTGGCAGTTCATTTCCAACTCAGGCATGACTGTGACGCCATATTGCCTGCAGTGGGGTCATTTCCCAGCTCACGGCATAGGAGATTTGGGCCCAGTGACTTCAGTTGGGTCCCTCCTGATTCAAAGTGATCTGAGAAGGACAATCATTGCACAGCTGCAGAGCCCCAGCCCAAGTTCACTCATCAGACTCAAGGGCAAACTTCTTAAAGCAGCTCCCCCGGCCCAAAGGCGACTGGCCCAAACTCACCCAGGGAGTTAAAGTCAAAGCAGAGAAAACCCAAGATCTTTCATTCCTGCCCTAGTCACTAGCCAACGCTGCTTCCTCATGGCCCGTTATCTCATCTAAGGACTTCGATAACAACAATGGAGAAGGACTTACTTGCTAACAGGACCAGGCTCTTGCAGCTCCAGGTCTGACGGAAGATCAGAAGGACTGGGACTTGCATGGATTTTATGTAGATGTTCAATCTGTCGGTAATTATACTGACTGGAAAGTCCCAGCCAATAAGAATGCAGGAATGCTGTACAGCATGCAGATCCCTGCAATTTCATTGGCTATTGCCAGAACAAGCCATCGCTCTGTCTTAAGTCATGGAGTCACCAGAAAATGGAAAATATTCAAACCCAGCCAGGTGCAAGTCCCATATTTGGTAGTTTATTGTGGTCCATAAAGCTTGACATAGTTAATAGTTATCTCACAAGGTGGCTATTTAACAAGCTGCAACTCTCATCCGGTTTCACTTTCACTTTTACTAACTCTACCTTGTCCATAAAAATCCGCTTTTAAGTTTTCCTTTTTGGCCCGGCCTTGTTCTTCCCTCTAGACTCTAAACAGGGCCGGCTCCAGGCACCAGCGCAGCAAGCAGGTGCTTGGAGTGGCCAATGGAAAGGGGCGGCACGTCCGGCTCTTCGGCAGCAATTCGGCGGCGGGTCTCTCAGACCCTCTCGGAGGGAAGGACCTGCTGCTGAATTGCTGCCGAAGAATGAAGCGGTGGCGGTAAAGCTGCAGGCGATTGCAGCTTTTTTTTTTTTTTGCTTTTTTTTTCCGCCGCTTGAGGCGGCAAAAATTCTGGAGCCAGCCCTGACTCTAAAGAGGGGAAAATTTAAGGCCAGAATTTTCCAAAGCTTTGGGCAGGTAAAACGTTTTTTAACGGAGTTGGTCAGAAACTGGGGGATCGTTTCTGTGGAATATTTTAACTTTTTGGCAAAAAAATCAAAACCTGAAATTTCTGAGCTGAAAAGCAAAAGGAACAGTCACTTCCCGTACAGCTGGTCACAGGTGGAGATACGCCGAGTAATCCACTTGGAGAGACCCTGGGGTGAAAGGAGGTGAGGAGAAAGTCTGAAGGGCTGGGTCCTGTGTGGCACAGTCTCAGGGTAACTGCACCTTTGACCCGTTCCGTGGCTGCTGTAGAAATGCCGGTTCAGGTCTCAGACCTCCAGCTGTCACCTCTGTCTGGGCAGGGGCCCGTGTCCCACTCCCTTCTGACTGGAGGTTTCGGCTGCAGCCCCCTGTAGTTCACTGGGATATCCCCAGCAGCCGGTCTGCCATGAGCAGGGGCGGCTCTAGCTTTTTTGCCGCCCCAAGCATGGCAGGCAGGCTGCCTTTGGCGGCTTGCCTGCGGGAGGTCCCCGGTCCCATGGATTCAGCGGCATGCCTGCGGGAGGTCCGCCGGTCCCACGGCTTCGGCATACCTGCCACCAAATTGCCGCCGAATCCGCGGGACCGGCAGACCTCCTGCAGGCAAGCCACCGAAGTCTGCCTGACTGCTGCCCTCGCAGGGACCGGGAGGGCGCCCCCCGCAGCTTGCCACCCCAGGCACGCACTTGGTGCGCTGGTGCCTGGAGCCGCCGCTGGCCATGAGTCCAGCACCTGTGCTGTAGTTACTCTCCATAGACATGACAAGTGATTTACCAGTGACCCAAACGGTGTTTCCAAAGCAAGCTCACTTATTCAAGATAAAGGCTTCCAGAGAAAACATGGAGACAATAAATGGATTTACAGGCACACTGAATGTACTGGAAATCCACCATCGGGCAGGCTAAAATCCCAACCCTTCCTCGGACTACTCGGGCCCCTTGAACCAAAAGTCCTGTCCATTTGCTGGATCAGAAAGAGGCCATGAGGCTGGATAAACTCAGCCTTGTGTAACAAAACCCTTCAGTCTCTGGAAAACTCAGCCTGATCCAGCACATACAAACCTCTGCAGCGGGTGGTGCCTCTCTGGAGCTGTTAACAATCATAGGGGTAATCAACACCCCACGTTGTTGTTAGTTCCTGGGGGAGCCGTTAACATGTCCCACAGAGCAGAAGATAATCATACAAACCAGCCATAGATTTCATAGCGTGGTTCCCAAAGATACGGCCTGGGGTTGCAATATCTGTCACGCTGTCCAGGTAGTAAAGTAATGTTCTGGAGACTTGTCGAGTGTGAAGCTTCTTTCCCCCGGAGAAAGGTCAGTTTTGGGAAAAATTCAAGGGGAATTCTGAGACCACCTGGGGATGACCTGCTCTCATCACCACCTTGTCCCTGTGGAATGACGTGTAGAGCAGCCCAGCCGTGAGGGCCTGGATCTCACTGACTCTGCATGCCAGTGTGAAGGCAACTAAGATCCACAGGGGAGCTCAGCCATTTCCACGAGAGGATACTGTTCTTTGGACTCTCCGCGGCAGCAGGGTATTCACAAAGTGCCTGGTGGCAGCACATCTAAGGAAGCTGGGACTTCATGTCTACCTGTACTTGGATGACTGGCTGCTCATGCGCCCCTGTGAATCTGAGGTACTGGCTGTGGGCCGGGTGGAGGGCGGATAGGAAAGTAGGCGTTCTGCCAGTCGAGAGCCACGGTCCAGACTTGAGGGAGACGGAATGGTGGAGGCAAACGTTTCCATCCTGAACCTGAGGCAGTGCATGTATTGGTTGAGTTTCCTCAGGTCTAGGACGGCTTGAAGACCCCTTCCCCTGCCTCGCTTTCTTCTTCGGAATGAGGAGACACTAGGAGTAAAACCCCTTCCTCTGTTTTCCTGAACCAGCTCCTCCATGGCTCCCAGCTGGAGCAGCGAGGCCATTTCTGTTTGTAAAAGGCTCCTGGGAGAAGGACCCTGAAGAGGGATGAAGGGGGGAGGGGGAGTGAGATGAACTGGATGATATAACCGTGGGTGAGGACATATAGC
>NC_048301.1:140251193-140272415 GCF_013100865.1 Trachemys scripta elegans | reverse complement strand
CCCAGAGCCTGCACCTCTGCCCCCTCCCCCACCCAAACTCCCTCCCAGAGCCTTAGGCATGTATGGTGGCGGGACTTGTCATGTTCTGGGCAACACAAAAAGTTATACAGACCTGCCGCCCCTGCTCTTTGAGGGATGCGCCAGTGCATCTCCCATGCCCACACTCACACCCTGCCTTTGCCCTGGACCTGCACTCAAAACGTTGCCTGTGCACAGAAAGGATACCACCACTGCTAATTGTACTCCCCTTTTACACCCCCTTCCCCTGTATGTGCACAACAATGCCTCTCACACCCTGCTCTTGCTCCCCCTTCATTAAACCCACAGACCTCACTCATCACTCACCTCGCTGCTGACAATCGCCCGGGCAAGACACTCCTATGCCCTGCTAGAGCCACAGCCTGCACAACACAGCCTCTTCCCTTTCATCACACACACGGGGGGCAGAGAGAGGGGTTCAGACACACCAAGAGGGGCAGGGCCCCCAGATCTCCTCACATCACAATTGCAGCTCTGCCAAGCGGCTCCATGTTCTCCCTCCCCCATTCAGTACAGCACCACCTAACCCAGTGAGCACAGCCACAGGGCATGTGGATCATTTCCAGAGGCTATTGCCAGCTCCGGGGGGAGGGGGGGGGCAGGGCAGAGTTAAGGTTATGTTGGAGATTTACTTTAACTCAGTATTTCCTGGTTTGCACAAGTCTGAGTTTTGCTGAACTCAATGTTCTGAAAGGACACGTGCTGTCCCCGGGCAAGCTTAACTCTGTGTGTATATATAGCTGCAAGGCAGGATATTTTTGAATGTACATTTCAAGACATTCACTTGTAATTAGGCAAAGTTATTGACTTTCCCCCCCGCATCTAAATTTCCTCATTTGACTAACAATTTTCCCTTTCTCAGAATGGCCATATGTCCTCTGGGTAGACTAGCCCAGAAAGTGGAAAAATCTCTCTCTCTCTCACCCACACCTTCTGCTTGTCCCCCCAACAGAAATCCCTGATCTACTCACCCCAGCTGTTATTTGGGCGGGGTTGGGTCAGCTCTGAGCACACCTAACGGATCGGGCCCTGTGCGGGAGGTAGTGGGGAACACTAGGGTTTAGGTGTGACCCAGAACTCCGAGCAGCCAGGGTAGGGCGTGTGGGGAGATACTGTGCAGCACTGAGGGCCACCGCTCCCTATGGAAAGCCTCAGCATCCAGGCTGCAGCCCGCCCCCTTCCCCGCTGCTGTTCCGCCGGGGTCAGGGGACTCAGGGGAGTGCCACGGCCTCCGCTCCCAGCCAGGATCCCCTGGGAGAATAACATGAAGGGCAAAGGGGTCCAGGAGAGCTGGCTGTATTTTAAAGAATCCTTATTGAGGTTGCAGGAACAAATCATCCCGATGTGTAGAAAGAATAGTAAATATGGCAGGCGACCAGCTTGGCTAAACAGTGAAATCCTTGTTGATCTTAAACACAAAAAAGAAGCTTACAAGAAGTGGAAGATTGGACAAATGACCAGGGAGGAGTATAAAAATATTGCTCAGGCATGCAGGAGTGAAATCAGGAAGGCCAAATCACACTTGGAGTTGCAGCGAGCAAGAGATGTTAAGAGTGACAAGAAGGGTTTCTTCAGGTATGTTAGCAACAAGAAGAAGGTAAGGGAAAG
Organism: Trachemys scripta elegans; assembly: GCF_013100865.1. Taxonomy (NCBI): domain Eukaryota; kingdom Metazoa; phylum Chordata; order Testudines; family Emydidae; genus Trachemys; species Trachemys scripta. Next base: position 140,270,768 of record NC_048301.1, on the reverse strand, counting down.
TGTGGGCCCCTTACTGAATGAGGGAGGCAACCTAGTGACCGAGGATGTGGAAAAAGCTAATGTTCTCAGTGCTTTTTTTGTCTCTCTTTTCACGAACAAGGTCAGCTCCCAGACTGCTGCACTGGGCAGCACAGCATGGGGAGGAGGTGACCAGCCCTCTGTGGAGAAAGAAGTGGTTCAGGACTATTTAGAAAAGCTGGACGAGCACAAGTCCATGGGGCCGGATGCGCTGCATCCGAGGGTGCTAAAGGAGTTGGCTGATGTGATTGCGGAGCCATTGGCCATTATCTTTGAAAACTCATGGCGATCGGGGGAGGTCCCAGATGATTGGAAAAAGGCTAATGTAGTGCCCATCTTTAAAAAAGGGAAGGAGGAGGATCCGGGGAACTACAGGCCAGTGAGCTTCACCTCAGTCCCTGGAAAAATCATGGAGCAGGTCCTCAAGGAATCAATTCTGAAGCACTTAGAGGAGAGGAAAGTGATCAGGAACAGTCAGCATGGATTCACCAAGGGGAAGTCGTGCCTGACTAACCTAATTGCCTTCTATGAGGAGATAACTGGCTCTGGGGATGAGGGGAAAGCAGTGGACGTGTTATTCCTTGACTTTAGCAAAGCTTTTGATACAGTCTCCCACAGTATTCTTGCCGCCAAGTTAAAGAAGTATGGGCTGGATGAATGGACTGTAAGGTGGATAGAAAGCTGGCTAGATCGTCGGGCTCAATGGGTAGTGATCAACGGCTCCATGTCTAGTTGGCAGCCGGTTTCAAGCGGAGTGCCCCAAGGGTCGGTCCTGGGGCCAGTTTTGTTCAATATCTTCATTAATGATCTGGAGGATGGCGTGGACTGCACTCTCAGCAAGTTTGCAGATGACACTAAATTGGGAGGAGTGGTAGATACGCTGGAGGGTAGGGATAGGATACAGAGGGACCTAGACAAATTAGAGGATTGGGCCAAAAGAAACCTGATGAGGTTCACCAGGGACAAGTGCAGAGTCCTGCACTTAGGACGGAAGAATCCCATGCACTGCTACAGACTAGGGACCGAGTGGCTAGGCAGCAGTTCTGCAAGAAGGACCTAGGGGTTACAGGAGAAGCTGCATATGAGTCGACAGTATGCTCTTGTTGCCAAGAAGGCTAACGGCATTTTGGGCTGTATAAGTAGGTGTGACAATGCACTTCTGGCGGAACCCAACTGAGAGTGCCAATTCAGGACAAATTGCTAAAACAGGGCAGTTACAGCCCAAGGCTGGGGTTTCTCCACCTCTAAGGCCTGGTCCCCACTAAGTCCCCACTTCGGACTAAGGTACGCAAATTCAGCTACGTTAATAACGTAGCTGAATTCGAAGTACCTTAGTCCGAACTTACCGCGGTCCAGACGCGGCCGGAAGTCTCCCCCCGTCGACGCCGCGTACTCCTCTCGGCGAGCTGGAGTACCGGCGCCGACTGTGAGCACTTCCAGGATCGATCCCAGAACATCGATTGCGTGCCGCCGGACCCTCCGGTAAGTGAAGACAAGGCCTTAGGCAAACCAAACCAGCCAGACAAAGAGGACTTTGGTTTCACCCCACTGGCTAACCACAAGTCGCACAAACAACTCCCTTAGACACTTCAGTTTTCCAGTATCACTACCAGTGCCACTCGTTATGGGGACAAATGGTTATGAAAACCAATATCCCAATATACACAAAAAGGTTTTCTCGATCCCAAAGGACCAAGCCCCAGACCCAGGTCAATATACAACACAGATCTTTCCCACAAATCACACTGTTGCCAATCCCTTAGAATCTAAAATCTAAAGGTTTATTCATAAAAGGAAGAAGATAGAGATGAGAGCTAGAATTGGTTAAATGGAATCAATTACATACAGTAATGGCAAAGTTCTTGGTTCAGGCTTGTAGCAGCGATAGAATAAACTGCAGGTTCAAATCAAGTCTCTGGAATACATCCCCCACTGGGATGGGTCCTCAGTCCTTTGTTCAGAGCTTCAGTTTGTAGCAAAGTCCCTCCAGAGGTATGAAGCAGGACTGAAGACAAAATGGAGATGAGGCATCAGCCTTATATAGTCTTTTCCAGGTGTAAGTACACCTCTTTGTTCTTACTGTGGAAAATTACAGCAAAATTGAGTCGAGTTACATGGGCCAGTCCCTGCATACTTTGCTGAGTCTGAAGGCATATTTGCCTTCTGTCAATGAGTCCATTGTATAGCTGATGGTCCTTAATGGGCCATCAAGCAGGCTAGGCAGAGCTAATCCCAGCTTGTCTGGGATGTCACCCAGAAGCACAGCATAAGTTTGAAATACAGACAGTATAGAGCCAATATTCATAACTTCGACTACGAAACTGATACACACATATAGACAGCATAATCATAACCAGTAAACCATAACCTTGTCTTAGACCCCTCATTTGACCCCCTTTATACAAGATTTGGGTGCCACTACAGGACCTTGGTTGCAACAATGATCTATATAGTCCCAGTTTATGTCAATAATTTCACAGTAGGGGCATTGCCAGCAGATCGAGGGACATGATCATTCCCTTCTATTCGGCACTGGTGAGGCCTCATCTGGAGAACTGTGGCCAGTTTTGGTCCCCCCACTACAGAAGGGATGTGGACAAATTGGAGAGTGTCCAGCGGAGGGCAACAAAAATGATCACATATGACTTACGAGGAGAGGCTGAGGGAACTGGGATTGTTTAGTCTGCACAAGAGAAGAATATGGGGGGATTTGATAGCAGCTTTCAACTACCTGAAAGGGGGTTCCAAAGAGGATGGAGCTCGGCTGTTCTCAGTGGTGGCAGATGACAGAACAAGGAGCAATGGTCTCAAGTTGCAGTGGGGGAGGTCTAGGTTGGATATTAGGAAAAACTTTTTCACTAGGAGGGTGGTGAAGCACTGGAATGGGTTCCCTAGGGAGGTGGTGGAATCTCCATCCTTAGAGATTTTTAAAGGATGATTGAGTTGGGGATTGGTCCTGCTTTGAGCTGGGGGTTGGACTAGATACCTCCTGAGATCCCTTCCAACCCTGATATTCTATGATTCTATGACTCAGTCAGGGGCTCCCCCGTGGAGAGGAAATGCAGGCGCCCCTGCCTGTTACATCCTATGTGGGCAGCAAGTCCCCGGCTGCAGGGCCACCACTGCTGCCCTCTGCTCCAGCCCCCTGGCTGCTACCCTCACACCCTTCCCTGCCTGCTCCTACCTCTCCCCTCCCAGTTCCCGCCCCACTCCTCGCTGCCCCCCCCCCCTGCTCCCTCACGGCTCTGGCACGGTTAATTAAGGTACTTCCTAACTTATGGGTTCTTGACTCTGCACCTTAGGGTCCTTTCCTGTTGTTTTCTCAGGGCTGAGCTCCTGTCCCACACTGCTCTGCTAGGACCTCTCAGGCATGACTCACAGTCCCAGCTGTTATTCCTGCCCTGGATCAGGAGTAGCTGGGAGCTCTTCCCACAGGCAGTGTCCTGCCCTGGTCCCTGAAGGGGACAGGCCATGTGTGCTCTTCTGCAGTCCCCTCAGCCAGCCTGGCCTGCCCTGGGGCAGCAGTGTTGTCTAATGGGGCCAATGAAAGGCTGTAACCAGCTGCTTTCTTCTTTCCCCATAGTCTGTAGGGGGCCAGGAGAAGACCCAGGCCGACCAGGCTAATCTCCTGGAAGAGGTGGGAGATGTCCCTAAGTGGCTGGAGGCCTCAGAGGAAACCCAGGGGTGGCTGGAAGAGAAGAACCGAGGGCTGCTGGGGAAGGTGGGGCAGATAAGGAACAAGAAGCTACTGCTGAGGTGGGTGAGATGAAGATGGAGATCTAGGACCAGAAGTGGGAGCTGAGAGCCATGGGGCAGCAGTGAGAGCAGGAGCTGAGGACCAGAAACAAAACCATGGTCCCCCCAGCAGGAGGTTAGAGCTCATAGACTCATAGACTCATAGACTTTAAGGTCAGAAGGGACCATTATGATCATCTGGTCTGACCCCCTGCATGCTGCAGGCCATAAAACCGTCCCTACCCCTTCCCTGGACTCTGCTGTTGAAGTCCCCAATCCTGTTTTAGGTGACTTCAATCGGCAGAAACCCTCCTGCTAGAGATCCCTGCCCTATGCTGCGGAGGAAGGCGAAAAACCTCCAGAGGCTCAGCCAATCTGCCCTGGAGGAAAATTCCTTCCCGACCCCAAATATGACGCCCAGCCCCACCTCCCCTTTCCTGGGTCCCTAATGTGGGGTGCTAGGGACTGGGTTGGAATTGCAGCCTGTCACTTTTAAGAAAGCAGTGGCGGGGAGGGGGGCTGGGCGTTTTCTGGTCCTGTTTGAAGGCTGGGCCGCTGTAGCAAAGTGTACGTTCAGAGTGAGTCTGGGAAGAGGCAGTGTAAAGCAAGACGGGGTGAGCTGTGTCTCCTGGCCTTAGGGAGCAGCCTGTTTTTTGCCAGCCATTGGCGCTTGTTAGACTTTTGTCTAATAGATTGAAGAGCCTGTTATTATCAAATTCCTGTTCCCCATGCCAGGACTTATAGACTGGGATCAAATCACCCCTTAACCTTAAACTAAACAGATCGAGCTCCTGGAGTCTCTCACTCTAAGGCAGGTTTCTAATCCTTTCATCATTCTCGTGGCTTTTCTCTGACCCCGCTCCAGTTTATCACCAGCCTGCTTGAATGGTGGGCACCAGAACTGGCCTCAGGATTCCGGCAATGGTCGCAAAAGGGCCAAATCCATAGGGAGAATCACCTCTCTGTTCCTACTTGAGACTCCCCTGGTTAGTGGTTAAACCCCACATGCAGAACCCTGGCACAGAAAGATCATCTCTCTTCCCTTCTCCCTGCCCTCATCTTTCCACCCTGTTCCCCCCCCCTTCCCCCTGCAGTGCCGTGGCTTTCACTTGCTCCTTACGGGAAGTCCCGGCATGAAGTGAATCATTAACTCTGGCAGTTCATTTCCCCCTCAGCCCTGTGACCGTGCGGCCCTATTGCCAGCAGTGGGGTCATTTCCCAACCCATGGCACAGGAGATTTGGGCCCAGTGACTTCAGCTGGGTCCCTCCTGATTCACCGTGCTCTGAGGCAGACTATCATTGCTGAGCTGTGGTTCTACTCACCTCATGGGCTCCTCTCTCCGCTTCACAGCCACCCCACGCCCGTCCCTAGAGAGCCAATGGGAGATCCATGTCGCCTCCTGGACATTCTCCTGTTTGCACCCCTTCCTGCCTGGGGGGAGCCCCCGACTCATGGCCGATCCATTCCCCCTGCTGTCCCAGACGGGCATCACCTGCTGAGGTTTTCTGAAGGCATCTGATTAGGAGTCACTCGGACTCTCACGCTGCCTCTGTTTCATACAAATGCCTGGCCCAATGGGGTCCTCGGCCATGAATGGAGACTACCGTACTATACCTAATATATACAGTATGGCTCCTGGCACAATGGGGGCCTGGTCCATGACTGGTGCTACCAGAACACCCCAATCCATAATGTACAGTGCCTGGCCCAATGGGGGCCTGGTCCATGACTGGGGCTGATGGGCACTACCGTAATACTTTTGTTTCTGGCCTTCAGCTCCTGCTCTTGCTGCTGCCCCATGGCTCTCAGCTCCCACTTCTGGTCTTAGATCTCCATCTTCACCTCACCCACCTCAGCAGTAGCTTCTTGTTCCTTATCTGCCCCACCTTCCCCAGCAGCCCTCGGTTCTTCTCTTCCAGCCACCCCTGGGTTTCCTCTGAGGCCTCCAGCCACTTAGGGACATCTCCCACCTCTTCCAGGAGATTAGCCTGGTCGGCCTGGGTCGTCTCCTGGCCCCCTACAGACTATGGGGAAAGAAGAAAACAGCTGGTTACAGCCTTTCATTGGCCCCATTAGACAACACTGCTGCCCCAGGGCAGGCCAGGCTGGCTGAGGGGACTGCAGAACAGCACACACGGCCTGTCCCCTTCAGGGACCAGGGCAGGACACTGCCTGTGGGAAGAGCTCCCAGCTACTCCTGATCCAGGGCAGGAATAACAGCTGGGACTGTGAGTCATGCCTGAGAGGTCCTAGCAGAGCAGTGTGGGACAGGAGCTCAGCCCTGAGAAAACAACAGGAAAGGACCCTAAGGTGCAGAGTCAAGAACCCATAAGTTAGGAAGTACCTTAATTAACCGTGCCAGAGCCGTGAGGGAGCCAGGAAGGGGGGGGGGCGAGGAGCGGGGCGGGAACTGGGAGGGTGTAGCTAGGAGCAGGTAGGGAAGGGTACAAAGAGGGGTAGCAGCCAGGGTGATGGGGCTGGAGCAGAGGGCAGCAGTGGTGGCCCTGCAGCCGGGGACTTGCTGCCCACACAGGATGTCACAGGCAGCAGCGCCTGCATCTCCTCTCCACGGGGGAGCCCCTGATGAGTCCTGGCTGGGAGTGGAGGCCTTGGCACTTCCCTGAGCCCCCTGACCCGGGCAGAACAGCAGCAGGAAGGGGGGCTGCAGCCTGGATGCTGGGGCTTTCCATAGGGTACGTCGCCCGCTGTGCTGCACATTATGTCCCCACACGCCCTACCCTGGAATCCGGGTCCTGGCCTGGGCACATCCCTGGGGAAGGAAGTGCTGGAATAGGGTCGTATCCCATTAATTACTCGCTGAGCCCTCTATTGTCATTGACCCTATTCTGTGTTTAGAGCTGTCGTTAGTATATAGCTGGGCCGGCATGTTTGTGTGCTGTTAGCAAAGCGTCCGTTCAGAGTCAGTCTGAGAAGAGCCAGTGTAAAGCAAGACGGGGTGAGCTGTGTCTCCTGGCCTTAGGGAGCAGTCTGTTTTCTTTCTCTCTGTGTTTGGTAATTCTGTGTTATTGCTGTGGATTCTAAGCAGTAAAGTTGGGTGATGCTGCAGTCTTCCCATGGTATTTCTGTTCTGATCTAATCTCTCTGTGTGTGCCGGGAACATAACAGACAAAGTTGGTGACAAGGATGAGATTCAATAAATAAATAGGAGGGAGAGTACAGATAAAATAGCTGCATATGGCCGTACACATAGTTTTCAATTCAATAAAAAAGAGGAAGATTTTACATGTACTCAGAGACTTGAGCCATATCTTTATGCAAATGTTCAAAGCTATGGGAAAAAAAACAAGGAGTACTTGTGGCACCTTAGAGACTAACACATTTATTTGGGCATAAGCTTTCGTGGGCTATAACCCACTTCATCAGATGCATGCAGTGCCACAAGGACTCCTCGGTTTTTTTGCTGATACAGACTCACACGGCTACCACTCTGAAAGCTATGGAAGATACTGATAAACAAAGGGCTGTTTTCTTCACATTGGTGGGGGGAAACCTTATTGACACAGTGCTTAAAGACTTACCTTTTCCACCAAGAACCTGGGGAGCTGGAGAATAGGGACACAGTAGAGATTACAGAGACATTAAGGCCCAGGCAGCATGGATCTCCCACTGGCTCTCTAGGGATGGGCCTGAGGTGGCTGTGAAGAGGAGGGAGGAGCCCGTGGGGTGGGTAGAACCGCAGCTCAGCAATGACTGTCTGCCTCAGACCACGGTGAATCAGGAGGGACCCAGCTGAAGTCACTGGGCCCATATCTCCTATGCCGTGGGCTGGGAAATGACCCCACTGCAGGCAATAGGGTGTCCTGATCCGACCTGAGGGGGAAATGAACTGCCAGAGTTAATGATTCACCTCATGCCTGGACTTCCCGTAAGGAGAAAGTGAAAGCGAAGGCACTGCAGGGAGTGGGGGAGGGGTGGAAAGATGAGGGCAGGGAGAAGGGAAGAGAGATGATCTTTCTGTGCCAGGGTTCTGCATGTGGGGTTTAACCACTAACCAGGGGAGTCTCGAGTAGGAGCAGAGAGGTGATTCTCCCTATGGATTTGGCCCTTTTGCAACCATTGCTGGAATCCTGAGTCCAGTTCTGGTGGCCACCATTCAAGCAGGCTGGTGATAAACTGGAGCGGGGTCAGAGAAGAGCCCCGAGAATGACTCAAGGGTTAGAAACCTGCCTTAGAGTGAGAGATTCCAGGAGCTCAATCTGTTTAGTTTAAGGTTAAGGGGTGATTTGATCCCCATCTATAATTACTGGCACAGGGAACAGGCATTTGATAATAACAGGCTCTTCAGTCTGGCAGTGAAAGGTCTGACAAACCCCAATGACTGGAAGTTGGAGCTAGACAAATTCAGACTGGAAATAAGGCACAAAGTTATAACATTGAGGGGAACTAACCATTGAAACAACTTCCCAAGGGCTGTGGCAGGTTCTCCTTCGCTGGGAGTTTTTAAATCAAGACGGGATGTTTTTCTAAAAGCTCTGCTCCAGTTCAACCAGGAATGAATGGACAGCCGTTCTCTGGCCTGTGTGACCCAGGAGCTCGGACTAGATGATCATGGGGATGGGGGGAAGTGTGACTTGGAATCTAAGAAATTGAACTTACACTAGTGCCAGTCACTGCACTTTGAAAGCCCCTTGCTCTGAGCCACTATTGTGGGTGTGTTTATTTCGCTCCTTGGCATGACACCTCATTGAGTTAATGAAATTTCCGGCTGTGATCTCAGCTTGTACCTAACTAAAATGTCATGAGATCGGATTAACAGCAGGCGGTGGTTTAAAAATAATTAATTTGGGGTTCTTTATATTTGCCTTCTGGATTTTGAACCTTTAGGGAGTCACGTTTTCAATTTCTTCTGCACATCTCAGAAGGCTAGAAATGTAGCTTTTAGTTAGGAAGTGGGAGGAAACAAGTGAGATTCTCCCACCATCACATGACTCCAGAGCTGGGGCTTCAAGAAAAACAGAGTTGGCATCACACATCTTTTCTTTGCAACCTCTTCTCAGCTCCATACTGAGATCCTGAAGTCCCCTCTGTCTGTCTGGAACAGCTTCCTCAGTGCATGAGATATGATCAGCCCCTAGTACCTATATCTGATGGTGGGTCCCATCTGAGGGAGTGTGATCCACCATTTCACTGAGGTCACTGCCCATCAAGAGAGCATCTTCCTTGCCTGGAGTATGGGAGCGGCCAGTTCTGAGATGGGCCCACTCTACAATGTTTCCTTTACGTCATGTCTTTATGTAATTGAGGCAGCAACTGTGGCCTCAAGATATTCTATGTGGGTTCTGAGGGCTGCCAACATTTCACATGAAACTTAGTTTGATTGTACGAGAACAAAACTAGATGCTGTTGGTTAATTTTGAAAAATTCCTGCAGCAAGATTCTTGCTTTGTGGCAACAGCCTTTGGCTAAATAACTCCAAAGTTCAGTGCTGATATGATTGTCAGTTCTGGGAATGGGTGTCACCTCGTTAATTGCACGTGTGCAAAAGATAATTGTAATAAATTGTTAATGATTAAATCAGGGATTACCGTGGAGGTGTGTTTGCTAGGTATGAAATAGAGGCAACAACATCCCCAGATCAGCTTAGTTCTTGTCAGTCAAATCAGCTCAATTTGAGACAAGCCTTGGAATTTGAAATCAACTATGTCCACCAAAGTGGGTGGAATTTTCCTGTTTGCTGTAATGATCGCAGCATAAGCATTCCCCCCCCCACACACACACACACATCACTCTCACACCTTTTTTAGAAAGATTCCCCAACCTGGGCTGCACTTTTCGGTGGCCACCATCTCCACAAGAAGCTTGGCTCCTGCTCAGGTCTTCACTGTTCCTGTGAACGTTAAGTGGCAGATACAGGACAGCGATCCTCTGGTGTTTGCAGCCCTGCAGGGTGAGCCCTGACAAAGGGGGACGTGGTGATTCCTTCAAGGGCAGTTTGCTGAGGGACACAACGAAAAAAATTCAAGGGTGCTGGCAGCATCCCCGGAGCAACTGGAGATGGTGACGCACCACCTCTGAGCCCGAGAAACAAGCCCTGACTGACATGATCGCATCAGGATGCAGGCGTGGGCCGACAAGCAGCGGCCGCAGAGCTTTCGGATGTGCACAGTCACGTTCCCAGACTGGGCAGTGCGCTCACCCCACCCTCCCGCACAGGGACGCCGGAACGAGAGCTGCCCTGGCAGTGGATACGCCAGTGGTAATCGCACTGTGGAAACTCACGAGGCCGGATTGCTGCTGGTCCGTGGAAGATCATTTGGGTGTTGGAAAATCCACTGTGGGGGCTGTTGTCATGCAGGACAATTAGTCGTCTCCTGCTCCGCGGGACTGTGACCCGGGAACGCCCAGGACAGGCTACAGAGGCAGAAGCAGCTGCCCCAGTGGCCAAGGTTTTCTTGATGTCTGTGGCCCTGAGTCGCCCATAATCTTCACTCACATGTTGGATCTGATCGGTGATTCATACCAACCTATGCCTGCGTCCAGACTTCCAACACCTAGCCCTGGCCCCAGAGAAGAACTTACCCTAGTGGAAAGCAACAGAGGGTCCGGTGGCACCTTTAGACTAACAGAAGTATTGGGAGCATAAGCTTTCGTGGGTAAGAACCTCACTTCTTCAGATGCAAGAGGTGAGGTTCTTACCCACGTTAGCTTATGCTCCCAGTACTTCTGTTAGTCTTAAAGGTGCCACAGGACCCTCTGTTGCTTTTTACAGATTCAAACTAACACAGCTACCCCTCTGATACTTACCCTAGTGGGTAGCTATACACAGTGGGTGGGGAAACTGAGTCACCCCTAGTGTTCCTAAAATGGTATTTTCCCCTCCCCGGCATTCTCCACAAATGGATGGAATAGAAAAGACAGATGGGGGGGGCTGTTCTCCCTCTCTTATGACACCTGAACTAGGGGGCATTGACGGAAGCCTTTCCCGCGCAGCATGAGCTTGGCCTGGGGAACTCCCTGCCACTGCATACTGCTGAGGCCAAATTCAGTGGATTGGAGTGGGGGGCTGGGAGCCAGGACTCCTAGGTTCTATCCCCAGCTCGGGGGGGGGGGGGGGGGGAAGTCTAGTGGTTAGAGCAGGGGGGCTGGGAGCCAGGACTCCTGGGTTCTATCCCGGCTCTGGGAGGGGAGTGGGAGCTGGTAGGTTAGAGCAGGGTGGGGGCTGGGAGTCAGGACTCCTGGGTTTTCTCCCCATCACTGCACAATAAGGGCTCTGATCTCAGCTGGGGTCTGTTTAGTGCTTTGGGGGTCATTATTCACTTGCATGTTCATTATCGCCCCTCCCATTCACCTATCCCTGTCTCCTCCCGAGACCCCTCCTTTAATCTCCACCCCGCCTTTCCCCCACGCAATAGATTCTACGGGCCACAGGCTGCTCCACGGTTCCTTGTAGACCCCGTGGCCGAGCAAGACCAGATTTCGGAGCCTTTCAGGTCTGCTTCCCCCTGGAGGCAACATCCCTGGTGTTCTGGCATCACAGCCTGTCACCAGCCCCCTGGGTGACAGCGGCTGGGTCTCTCAGAAGCCAGCCCGTCTCCCCTTCCTGCCGACCCAGGCTGCATTCACGTGCTCGGCCCTGCCGGCATTTCCCACAGGGAGGTGTCACCCGCTCAGCCTCTGGGCTCCCTTTGGGTTCTCCGGTTCCTCCCTTGCTCTGGGCCAGTTTCGGCTACTCCGGTAACAAGCCAGTCATTCCACCCCGGATGGTTACATGGCGCACACCCCTCTCATGGCTCCTGCCTCAGCTTTTTAACCTTCATTGCGACCACTGGCTAGCCGTGCAAAGTCCGGAGGGAAACTGAGGCATGCAGTGGTGTCGTAGAAATATGACCGAAAAGTACCACATCGTCACAGTAGAGTCTGAATATTTTCTCAGATCTTATTGGCCCACTTCCCACAGGCCTGGAAACGCCAGGGCCCAGGGCCCAGAAATCTACCCTAAGAATCAAATGATTCACGGATGTCAGGAGCCAATGCACCTGCTGCTCCCAAAGACATGATCACAAATCCAGTCCTGCAGCGTTCCTGCCATGCCCACATCCTCCTCTGCCAGGCGACTTGTGTAACAGCATCACCCGGGGACCAGCCTCCTGGACAGGCCACTTCCTCACCTCACTGTTGCAAACCAGGGGGATGGCAGTCCGAGTTCAGGGCGAAAGGTCGGCCTGAGATCCAGAGCCGTTGAGTCTCAGGCCAGAAGAACCCAGCAGGAAACACAGGCCACTGGCCAGCAAATTTCACCCCATTCCCACTTTACTGAAGTCAGTGACTTGCATCATCTTCCAGAAACGTAGTGGGCTTCCTGTCTTTACCTGAAGCTCTCTAGCGACGGAGGGTGCAACACATCCCCGGGGAGTGTGTCCCAGTCACCCGCCCTGTTAACAATCCAGCGCCTGATTTCCTGTCTGAATAGCTCAGGCTTTAGCGTCCAGCTGTTGGTTCTTCCTCCCCGCGGAGGTCCCTCTCCACCGCGATCACCCCACCTCTCCGGCGTCCTTCCGAGAGCCGAGCTCCGCAAACGAACCCGCTTCAGTCGCCGATTCAGTTCTGTGGCTCCCCTCTGCCCCTTCCCCAGTCTGGCGACATCCTTTATCAACGGGGCACCCCAGAACTGGGTGCAGTGTTCCCGCCGCAGCCTCGCCAACCCCCCAGGGGCCTGGCTACTCTGGGGGGTGGGATCCGGAGTCACTCTGGATTTATCCCCAGGAAGATGAGAACAGCCGTCTCTCTCTCTCTCTCTCTCCCTGTCTGAGCAATTCTTTGTGTCATCCCTATCGCTTTCTTCCAGGAGATGGATCCTTCCGCTGCGTCAGTCGGCTCCCAGATGGCTGCATCAGGGCTTCCCAGCCCACCGCGAGGACTCCAGTACCAGTGTGAATAAAGTGCTCTCCCCAAATAACTCCCCAGGTAAACTGGATGTCCCCAATATATCTGCCCCCACCCCAGGTGCTTCTGAACGACCCGTCGGGGTAACCGATCACAGCTGGAGTCAGGGGATCAAGCCAGGACTCCTCCTCCTTAGCAGCGGGGTGGTTCATTGGGCACATTACTGTATCACACGGCCTCTCTCCTGCACCAGGGGGCGCTACTGCTTCCAGCCAGCTGCTGGCTTCATCCCAAACAGACGCCCCCCCGTATTGTTCCCCTTCCTACCCACTGCAAACAGAGATGCACAAAGCGGGGACTTGGGGTGCAAAATTGCTGCGATGCAGCCACCTCTAGGGCAGGACATCTGGGGAACAGCCACATACAACACCGCACAGGGACAGCTCATCTGGCACTGAGATGCAGCCACCTCTGGTGCAGGGCAGCTGGGGAACGGCCACACAGCTGGGGCACTGGGGACAGCCCTGACTGCCCGGGGTGGAGTCTGCCCTCATGCTAGTCCCTGCAGCCCCCTGGGAGGTCTCCCCCCAAGCACGATCCCACCCGGACCCTGCTGGGGGTGCTCCAAGGCGGGATTCGTGTGGCCCCTGCCAAGGGGTGGGCAGGTGGCGAACAGCCCCATAAACCCAGCGTGACCTCCCCCCGCCACCCCCCACCATTCCCAGCGAAGGAGGGTCTAACCCTAGACCCAGCCACGGCCCATCCCCTGCTGGGGATCTCGCCGGATGGGAAGCAGGTGAAACGCGGGAGTTTCATGAAGACTGTCAGCGCCAGCCCGAGGAGCTGGTCCTCCCAACGCTCCGATCCGCCTGCTCCCCATCCACAGCGCCCCCATCCATCCCATCTTCGACCCCGGCTGGCACGACACCGGGCACCCGCGGCCCCTCCAGATCCCGGGACCCGCTGGCCAGCGCCGGCCACGTCCGCAGCCTGGTTCATGATCTGGTCATTTGGGGGCGGGGGAGCGACGGTCGGGCGCTGCCACATTTGCGACTCAGCAGCTGCCCACAACCACCCTGCGGCTCTGACGTAATCTCAGCGCCTGGCACACGGGGACAGCCGGGCGAAAGGCCAGCGGCTTCCCAAACCCTGGCTCCCGGGGCCAGCTCTGGTAGAGAGTCGCTGGCTCAGGCCCGGGCGACTCACAGGAGACCCGTTTTCGGTGGATCGTCCCGAGAAAACACACAGAGAACCCGAACATTTTCAAGATGGGGCATTTGTCAGGGGAGGGGCTGTATCTCCTGACCCCCTGGATTAGCTCACTGGACATTTGCACCCCAAATGATATCCAGTCCCTACTACCGGCCTGGCAGATTTTTGGGGGGCAGGATCTACAGAACCCCTTAATTACAGAACCCCAATTTACCACCCCAAATTCTAGCCAGTGCCTACAACTGGCCAAGGTTTTTTGGGGGGCAACAATCCAAACCCCCTAGACTAGACCCCCAAATTCGCACCCTAAAGTCTATCCAAAGCAGGCCAATTTTGGGGGGGCTGTATCTCCTGAACCCCTGGACTAATCAACCCCAAATTTGCACCCCAAATTCCACCTGGCGCCTCCTTCCAGCACAGCAATGTTCAGGTCGATCTGACGCAGCGTGTGGATTTTAGACCTGTTTGAGGTGTGACCTTGCTGCAGAATTTGGGAGACGACCGTAATTAGGCTGCAGCTAGGCGTGAGTTGGCTTTGGGGGAGCTGAACCCCACTTTCCTCTCTGTGAAGGGGGCAGGGCAGAGCCCGCAGCCTGGATCTGCTGGGGCCTTTCACGCTTTCGAGTTCCTGCACTGCGCAATCAGATACTAAACCCAGCGGCCAGTGGCGGGCCCGGCAGCTCCATTGCCCAAACGCTCTGCAGCGAAGGGAGATCGGAGTAATCGTCCCCTGGTCCCTTTATGCGCCAACGAAGCCGTGTGCGTGATAGAAACAGGAGTTCATGGTAGGAATTAGTGAACAAAGCAGTTTTGTCTCTGGCTTCTGACAAAGATTTTTTTCCTCTGGTTTAAAAACAGAAAACCGCAGAACAGAAACTGGAACAAAATAATCAGACAAAAACACTTTCAGAAATGTGGCCATTCCCCTCCCACGGCTGGGGAGAGAACCCAGGCGTCCTGGCTCCCAGCCCCCCCCGCTCTAACTCCTAGTCCCCACTCCCCTTCTCATGGATGGGGAGGGAACCCAGGAGCCCTGGCTCACAGCCCCCCCCAACCCACTAGCCCCCACTCCCTTCCCAGAGCTGGGGAGAGAACCCAGGAGTCCTGGCTCCCAGGCCCCCCTGCTCTAACCCACTAGCCCCCACTCCCCTCCCATGGATGGGGAGAGAACCCAGGAGTCCTGGCTCACAGCCCCCCCCACCACAGTGTCATGACACCCCCTCGGGGTCAGTGGATCCCTGTGCAGAGGTGGGCTCTGGTGGGGCCCCGTTTCCCTGCAGGCCCCCAGACACAGGCTCCGCTCCTGGGGTCTCCTCCGGGGTCATGGGCCGATTCCGCTTGAAGAAGCCAAACTGGGGAAGAGAGAAGAGGGGGGCAGGGGTGTTAGACGGAGGGCGGCTGACGGACGGACAGACAGGCCGGTGTCAGGCCAGCCAAAGAGCTGGGGAGGGGACACGCACCTTATACAGGAGCCCGACCATTACGACGAGAAGCAGGATGCCCCCAATGGAGCTGCCAATAATCACCGGGACCGGGTTGAAATGGGAAATTAACTCTACCTCCGTGGTGATCTGAGGAGAGACATAGTTAGGGGAGAGAACCCAGGAGTCCTGGCTCCCAACCCTAACCCACCAGACCCCGCCCCCACCGAGCCAGGAGAGAACCCAGGTGTCCGGGCTCCCGGTACCTGGCTATACTGGAATTCCTCGGGCTGGATCTGGAAGTATTTGGTCTCGTCGATGCTGACAGCAGCTTCGCTGCGGAGCTGGAGCCTGCGGGTCTCCAGCTGGAGGACAGACGGACAGAGAGGGGGGGTAAGGGGGGATACAGCGGGGGGCACCATGGCCCCATCGCTCCAGCAGCGGGCGCCCCCCACCGGACGTACCTTAGCGCCATCCTCCGGCCTGTACAGCTCCCCGGAGAAGTTAAATCTGCGGGATTCTCCACGGGCCAGAGAGGCCACCTGACACCGGACCCGGGTGCAGACAGACGCCCCTAGACACCCATGCTGGGAGCAGAGGGAACCAGAGTCAGACTCCACCACCTGTCCCAAAGCGCGGTGAGACAGATGCTCCTCCCCAGAGGGGACGCATCCCAGCGCAGGGTGAGGGGTCCCTGTGTGCCCAGCCCCCCCTCCCCCACCCCAGAGGGGCCACATCCCAGCGCTGGGCGAGGGGTCCCCGTGTGCCCAGCCTCCCCACACACACACACACACACCCCCAAAGGGGACGCATCCCAGCGCAGGGTGAGGGGTCCCCATGTGCCCAGCCCCCACCACCCACCCAGAGGGGCCATGTCCCAGCACCAGGTGAGGGGTCCCCATGTGCCCAGCCCCAGAAGTGGCTGCATCTCAGCTCTGATCTTACCGTCACTGGTTCCTTTGGGGTCTGGGTTGCAATCCCCATTCGGAGCGTCAGGGGTGGGGTGCATGTGAACTCCTGTTCCTACCAGGGAATAGAGAAGGTTATTCAAGGAGAGAACCCAGGAGTCCTGGCTCCCAACCCCATAGATCCCACTCCCCTCCATCCCACTCACCCCACCGCTGAGGTTCACGGATACGTCCCAGATGAAGCCAAGTTCGGCCCGGATGGGGAGTTCAAAGGTCACAGCGACGGGCACAGTAGGGGGCCCCAAATTCTGCACCTGGGAGGGGGAGAAGAGAGACGGAGTTAAAGGAGGGGAAGAAAGATGGGACCTCGGTGTACATAGATATCGCTGCACCGAGCGTGTCTGGTCTCAGCCCCGCCCGTCTCAGCCGACGTGCCGGCTCCGTCACCTGGTAGCGGTGGGCAATGGCGCGGCGCTCCGGCATCTCCGACGAGACGCTGACGTAGGTGCTCGACTCCAACCTGGGGGAGACGTGGGGGCGTCAATGTCTGTGCTGACCCCAGCCCACCCATGGAAAGGGGCCTGCTGGGGCATGAGGAGTGGGGAGGGGGAAGGGAGGAGGGGATGCGGGGAAATCGGGGGGTGGTACCCCGTCACGACGACCCCGACTGGGTGCAGAACCGGCAGCTCCTGCGTGGCTGCGTTGTCCGCCAAGGTCCCGTTCTCGTTCTGACTGCAGGGGAAAGAGGGAAAACTGGATCGGCTCAGCCCCATGGTGGGACCTGCCCCTCACCCCTGCACAGCCCCACCCCATCTGGGCCGGGGACCCCTCCCCCCACAGCTGGCAAACATCTGTGTGCCGAGAGGGAAAGGGGAGCAGAGGCAGTGGGGGGTGGGGATGGAGGAATAGAGGAGGGACGTACGGACATGTGTTGGGGGCGGAGGGAGGGATGGAGGGATGGGGGGGGGTTAGAGGAGGGACGGACGGACATGTGTTGGTAGATGGAGGGAGGGGTGGAGGGATGTGGGGATAGAGGAGGGACGGATGGATGTGTGTTGGGGGGCGGAGGGAGGGCTGCAGGGGTGGAGGGATGGGGGGTTAGAGGAGGGATGGACGGATGTGTGTTGGAGGGGTGGAGGGATGGGGGGTTAAAGGAGGGACGGACGGATGTGTGTTGGAGGGCTGGAGGGGTGGAGGGATGGGGGTTAAAGGAGGGATGGACGGATGTGTGATGGGGGGCGGAGGGAGGGCTGGAGGGGTGGAGGGATGGGGGGTTAGAGGAGGGATGGACAGACGTGTGTTGGGGGGCGGAGGGAGGGCTGGAGGGGTGACACTGTGTGGAATACGTCAGAGACGTATTGTGTGATTATCAGTATTGTATCACTGCGAGGAATCTGCGCAAAGATGCCATGTTCGGTGTCAGCGAAAATGTCATGATTTGCCAAGGATGATGATGTTGCTTATAGGCGTACATCACCTTTGTACGGTGAGTTACAGGTAGGTGCGGTGTCTCTGTATTTCCAAACCTGTGCTGTGTGTCTGGGTGACACCCCCGGACAGATTGGCAGCAGCACGGCCTGGCCTGCTCGATGGCCCATCAAGGGTTGTCAGCTGTACCATGGACCCATGGCGAGACGCCGAGGGATGCACCTAGGAGCCCGCAGCACATGTAAGGACAGGCCTGTGGACAGGGGCTGCGAGGCGTCTCCATGCCCATGTGCTGTGAGCTCGTGTTTGGGACGAGGATGTACGAGCCGCATGGCAAAGGAGAGAAAAATGCAGCTGCAGCTTCTCTATGTTGTCTCCAATCCTGCTTCCCACCTCTGGAGTCACTTTCCTCTGAGCAAGGACTGACTGACCCATCCCAGCTGTGGGTGACTCCAGAGGGACTTTCTAGCCAGCAACCTCACCAGCGCTGCTAACAACCTGATCTGTGGACTTGGAAATCGCTGTAGGTCTCTGAGGGCTTTACCATTTCACATCGCGCTTCCTGTTCTCTCTTTTCTAACAAACCGTTAGTTTTACAGACTAAAGGATTGGCCGGCAGGTTGGTATTTTGGGTAAGATCCACCTAACACTGACCTGGCAATGTGGCTGGCCTAGGGTCAGAAGAACATTTTGTAGAGTGAGCAGAGTTTTTAGATAACTTCTCGCTGGACTGGACCTAGGTGCTGGTTGGGAACCAGAGACTGGAATGCAGTAAAGGGGGCTGTGTGATTGCTTTTTTCAGCTTCTCGATAACCAGTGTGGGGGATCAGGGAGCACCGTGTGTAACGGGTTGGGGAGTCTAACCCACCAGTCTTGGGAGGAGCTGCTCTCCCTTCTGCAGCCTGCCCTGACCTTGGCATTCCCAGTGTGGGCTGCCCCAGGCACCCTGGACACACAAGGGATGGATGGACGTGTGTTATGGATGGACATGTGCTGGGGATGGATGGATGGATGGATGGCAGGGGAGGTGGATTGATGGACGGATGGATGGATGGCAGGGGAGGTGGATTGATGGATGGGTGGATGGACGCGTGTTGGGGATGATTGGATGGATGGGGATGGACAGATGGATGGACGTGTTGGGGATGGATGGATGGATGGATGGATGGCAGGGGAGATGGATGGATGGACGGATGGATGGGATGGATGGCAGAGGAGAGGGATGGATGGACGGATGGATGGGATGGATGGCGGGGGAGATGGATGGATGGACGGGTGGCAGGGGAGAGGGATGGATGGATGGATGGCAGGAGAGATGGATGGAAGGTGGAAGGTGGAAGGATGCGTGTGGGGATACCCCTTTCCCTTGGCTTTCCCGTCCATCTCCCCCAGACACACTGTGGGGTCCCTTCCCTTGCTCCTCCCCCAAGCCAGGAACGCACCAGGCAGCTCGGACAGTGAAGGAGGCTGGGTTGTCCCCCCAGCTGGTGACAGAGGAGACGTGGAAAGAGAGACGGAGGAAAACCTGCAGGAGGAGACCAGAGAAGGGTGAGACTCGGTGCAGGGCGCAGACATGGGGTGCCGAGACCGGGCGCGCTCAGTGCACGGACACCCCCCGTTACCTTCGTTCTCTCCCGCAGGGCCGGGGGGCTGAGCTTGCAGGAGCTGTTGAGGACGGACAGATGGCCGGGAGCTCCGGGCACGTCGCAAACCAGAGAGACCGGCCAGTGGGACTGGGGACATGGGAGAACAAGGGCTAGTTAGTGACAGCGCTCCTCACTCCCGACCCGCAACCCCTGCCAGCCCAGCCCTGCCCCCCCAGCTCTGCCGGTGCCCCTCACTCCCGACCCGCAACCCCTGCCAGCCCAGCCCTGCCCCCCCAGCTCTGCCGGTGCCCCTCACTCCCGACCCGCAGCCCCTGCCAGCCCAGCCCTGCCCCCCCAGCTCTGCCGGTGCCACTCACTCTCGACCCGCAGCCCCTGCCAGCCCAGCCCTCCCCTCCCCCCC
>NC_048301.1:140248934-140251105 GCF_013100865.1 Trachemys scripta elegans | reverse complement strand
TGCCCCTCACTCCCGACCCGCAGCCCCTGCTAGCCCAGCCCTGTCCCCCCCCAGCTCTGCCGGTGCCCCTCACTCCCGACCCGCAATCTCCCGATACCTGCAGGACAGAGCCCCCCCGGAAGGACAGCCCTGGGGGGTACTGGATCATCAGCACCGGCCCATAAGCCATTTCGCCCGCGTTCTCCAGCTGCACCGTCAGGTTGAGTGGGAAATGGGGGCTCAGTCTGAGACCTGGGGAGCTGGAAAGCACAAACTCCGTCCATTCTGACCTCGCCCAGTGGGGGGCACTGTGGGGAGCGGGGTGCTGGCGGGGGGGGGGTTCACTCACCCCGAGAAGTTGAAGGAGACGCGCAGGTCGGCCACGCACACCTCGTCCGGCCCACAGTTCTTCTCAAAGGGAACCTGCGAGGCCAAGAGATCCCAGAGTAGCCGGAGGGGACCCAGGCGTCCGGGTCACTCACCCTGGGGCTCCACTCGCTGGGACTCAGGCATCTGGGTCAGTGCCCAGGGAGTGGGAGGGGAAGGGACCCAGGCGCCCGGGTGGCATGGTGAGAGAGGGAAGGGACCCAGGTGTCCGGGTGGCATGGTGAGGGAGGGGAAGGGACCCAGGCGTCTGGGCCGTAGGCTGGGGGAGGGGAAGGGACCCAGGCATCCGGGTGGCATGGTGAGGATGGGAAGGGACCCAGGCGTCCAGGCAGCAGGCTGGGGAAGGGGAAGGGACCCAGGTGTCCGGGTGGCATGGTGAGGGAGGGGAAGGGACCCAGGCGTCTGGGCCGTAGGCTGGGGGAGGGGAAGGGACCCAGGCATCCGGGTGGCATGGTGAGGGAGGGAAGGGACCCAGGCGTCCAGGCAGCAGGCTGGGGGAGGGGAAGGGACCCAGGCGTCCGGGCAGCAGGCTGGGGGAGGGGAGTACCTGTATGTGGGTGGTGGTGGTGGTGTTGGGTAGCAGCAGGGGGGTCAGACCCCGTGTGCCGGGGATCGGCTCCCCTTGGACCGAGAAATTCACCTGCAACTTCACCGACGTCAGGAAATCCTCCAGGCAGGGCTGGGGGGAGGGGTAAGCGCTGTGAGCTTCCCTACAGCAGTGCTCCCATCTAGGGACACCCCCACCCGGTGCTGTGAGCTTCCCACCCAGCAGTGCCCCCAGCCAGGGACTGCCCCACCCGGTGCTGCGAGCTTCCCCACAGCAGTGTCCCCAGCCAGGGACTCCCCCACCCAGCGTTGTGAGCTTCCCACCCAGCAGTGCCCTGGGGGTTGGGAGCGGGGTCCTACCAGGACGTGCAGGGCTTTGGTGGCGCAGGCTGGCCCAGAGCCGACCAGCATGGTCTCCACGAGCCGCGAGGTCCCATCATGCAGCGCCAGGCGTGGGTTTGATTTCCCAGCATCCACCTGGAGCATGAAGGAGATGCGGGCGCGAAGTGGGGCTGCGGGAGAGCGGGGGAACAAAAGGGGCAAATGAAAGAACAGACGAGGGAACGCGCCGGAGGGAGCTGGGGACGAGCGGGTGGGGGGGTCTCACCTGGCCCCCCCAGGCTGATCTGGCTGAGGTTGAAGCACAGGGTCAGAGCAAACTGCCCGGCCTCACTGCCCGCCCCCCCGGTGCAGCCGACATTGTCCAGGGGGATCAGGGTCGGATTCGGCACCAGGGAGCAGGAGACGCCGATCACCGGACGGGACCTGCCGGGAGACAGACGCACGGACAGTGAGAGAGCAGGACAGACGGACGCGCCCCCCAGCAGCAGCCCCAATTCCGCCCCCATTTCCCCAGTGCTGCGAGCTTCCCCGCAGCAGTGCCCTCCGCTGGCCTCTCCCCTACCTGAGCAGCACGGCCCGGCCCAGGGCCCCAACGGCCACGTCCGTGAGTCCGTCCCCGCTGAGATCCAGCCGCCCCTGGACGGACTGACCAAAAAACCGGAGGGCGGGAGAAAGAGACCGGGCGGAGATACGCTGGAGGGAGGGGGGAGAGAGAGATAGGACCGTGCCCCTCACTCCCAACCCACAGCCCCTGCTAGCCCAGCCCTGCCCCCCCCCCAGCTCTGCCAGTGCCCCTCACTCCCGACCCGCAGCCCCTGCCAGCCCAGCCCTGCCCCCCCAGCTCTGCCGGTGCCCCTCACTCCCAACCCACAGCCCCTGCCAGCCCAGCCCTGCCCCCCCAGCTCTGCCAGTGCCCC
>NC_048301.1:140244713-140248921 GCF_013100865.1 Trachemys scripta elegans | reverse complement strand
CCCAGCTCTGCCGGTGCCCCTCACTCCCGACCCGCAGCCCCTGCCAGCCCAGCCCTGCCCCCCCAGCTCTGCCAGTGCCCCTCACTCCCGACCCGCTGCCCCCAGGGGTCTCACCTGGCTGTGGGGGTCTCTCAGGGCCAGTCTCCCCGGCTCCGCCAGGAAGATGTAAAGGGCCCCCCTGCCCTCATCCTCCATGGGGGCCCCGATGGCCACGTCTCCCGCGCCGTCCCCGTTCACGTCCCCCAGAGGCCCCAGCGCCGCCCCGAACCGGCCCAGCCCATCCCCCGGGGACCCCCACAGTGTCTGGGCACAGCTCAGGGAGCCCTAGGGCAGAGAGAGACCAGATCAGAGCCCAGCCCCCTCTCCCCCCAGCTCCCCCCAGCCCGGTCCCCCCACCCCCACCCCCACCCCCATCTCCCCCCAGCCTGGCCCCCACCTCCCCCGAGCCCCCCAGCCTGGTACCCCCTCCTCTCTACCCATCCCCCTCCCAATCCCTCTGCTCGCCCCCAAGCCCCACCCCCATCTCCCCCGGGCTCACCCCATCCCGCAGGGCGCAGACCCGGACCAGGCCGCCCCGGCTGCGGTTCTGGTGGCCAGGGGCCCCGATCAGAACCAGGTCTGTGTCGCCGTCGCCGTCCAGGTCCAGGGTGCAGAGCTCGGCCCCAAAGGAGGCGCCCACCTGGGGGGAGAGACAGAGACGGATGCAGGGTGCTGAGGGGCTGGACAGGGAGGGGGGGGAGGGGGGGAGGACAGACGGACGGAGGAGGGGCTAGGGGCAGAGCCGGGGGGGGGGGGGGGGGGGGAGGCACTGGGGGCCTGGACAGACGGGTCGGGGAAAGGGTTATGGATTGACAGATGGACAGAGGTGTGAGGAGAGGAACAGACAGAAGGACGAGGGGGGTGGACGGACAGACGGGAGCGGGGAGGCAGCCGGAAAGTCAGACAGGGAAGCAGGGGGGCAGCCGGACGGACAGACGGGAGCTGGGGGGCAGCCGGACATACAGGCAGGAGCACAAGTGGATGGACAGACAGACAAGGAAGTAGGGAGGACAGATGGATGGGGGCGGGTGGGACTCGATTCTCACCTGCTCCCCCTCGACACTGTCTCCGACCCGCCCCCCACGGCGCTGGAAGACTGCGACACGCCCGACGTGCCCAAACCGGGGGGCTCCGGCCACGTACAGGAAACGGCCCCCCTGGCGGGCCAGGGCCATGGCATAGCCTGTGGGGGGAGGGAGTTAGCATGGGGGGGCTGGGGGGAGGAGATAGATGGGGGAGGGGTATGGGGGGACGGGGGGGTCACTCACCCAGGTACGAGTCCTTGGCCTCCTGCCCCAGGGAGGACTCATTGATGAAGGCCGCGAGGGGGGGGTCTCCCGACCACTCCTCCAGCCCCCCCCGCCCAGTCATAGGCCCCCACCGCCCCCACCACAACGGCCTCCTAGGGGTGGAAGAAGAGAGACAGAGAGAGGGCCGTAAGGGACCCAGGCGTCCTAGCCCGTCCCCCACCCCCGCTGCCAGTAACCCACCAATTCACCCCCCTCAGGCCAGCGTTAACGAACGACCGCCGAACACTAATGAGCCCACATGACTATGACTGAGGTGACGCCTTCGGCATATGAATAAGCTAAAATAATGATTAATGATGGGAAATAGGATATTAATGAGGGGAAATATTCAGACTATTAATTAGCCAAAATAATTATTCATTACTGACTACTTCATTACTGGCTTGCACCCTCAGCAAGTTTGCAGATGCACTAAACTGGGAGGAGTGGTAGATACGCTGGAGGGTAGGGATCGGATACACAGGGACCTAGACAAATTAGAGGATTGGGCCAAAAGAAATCTGATGAGGTTCAACAAGGACAAGTGCAGAGTCCTGCACTTAGGACGGAAGAATCCCATGCACTGCTACAGACTAGAGACCGAGCGGCTAGGTAGCAGTTCTGCAGAAAAGGACCTAGGGGTCACAGTGGACGAGAAGCTGGATATGAGTCAACAGTGTGCCCTTGTTGCCAAGAAGGCTAACGGCATTTTGGGCTGTATAAGTAGGGGCATTGCCAGCAGATCGAGGGACGTGATCATTCCCCTCTATTCGACATTGGTGAGGCCTCATCTGGATTACTGTGTCCAGTTTTGGGCCCCACACTACAAGAAGGATGTGGAAAAATTGGAAAGAGTCCAACGGAGGGCAACAAAAATGATTAGGGGTCTGGAGCACATGAGTTATGAGGAAAGGCTGAGGGAACTGGGATTGTTTAGTCTGCAGAAGAGAAGAATGAGGCGGGATTTGATAGCTGCTTTCAACTACCTGAAGGGGGGTTCCAAAGAGGATGGAGCTCGGCTGTTCTCAGTGGTGGCAGATGACAGAACAAGGAGTAATGGTCTCAAGTTGCAGTGGGGGAGGTCTAGGTTGGATATTAGGAAACACTATTTCACTAGGAGGGTGGTGAAGCACTGGGATGGGTTACCTAGGGAGATGGTGGAATCTCCTTCCTTAGAGGTTTTTAAGGCCCGGCTTGACAAAGCCCTGGCTGGGATGATTTAGTTGGGGTTGGTCCTGCTTTGAGCAGGGCGTTGGACTAGATACCTCCTGAGGTCCCTTCCAACCCTGATCTTCTATGATTCCATGAGTCTATGACTAGTCTATGTTACCTAATCCTCACCACACTAACCCCCACCCGGCCCCCTGACGACTGGGCCATCACCGCAAACTCATGTGCAGAGATCCAGGGTGCAGACGACCTCTGAAAACCGCCCTGAGGAAGGAGGAGAAACGCTGAGCCGTGAGCAAAGCCGGCCCGTAAGGAGACACGCCGGTCAGATCAGAATCAGAGGCTATCACATTGGAGGTGATGGGCACTTGGCAGGGGGTTGTCGGAGACCCTCTAGGAAAAGGGAGGGAAGACCTTGCAGGGCAAAACCGATTTGCTGTAGGGGGTTGGGCAGGCGACGCAGATTTCTGGCGCTGGAGGGGAAGTCGACGGCACAAGAACATGGGGTGGAAAAAGGTCGTGGCTGGACGAGGTGGTTCCCTCGGGTGGATCTAAAAGACAAGTCCTCCACAAAGAGATGAGCAGAGGATGGTGCAGAATGGGCGACCGGGGATGCAAACCGCCAGTGATGGAGATGAAGAAGGAGGAGGAGGAGGAAGAAAAGTATATTCATCGCCACAAGCGAACAGGAATGGAGAGCGTCTCTCCAGCACGAAAAGTCTCACTGAGCTATTCCTAGCCACGGGGAAAGCCGGTGACACTCGGGCATCTGCTCTCCGCCATGGTGACGACGTTCTCCAGATGGTCAAACGGCCGCACGCTCCGTGACAGGGAATGAAATGAGGTGGCGATTGGCCGCCCCAATGCAAGATGAGCCGAGGGGCTGAGGTCAGTACGGACGTGTCCAGCGGAGACCGGAGAGACACATGGGCCCTCGCAATGATCACGGATGGAAGAGGACGGAGCATGAAGCCAAAGATTCGTCACGTGGACCGGACGTTGCTGGACCCTAGAGAGACTGACTGGCATAACAGGGCGAACGGCCGCGAGCGTTGGAAGAAAGCTACAAACGTGGCCAACCCCGAAGAGGGAAGTGGGAAGAAACCAGAAGGTGCATAATTAATACTGACCGATAACTAACATGATCAATGAGAAAAGTCTACCATGAATTAGAAAATGATACATAATCAAGCAAAACAATGAATAACAAATGAGAAGATATTACCATCAATATAACCAGGAAACCGATTTTAGAGAAGGGACTATATTAATAGCCACTCGGCACTCATTAGTAACAATAAGCAAATCTCATTAAACAGCTGTTAATGTTAATGAGAATCATAATATCATGTATAGCAATATACAGCCGCTGACACCGGTAGTTTGCGAAATCCGTGTTCTCACCGACACAACTGTTCAGTCATGTGACTGTCTTCTCATTTATAGTCGTTGTCTCATTGACATGAATATTAATAACTAATAACCATAAATATGAATATTAATGCAAAAACAATCATGTAAATGAGGAAATATGAACATGAATGGAAAACTGTCTTAGTGAGACAAAGTATTTAGCGAACTTCATATCAATGGGAAAGCCAGCTAGATAAATGGGTATATATCAATATGAGAATATTATTAAAAGCAGTGAGGAGATAGATGGATAGATAGATGGGGTGGATGGGGATAGATAGATAGATAGAGGGGGTG
>NC_048301.1:140222423-140243773 GCF_013100865.1 Trachemys scripta elegans | reverse complement strand
GATATGAAGAAGTCCCTTGGCAGTATATATCGCTCTCTGTTAATGTTTATCCTCCTAATACCAAGCTACTAATGTCCCTGAGAGGCAGTTGCTGTGGAGGAGAAGACGGCTTAGCCCAGGTTAGCGAGGACGGGATCCGTGAGCCAGTGAGAAAACTCTTCCCAGGCATGAGAAACCCAGATCTACTAATGGGAAAACTCCTAACCCTGGGGCCGGGACATTACATCGGTGCATTCACCGTCCGAGCGAGCTGGGATATTAATATTAATCAGGAAATGTTACGATCAGTTAGGACAATTATAACACGGACGGTGCTTTGTTAAAGTACTTTCTGAATTAGGAATAATTATAATCCATTAAAATTGTGAGAAATATGAGGGTTAACAGACTAATGAATGGTAATGAGCCCAGCAATAATGGCCATGTTCCTAGCAGGGTGGCTGGCTCCACCTTGTGGTGGGACCGTGTATTACACATGGTCCGACCACAGCCCCGGGGGGGGGGACACTCTCTGCCCCACCCCCCAGCTGAAGCTCGAGCCCATGGACCGGGCCGGACCCCAGGGTGCACGGGGGGGGGGGCGTTTCTACCCACCGGGGTGAGCAGGGCGCTGAATCCACCTTGCGACAGCTCCAGCTGAAACGAGCTGGCGTTGGAAACCTGGGCCGTCCCTGGGGGGAGGAAAAGAGGGGGTGAGACCCGGACGGGGAATGGGACCCAGGTGTCCGGGTAGGGGCGCTCCCCCCCCCAGCACTCCCAGACACCGGTACGAGGAATGGGACCCAGGTGCAGGGCTGCCCAGAGGATTCAGGGGGCCTGGGGCGAAGCAATTTTGGAGGCCCCTTTCATAAAAAAAAGTTGCAATACCACAGAATACTATATTCTCGTGGGGGCCCCTGCAGCTCCAGGGCAAATTGCCCCACTTGCCCCCACCCCCACGCGGCCTTGGGAAAAATAAACATTTAAAAACCTTCCGCATCTCGGCACAAACCCAGTTTTGAGAAAACTTCTTTTCAAGTCACCTTTACAAGGCATCACTGGTTCTCAGCATCAGCTAGTGCTAAAAGCCACTAAAGCTCATTAAAAGGGTTGGACAAATACTTTCCGTCAAAACTTTTTTCGGATTGAAAACTAGGGGTTTTTAAAAAGCAGAAAAAATCGTGGACAATGTCTGCTTTCCTTCCAAATGTGTTGTGGTTTTTTTAATTGAAAAGCTGAAATTAGTCTGCCAACACCTGAACATGGTTTGGGGTTTCAGAAGAGTGTGGCCAAATATTGCTGCTTGCTGTGTTTGATTGTTTAAAGAAACAATACAAAAATTCTGCTTAAAAAAAATCCAAAACTTTTGAACCACCTCAGCCTGTGACCAAACACCTGAGCCCATCCAGTCAGAGACTTTTCCAGGTATCTGATACTCCGCTGGCTTCCTTGACTCATATCTGTCTCCATGACTTTGGGTTCATTTAGGTTAGAACATAAGAACATAAGAATGGCCATACTGGGTCAGACCAAAGGTCCATCTAGCCCAGTGTCCTGTCTGCCGACAGTGACCAATGCCAGGTGCCCCAGAGGGAGTGAACCTAACAGGCAATGATCAAGTGATCTCTCTCCTGCCTCCATCTCCATCCTCTGACAAACAGAGGCTAGGGACACCATTCCTTACCCGTCCTGGCTAATAGCCATTAATGGACTTAACCACCATGAATTTATCTGTTTCCTAAAGAGTGGCTCCATGGGGTCCCTCACAAACTGGAGACGGTTACTGTGGGTTTGTCTTTAGTACAGACTATGTACATACTCCACAAACCGAGCATTTGAGCTTGTTCCAGAATCTGGGATGAGCCTATGTTGTGAAAACGGAAATGCTCAAAATAGCACATGCATGTGAATGGACACAGGGTTCTAAAATTAAATTAACCCAGGGGGTCTCAAACTGGGGGTCGGGACCCCTCAGGGGGTCACGAGGTTATTACATGGGGGGTCACGAGCTGTCAGCCTCCACCTCAAACCCTGCTTTGCCTCCAGCATTTATAACAGTGTTAAATATATAAAAAAGTGTTTTTAATTTATAAGGGGGGGGGGTCGCACTCAGAGGTTTGCTATGTGAAAGGGGTCACCCGTACAAAAGGTTGAGAACCACTGAATTAACCCCTCTGGAGCCTCGGGGAATGCAGGGAATGGAGGGGGTGTCTCCCTCGGTAGGGTTGGGAAGGAGGTAGGTGGTGTAGGATATTGCTCTTCTCATGGGATCCCTCCCCCATGGCTCTCTTGGCTCTATCACTGTTAATCTAAAGTGGCTCATTTGAAATGAAGTTCCCCTCCCCTGACATGAATCTCCCTATGGCACTGAAATGAAATGTAGACTGTAATTTGGCATTGGAGAAGTGAAAGGGATGGCAGCCCTAAGGGGAAAGAGAACAGCTTGGCTCTGTGTGTTAGATAGCTGTCTGCAAGCCTCAAACCGCGGAATGAGCTTTAGGGTAGGGAAGGCTGTGCCTCCCCAAGGGCCGGCTCTGACTTTTTTGCCGCCCCAAGCGAAAAAAAAACCCGTGCAGGGTGGCCGGAGCGCGGGTGTGCCCCGGGCAGCGGGGGGGAGGGGGAGGGAGTGGGGGAGAGAGAGAAGGGGGGTGGCCAGGGCTTCCTTCAGCCGGGCGCTCTCCACGTGGCCCCTCCTGCCACGCCACCTGCCGGGAGGGCTCTGCGCCGCTCCGGTTGGCGGGGAGGGAAGGACGCAGGCTGCCCTGCCGGGTTTGCTGCAGACCTGGCACCGGCTGGGGCAGACGGAGCACGCAGCCCGCTCCCAGCAGGGCGCTCCCCTCCTCCACGCCGCCACCCCTACAGGGCGGCCGGATCGGCGAACCAAAAAGAATAAAGAAAAAAACCTGTGGGGCGGCCGAAGCGGTGAAGGAAAAAGAAAAGGATTGGGCGGAGTGCCGCCCCTTAGAATCGGCCGCCCCAAGTACGCGCTTGCTCGGCTGGTGCCTGGAGCCGGCCCTGGCCTCCCCAAACAGCCTGGCTCTGCCCCTTATTTAACCCCCACCCACTTCCTGCCCCCCTCAGAATCCTCGACCCATCCTGCTCCTTGTCCCCTCACCACCACCCCCCAACCACCACCCTGGTCCCCACCAACCCCCCTGTCCCCCTGACTGCCCTGGTCCCTATCCATCCCTCTGCCGAGTCCTGACAGACCCCCGGAATGCCCTCGATCCAGCCCCCCATGCCCTGACCTCTACCCCCCCAGCAGCACTGTCCAGGGCCGCTCCTGGGTTACCGCCGCCTCTCCCCTCTCTCAGAGCCTCAGCGCGCCGCGTCCAGGAGCTGCCCTGGCCCCTAGACAGCGCTGCAGCGGCGTGGCTCCGGCGGGACCAGATCTCGCAGCCCCGCCCCCTTACCACGCGGCTCTGACTCAGTGGGAGGAGCTCAGGCCCCGCCCAGAGCCACGCCTCTGCCCCGCTGAGGCACCAGGGGATGGGCGAAGGCAGAGGCAGGGCCGGGGCCCCTGCCAGGCCCGGGGCCTGGAGGAAATTGCCCCATTTGCCCCCCCCGGGCGGCCCTGCCCAGGCGTCCGGGTAGGGGTGCTCCCCACCCCAGCATTCCCAGACACCGGGATGGGGAATGGGACCCAGGCTTCCGGGCTGGAGGAGGATCCGTGGGCCCCGCACCTTCGATAGCGAAGATCTTCTCGCGAAGCTGCTCCTGGATGGTGCTGAGGGCGGAGAAGCTCCCAACCTGGAAGACGTTCTCAGCCCGCGAGGCGATGGTGAGCAGCTCCTGGCGCGCCTCGGACGTGGAGAACGCCTTGCCCACCTGGAACCGGGGGACGGGGGAGAGAGACCTCCAGGAATGGGCTCCAGACCCCCCAGAAATCCACAGGCCCTTCACACTAACACGGAACCTCCCATGGTCCTCCAGGGCCCCCCACCATGCTCTAGAATCAACTAGAACCCCCCCTGGGGACCCCTCACACACATGCAGACACCCCTTAGCGTTCTCCAGAGCCCCCCACCATACTCCAGAACAAATGGAACCTCCTAGGACCCACAGAACCCCACAGACCCATCACCCACACCCAGAACCTCCCCAGCATCCTCCAGAACCATCCAGAACCTCCCACAAATCTCCAGTACCCCTCAGATACCAACATGTCCTTCAGATCCATTTTATACCCCCTCCCTGAACCTCCTCATCCACCAGAACCCTCCAGAACCCTTCCAGCCCCCCCTTCCCCTGAGCCCTGCTTCGGCCTATCCAAACCCCAATCCAGAATCCCATACATCCCTCCCGGGACTCTTTGGGAATCTCCCGAGCGCCTCATTTCTGGTCCAGAACCTTTAAGGAACCCCTAGATCCTGCAGGAACCCAAAACCTTTGAGGAATCGCTCGCAACCTAAAAACACTGACTGTCTCCAGGACATCCTAATACCCTCCAGAACCTTTAGGGAACCTGCAGCAACACTTAGCATATTCCAGATCCTCCTGGAAACCAAAACCTTCAAAGAGCCTCCAGAACCTTTGGGAAGCCCAGAACTTTCAAAATACTCACAGACAACAGAAACATTAAGTGCCCTCCAGAACGTCTGAGGACCCAGAACCTTCAGTGAATTCCCAAAGCTCGTTAGCATCCTCCAGAACCTCTCAGGAACCAATGAGAACCTCATCGAACCTCTAGAACCTCCCATTAACTTCTGAAACCTCTCAGGAACCGATCAGAACCTCTCAGGAACCTCCCAAAACCTCCCAGAACCTACAGAACCTCTCGGGAACCAATCAGAACCTCCCAGAACCTCCTAAAATCCTTCCAGAACCTATCAAACACTAGAACCTTTAAAGAACCTCTTGGTTCCTCAATCCATTAAGGACCCTCCAGAACAGCTTAAAACCCAAAAACCTTTAAGGTCTCCCCAGAACTGCTGGGAACCCCAAACCTTCAAGGAGCCTCCAGAACCTAGAACGCTGGAGGAACCCCGAGAGTTTTTTGGAGCCCAGAGCACGGCAGGGACTCTCCAGCCCCCTGGCCAGCTCCCCCCGCCGTACCCCGATGGCGTAGCGGACCAGCCCCATGTTGTTGGCCGCCTGGATGGCCTGGGGGAAGAAGTTTACGGTGTCGGTGGACTGCCCATCAGTCAGGACGATCAGCAGCTTCTTGGCGTGGGACCGGGCGCCATGCTCAGGGGCGAAGGTTTGTTTTCTGCGGGGAGAGCGGCCAGGGTCAGTGCAGGGAGTCCAGGGGGGCCAGCTGCGTCCCTCCTGCCCCCGTGGGGTACTCACACCGTGAAGAGGATGGCTGAGGGCGTGTGAGTGTTCCCCTTCAGATGGGGGAAGGCCATCAGGTCCTGCTCCACGGCCTCCAGGCCCTTCGCGACGTAGTCGGCAAAGGTGAAAACGTGGTTGATGTGGGAGGAGAACTGGACCACGGCAATCTGGGGGGGGAAAGGGGGCAGCAAGGGGGGAAGGGGAAGGGGCACGAAGTCCAGAGGGGGAATGAAAGGAGTCAGGGGGGGAGATTGTTTAAAAGAGCAGATTGTCACCGGCTGCCCTGCCCCCAACACGTGCACAGACGGACGGACACAGCACGGGGTTCGGCCCCTCAGGTGCAGGGACGGACAGACACACCACGCAGGGACAGCCGGACGGACATACCGTGCGGGCACGGACAGACGGACGGACACAGAGCAGGATTAGGCCCCTTGGGTGCAGGGACGGACGGACGGACACACCGCGCAGGGACAGACGGATGGACGGATGGACGGACCCCCACCTGGACGCGGGGCCCTGCCAGGGCGCGCAGCAGCTTCCCGATAAATTGCTTCATGAGCGTGAAGTCGTTGGGCTGGATGCTCAGCGAGTCGTCGTATAAAATAGCCACGTCCACCCCCGAAATGCACTCTGGGGGCGGGGAGAGATCAGCCCCCCTGGCCAGCATCACCCCCCCACAGATCCCCCCCGCCCAGCATCACCCCCCCACAGATCCCCCCTGGCCAGCATCACCCCCAACGCAGACCTGCTGCCCAGCATCACCCCCCAACACAGACCTGCTGCCACCCCCAGCCAGCATCACCCCCCACACATCCCCCCCCCCCCCCGCATCACCCCCCAACACAGACCCGCTGCCACCCCTGGCCAGCATCACCGCCCCACAGATCCGCCCCCCCACCCAGCATCACCCCCCGCCCCCGTCATAACTATAAAGGGAAGGGTAACAACCCTCCTGTGTACAATACTATAAAATCCCTCCTGGCCAGGGCACCAAAATCCTTACCTGTAAAGGGTTAAGAAGCTCAGGTAACCTGGCTGACATCTGACCCAAAGGACCAATAAGGGGACAAGATATTTTCAAATGGGGGGGGGGGGATTTGTCTGTTCCCTGCGGCTTTGGCTGGAGACAGATCAGAGAAGCAAACGATCCAACTCCCATAGCGTTAGTGAGTATAGCAAGGGAATGCGTTAGATTATCTTTTATTTTGGTTTGTGATTTTCTCCATGCTGAGAGGGAGGTGTGTTCTTGGTTTTCTTTTTGTAACTTTAAAGTTTTGCCCAGAGGGAAACCCTCTGTGTTTGGCTCTGATTGCCTGGGAGATTATCTTCCCTTCTAATCGTACAGAGATGCTTCTCCCACCGCTTTTCTTTCATTAAAATTCTTCCTTTAAGAACCTGATTGATTTGTCATTGTTTTAAGATCCAAGGGTTTGGGTCTGTGCTCACCTGTACCAATTGGTGAGGGGATTATTCTCAAGCCTGCCCAGGAAAAGGGGTGTAGGGACTTGGGGGGATATTTGTGGGGGGGTTAGGGCTCCAAGTGGCCTCCCTAAATGTTTGTTTAAATCACTTGGTGGTGGCAGCGTTACCTAATCCAAGGTACAAGGAAGGATTTGTGCCTTGGGGGAGTTTTTAACCTAAACTGGTAGAAATAAGCTTAGGGAGTCTTTCATGTGGGTCCCCACATCTGTACCCCAGAGTTCAGAGTGAGGAGGGAACCCTGACACCCCCACAGACCTGCCCCCCCGGCCAGCATCACCCCCACACACAGATCCGCCACCCCCCGGCCAGCATCACCCCCCACAGTTCATCAGCCCCCCCAGCTGTGCCCCCAGCCCTGCCCCCACCTTGGCCGGCCGGGCGCAGGACCCTGGGGGGGCTCTCCCAGCCCCCCCCACACATAGCACAGCCCCTGCAGATACACGTTCTCCTCACAGCGCTGCTGGAGCCGGGGACCACAGGCCTGGGGGGAGGGAAAAGGGGTCACTGGGGGGACTCCCCCACTCCTGCAACCCTCCCACTGTGCCCCCACAGCACCCCATCTCCTGAACCCACCTGCACCCCCTCCCCCACCTCCCTTGGCCCCTCCCCCCACAACTCCCTCCCTCTGCGCCCCCACAGCACCCTGTCTCCTGATCCCACCTGCACTCCCCCATCTCCCTTGGCCCCTCCCCCCACAGCCCCACCCCAATCTCTCTTTGCCCCTCCCCCATCCCCTGTGCCCCCCCATGGCAGATGCACTCCCCCACTTGCCTACCTCTTCTCTTCCACCCCACAGCCCCTCCCCGTCCCCGGGACCGCCCTGCCCTATATTGGTGTCCGGGGGTGACTCACGATGACTCGGGACCCGGAGATCTCATCGGAGGCGAGCGCCAGCCCCAGGGAGACCAGGGGGGTGTCTGGGGGTGGGACAGAGAGAGCGTGAGAGAGAGATACCCCACCCACGTAGCCTCCTGCCCGTCCCCCACCCTTCACGAGATATATGGGGGGCAGAGACTCCACCATGCGCCCGTCACTTACCGGGCAGGGGGATGGGCTGACAGGTCTCCGCATGATAGGAGCAGCGATACAGGGCCCCCGTCCCGTTCCCCGCCAGGGGGGCACTGACCACCAGCCTGGGGAGAGATGGGTACAGACAGGATGGGGGAGATACTCTGATCCCACTTCCCTCCCGGAGCCAGGGAGAGAACCCAGGAGTCCTGCCTCCCAGCCCCTCCTGCTCTAACCCACCAGATCCCCCCTCCCCATCCAAGCTGGGGAGAGAACCCAGGAGTCCTGGCTCCCAGTCCCCCCTGTTCTAACCCACTAGACCCCACTCCCCCCCCCCGGGGCCTGGGAGAGAACCCAGGAGTCTTGACTCCCCACCCCCTTGCTCTAACCCACCAGCCCCGACTGCTCTCCCAGAGCTGGGAGAGAACCCAGGAGTCCTGACTCCCCACCTCCCTGCTCTAACCCACCAGCCCCCCCTCCCCTCCCAGAGCTGGGGAGAGAACCCAGGAGTCCTGACTCCCCACCTCCCTGCTCTAACCCACCAGCCCCCACTCCCCTCCCAGAGCCAGGAGAGAACCCAGGCATCCGGGTTCCCAGGCCCCCCTGCTCTAACAACTAGACCCCACTCCCCTCTCAGAGCCAGGGAGAGAACCCAGGAGTCCTGGCTCCCAGCCCCCCCTGCTCTAACCCACCAGACCCCATGCCCCTCCCCGGGGGTCTCACCAGGAGCTGTCGTTCGAGCGCATCTGGACTACCCGGTACCCGAACTGCACGTCGGCGTCACCCTCGAAGACAGTGGCGTTGTGGGTCTCGATGCTGAAGGCCTGGGAGGGGGCCAGCCCTGGGGGTTGGGAGTGCAGAGTGGCAGGGCACTGCTGGGGGAAGCTCGCAGAGCTGGGGCACTGCGGGCGGTGGGGTGGGGGACCAGACAGACAGACAGGCAGCTGTCGGGGGTGTGGACAGAGGGATGGACGGGAGAGATGTGTGGGGAGGTGGGTGGGGGAGGTCGCTGGCTCCCTTCCCCAGAGCTCACAGCCCTTGCACTCTGACTGACCCCCCGGGGAGAAGAGGAATAAGGGGGGGCACAGCACCCCTCGTGGGGGGGGGAAACGGGAGCATGTGGAGTCCGGGGGGGAGGAGCATTTACACAGAAAGCCCCGAAAAGCACCAGGGCAAAAAAGTCCCCAAGGTTCACAACGAGAAACGGGAACAAAAACAGGAAACAGGGACCAGGGGTGAGAGCAACCGCTCAGGGGACTGGGCCCCCCCAGCTGTCCCGGTGCCCCTCACTCCTGACCCGCAGCCCCTGCCAGCCCAGCCCTGCCTCCCTATCTCTGCCGGTGCCCCTCACTCCCAACTCGCAGCCCCTGCCAGCCCAGCCCTGCCCCCCCAGCTCTGCTGGTGCCCCTCACTCCCGACCCACAGCCCCTGCCAGCCCAGCCCTGCCTCCCTATCTCTGCCGGTGCCCCTCACTCCTGACCCCCAGCCACTGCTAGCCCAGCCCTGCCCCCCAGCTCTGCCGGTGCCCCTCACTCCCGACCTGCAGCCCCTGCCAGCCCAGCCCTGCTCCCACCAGCTCTGTTGCCTCTCAAGCCTAGCNTGCCCCCCCCCAGCTCTGCCGGTGCCCCTCACTCCCGACCCGCAGCCCCCTGCCAGCCCAGCCCTGCCCCCCCCAGCTCTGCCGGTGCCCCTCACTCCCGACCCGCAGCCCCCTGCCAGCGCACCCCGAGTACCTCGCAGAAGGTTTAACGTGAGCAGAGCTACAAGCAGCGGTCGCAGTTCAGGGTCCGGCGCCATCACTTCTCTGGGTGCCGCGTGGGGGTGGGTCACGTATTGTTCACTCATTTCCTTCCCCTCCTTCACCGCCCCCTTCACCGCCATGGGGCCATGGCTCACTGGGGCAGCCCCAGGGACGTCCCGAGCATCCTGTGTGGACTGGGCCTCTAGGGGGCGCTGCAGGGGTTGCCGTGGGGCAGGGAGCTCATCATGGGGCACTGGGGAGTGTCCTGCCGCAGGGAGCGGGCTCTCAGCAGGGGACGCTGTGGGGCAGGGGTGCCATGGGGCAGGGCAGGGGGCTCAGCAGGGGGCGCTGTGGGGCGGAGGAGGCCAGGGTGTCACTATGGGGCTGGCATGTGGATTGTTTTTCTCCTGGCTGCAGGCCGGATGTGGTCTGGTCTCAGCTCGCAGCCCTTGGCTGTTTGTCTGGAGTCACTTCCCCCCAGTCCCACCCGGGCGCCACCGTTAACCCTTCATGCCCCTGTGACGAACTGGGACTGTTCTTACTGTGGTCTGTGAATGCTGAGTGGGGAGTGTTGGCTGGGAAGGCAGGGGAGTGTGGCTAGGATGGTCTGCATTGGGGGAAGGGAGACTGGCCTTGAGGGAAGATACCTGAGCGTGAGAACCCAGGAAGGGGTTAGAGGCCAGGTGACACCTTTGACCGGGAAACTGAACAAAGGCTGGGGGAGGAGACGCTGGGGAGAGAGTTTTCAGGGCTGGCTGGTGGAAGGGCTGGGAGGCAGACGGGACTCTGACCTCCCAAGGGGGGCTGTGGTGCCCTGGGACCCCAAGATGCAACTAATTGAGGGGGGGGCTGTTGTCTGTGCCTGCAAGACCTGTCTTGGACTGTGTCCCTGTTGTCTAAATAAACCTTCTGCTTTACTGGCTGGCTGAGAGTCATGGTGAATTGCAGGAAGCCGGGGGTACAGGGCCGTGAGTCCCCCCACACTCCGTGACAATTGGTGGCAGTGGTGGGATCTACTGCACCCCATGGATGGCGCTTCCTGCAGTAAGTGACTGGGGAGCAGTAAAACGAAGGGGGATTGACGGGGACCAGGTGGGCTGAAGAGTCAGAGAGAGACGGTTTCAGGGGGCGATTAACCCCTGGGAGTGTGTGATCTGAGAGAAGGACTGTTGCAGTAACAGGGTTCCCCGGGGGATCGCAGCGAGCGGTTCCGGGGCGGAGGAGTCTGCAGCTCGACCCTGGCAGAGAGGGGGTGACCTGAAGAAGGGCTGGCACACTAGGGGTCCCCCTGGAATGGTGGAAAGCGGAGAGCACAGGCCGGCGAGTGGCCAGCAGGAGGATGGACGCTAAACGCCTTAAGAGCGACCTGGTGGAGCTGTGCAGGCAGAGGGGGCTGCGCATTGGGAGGTCCACCAAAGAACAGTTCATTGCCCAGCTGGAGGAGAGGGATCGCTTGGATGAACCGAGCCCTGTCCCTGAGGGAAGCCGCCTGGCGGATGCAGCGTGGGCCCCGGGGCCTGACATGGCTGGGAGGGGTCAGACTGCTGCCGAGGACATCCCGAGACCCTGCCTACCTATACCTAGGGGAGGGGTTGGGGGAACCCAGCGAATACCGAGGGCACCCTGACCCCAGCGGCCAGCAGGGGATCGTCCCGGCAGAGCTCCCCGTCCCGGGAGCGGATGCGGCTGGAATGTGAATGGGAGATAAGACTGAGGAGCAGTGGGGCCCCGGCTGCGGTGAGCGAGGGGGGGACCCAAGACTGCAAAGAGCTTTGATAAGTGCTTCCTGGCCCAGCGTAAGGAGGGGGAGGACATGGAGACCTTCCTGACGGCCTTTGAGAATACCTGCGAGCTGCTCCAGGTTGACCCTGCAGACAGGCTCCAGTTTCTCATCCCCTCACTGGACCCCACAGCCAGGGAGGTGTACAGCTGACTGAAAGGGGCGGAGACAGGGGACTACGAACTGTTCAGAAAGGCCCTGCTCCGCGAGTTTGGGCTCACCCCTGAGATGTACCGGAAAAGGTTCCGGAGTCAGCGTAAAACCCGTGAGGTCACATACCTACAACTAGCCACCCGGACGCAGGGGTATGCCCGCAAGTGGACAGCTGGGGCCCAAACTATAGAGGACCTGCTTGACCTATTCGTACTGGAGCACGTGTATGAGCAGTGCCCATCCGACCTGAGGCGATGGTTGATGGACCAAAAGCCAGAGAACCCACAGCACACAGGCCAGCTGGCTGACGAGTTTGTGAACAGCCTGGCAGGGGATAACAGGGAGGAGTCCCAAAGAAACAGTCCCACCACAACGCAGAGAGAGAGAGAGTCACCATGGGACCTCCCAGCGGGGAAATACAGAGAACGTCCACCAAAGGGGAACATCCAACGTCAGGTCCCTCCAACCGGCTCAAGGAGACCCATGGGACATGGGCTGCTATCACTGTGGCCAGAGAGATCACATACGGGCCCAGTGCCCCAGGGTCAGGGACAGACTGAGCAGACCAAACCCACAGAGGGTTGACTGGGTAGAGACCCGGCCGGGCGAGAGGCAGCATTCCCAGGGAAGGGGGGCTGGCAGAGTACCACCTGCTAAGGAGGGAGGAGAGCTCCAGGCCAGCTCCTCTGGGGGGCTGGATGCTCCAGACTCAGGCTTTTTGGTTTAAACGGTGGGCACGGGGCGGTCCCTGCGCAGCAAGTACCTTGTTCCCCTGGAGGTGGATGGGAGGAAAGTCAATGGATACTGGGATATGGGCACAGAGGTGACGCTGGCCCGGCCCGAGGTGGTGGCCCCAGATCAGGTGGTGCCCAACTCCTACCTGACCCTGACGGGGGTGGGCGGAACACCAGTCAAAGTGCCCCTGGCGAGGGTACACCTGAAGTGGGGGGCCAAGGAGGGCCCCAAAGATGTGGGGGTACACCCATATTTGCCCACTGAGGTGCTAATGGGGGGGACCTGGAGGACTGGCCCAGCAACTCCCAGGGTTCCCTGGTCATGACCCGCAGTCAGAGCCGGTGAGGGGCACTGCGCCCTGGCCTTGGGGGGGGTGCCTTGCCTGAGGCGCAGGACCCTAACCTGGTGGGGAGGGAACGCCCAGGGACACGGCTCAGGGAGGCTGCGGCTTCAGACCCAGCCGGTGAGAGAGAGCAGGTGGCCATCCTTGTTCCAGGCCGAGTTACAGAGAGATCCCTCCTTGCGGAAGATAAGGGACCTGGCCGACCGCAATGCGGTACAGACCATGGGGAGAGGTGGCCGGAAAAGGTTCCTGTGGGAGAAGGGGTTCCTGTACCGAGAATGGGCTCCCCCAGGGAAAATGGAGTCAGGGGGGATCAGGAGGCAGCTGG
Organism: Trachemys scripta elegans; assembly: GCF_013100865.1. Classification (NCBI taxonomy): domain Eukaryota; kingdom Metazoa; phylum Chordata; order Testudines; family Emydidae; genus Trachemys; species Trachemys scripta. The sequence goes on along the minus strand of NC_048301.1, from coordinate 140,230,947 downwards.
TGGTACCCCAGAAGTATCGCCGCCAGCTGCTGTGCCGGGCCCATGACATTCCCCTCTCAGGGCACCAGGGAACCTGGCGTACCCAGCAGAGGCTGCTACGGAGCTTTTACTGGCCTGGGGTCTTTGTTACTGTCCGACAGTACTGCGGATCCTGTGACCCCTGTCAGAGGGGGAGGAAGGCCTGGGACAAGGGGAAAACAGCTTTAGGACCCTTGCCCAGCATAGAGGAGCCTTTCCAGAGGGTGGCCCAGGTTAAAAGGGCGGCTCTGAATCAAGAGAGCCCAAGGCACAGACCTCCAGACTGGAGCGCTGGGAGAAGGCCCCAGCCCAGTTGGCATCCCAGGGGTATTGGGGTGGGGAAAGGGAACAGGCCGAATAAACCTTCCCACATGCGAACTGCGAGGGCCATCAAGCACCCCCGACCTAAGGGGGGGCGTGAAACTGGAGGGGCCTGGTGTAATTCTCACCAAGGAATGGGAGGGATGCGGGGGCATCCATGGGAACGGGGGTAGGTTCGAACTTCCCCGGGTCACTGGCTAAAGTGACCCCGCTCAGTTCGGTCTCGAAGGGGGGAGAGATGTGACGAACTGGGACTGTTCTTACTGTGGTCTGTGAATGCTGACAGGGGAGTGTGGCTAGGATAGTCTGCATTGGGGGATGGGAGACTGACCGAGGGAAAATACCTGAACGTGTAACAGGAGAACCCAGGAAGGGGTTGGAGGCCAGGTGACACATTTGCCTGGGAAACTGAACAAAGGCTGTGGGAGGAGACGCTGGGGAGAGAGTTTTCGGAGCTGGCTGGGGAGATGGCTGGGAGGCAGACAGGGCTCTGACCTCCTGTAGGACTCATGAATGAAATTGTTTTTAATTGTTCACAGTTTATGAATGAAACAATATTCATTCATAAAACCGGTTACCCCAATAACTGGCTAATTAACAATTAAAATGCTTGTTAAGAGCCATAGCTGTTCAGTCAGCTGCCTTTGTAAGTTTCACTATCAATCCAATTCCTGCTTAAATCACTGAGGCTGGGTCTACACTACCCTCCTGAATCGGCGGGTAGAAATCGATCTCTCGGAGTTCGAATTATCGCGTCTCGTCGGGACGCGACAATCGATCCCCGAATCGACGGTCTTACTCCACCAGCGGAGATGGGAGTAAGCGCCGTCGACGGGGAGCCGCGGAGGTCGATTTTGCCACCGTCCTCACAGCGGGGTAAGTTGGCTCTGATGGGTTGAATTCAGCTACGCTATTCGCGTAGCTGAATTTGCGTATCTTAAATCGACCCCCCCCGTAGTGAAGACCTGCCCTGAGACTTGCACTGTTTCAGTATTGTAACTTCTGTTCACCATTTATTACACTTGTCTATATTGTAACTTCTGTTCACTGTTTGCCATATTGTAATTCAAACCCCATTTTAAAACGCTTACTCCGTTTTGTCAGGGCTTGCTGCAACCTTCATTTTTGCAAACCCGGCTGTAATCTTATTAGTTTAGTTTAGATGTGTGAATGAGGGATGTATGGATGATGGACTCAACCTCCAGCCCCAGCCTGTCCTGATGAAATAGAGTTCAAACACCAAGGGCTGAAGATGCGGACAAGAGCCCTAACAAAGTAAGAAGAATCCACCCTAAAAAGAAAAGGTACAATAGAAGGAAGATCAAAGCCCGGTCCCAGGCTGAAAGTCATGTCTGCAATTGACGGGTGATCAATCACCAAACCCAGAGGCAGCGTGACACAGCAAGACCTAGAGACTCTGGATTCAAACTAAAGCCTACAAAAAGGATGGGTGAGATGGAAAACTTTGGAGGAGGGTAACATTCTGCTGCCAACATGGAAGGGCATCGGTGCGCCCAACAGAGACCCAGCTCGTCCTTGTGCCCGGCTTTCCTGGCCAGTTACCGCCACGAGCTACGAACCCAAGCTGCAAACTCAAGCCACAGACTCACGCAGGATTGGTAACTATGCAGCAGCTGCAGAACATCTGATGGGTGTGTGTGTGTGTGTGTGTGTGTGTGTGTAGGTATTAGGTATAAGATGTATGTATAAGGATTAAGATATTAGTTATTGGTCATAAATCAAATTGTTATCATAATAAATGTGGCATCTTTATCTTGTCCCCTTTAATAAGATCCTGCTAGTTTTTATTGGTATAACACTCCCAAGGGGCTGGGGTGCCCTGGGACCCCAAAATGGACCTAACTGAGGGGTCCTGTTGTCTGTACCTGCAAGACCTGTCTTGGACTACGTTCCTGTCGTCTAAATAAATCTTCTGCTTTACTGGCTAGCTGAGAGTCATGGTGAATCGCAGGAAGCTGGGGGTGCCGGGCCTTGTGTCCCTCCACACTCCGTGACAGCCCCCCCTGCAGCCCCCCACCTCCTGAGCCCCTCCCTTCCCCTCTCTCTGAGTCACCCCACACACACACTCATAGGGCACTGTTGGGGGGAAGTTCACAGCTCCACGACCTTCTGCTGGAGTGGGTTAGAGCAGGAGAGGCTGGGAGCCAGGATTCCTGCGTTCTCTCCTGGCGCTGGGTGGGAAGTGGGGTCTAGTGGTTAGAGCAGGGGGGAGGGCTGGGAGCCAGAACATAAGAGCGGCCAGACTCCATCAGATCAAGGGTCCATCTAGCCCAGTATCCTGTCTGCCGACCGCGGCCAATGCCAGGTGCCCCAGAGGGAATTAACAGAACAGGGAATCATCAAGTGATCCATCGCCTGTCGCCCATTCCCAGCTCCTGGCAAATAGAGGCTGGGACACCCTCCCCGCCCAGCCTGGCTAATAGCCAGTGATGGACCTGTCCTCCATGAACTTCTCTAGTTCTTTTTTGAACCTTGTTATAGTCTTGGCCTTCACAACATCCTCTGACAAGGAGTTCCACAGGTTAACGGTATGTTGTGTGAAGAAATACTTCCTTGTGTTTCTTTTAAACCTGCTGCCTGTTAATTTCCTTGGGTGACCCCTAGTTCTTGTGTTACGAGAACGGGGGTCCCGGACTCACAGACCTCGTGCCCCTCAGCTCCGTGTGGCCCCTGGGGCTGACCCCCCTTCAGCATGACAGCCCTCTGCGAAGGTCACACGCTGTCGCACTGGAGTTAGGCCTCCTGGGATCACATCTCTGAGTCTCCAGCAAGCCTGGCTCTGCCGTGGGCCCCCTCAGGGAGTCCCCTCACTCTGCCCCCCATGGCTCCCACCCCCAGGGGGAGCCAGGGCCCCCGATCTCCAGCCTGCAGAGACTCTCAGCCAGCGTAACACGGGGGGTTACTGAACATCTGATCCCAGCCCAAGCAGTTCTCAGGGCCCAGGCCTGGCCTCCCTCAGCACCGTACATGTAGGTCTCTCCTGCGTCCAGGGGGGCTCTGGCTGTTCCCTCCCCAGCCCAGCCGCCCCTTCCTTCCAGCCGGTCATCCGGTATCATCTCCCCCAACAGCTTCTCCCGTCCCAGGTGAACAGGTCGCTGGGGCCCTCTCTCCTCCGGCCTTTGTTCCCCTCTGCCTGGAACTGGCTGGTCAGGTCACCGGCGTCCTCTCTCCTCAGCCGTGTGTGCTCCCGCTGGCCCAAACTACTGACCCCCGAGCTGGTCACACCTGGTCCTCTGTAACAACAAACCCTCTCCCACCACCTCGTGACACACAGGGAAACTGAGGCACACACCACACTCACACAAAATGCTAAGAAACCCCCCCACGTCATCACATCTCTCCCCGCTTCATGACTGAGCTGAGCGGGGTCACTCCAGCCAGCGACCCGGGGAAGTTCAGGGCCCCTTCTCTGGGACAACGCATTGGCTGTAACATCCGTGCTCCCCTTAACACGGACACCCCCATGGCATCATCCTGGCAGATCAGATGCCTCCCTAGGGCTTGGCATTGACCCCTTTCATCCAGGACAGCCCTGCCCTGCCTCTGAGGTGTCCAGTGAACGCCATAAAGGGTGTGTCCAAGTCTGGCTTTACCAGGACCGGCCCCTGGGTTAGAGCCTCCTCCATGTCCCCCTGGCACGGCTCGGTCCAGACCCCCTTGTCCAGCTCCCCTGTGATGGGAGCTAAAGTGGGGCACAAACCTCCAGTCCCCTTAGAGACCTGGGCCTGCTTCCTGGTTCGGGAACCCCCTCCCCCTTGGCTGGCTCTGGCTTTAGGCGGCTGCTCCGCACCTTGGGGCCCAGGTACGACACCTCGGCCAGCCCCTTTACCCACCACCACCAGCATGACTCTCAGCTCTCCCAGGTCCTGGCTGTTCCTCAGGGACTGTGAACAGGGAAGACCTCCCCTGCCCCGTGGGCAGAGCCCAGGATGGCTGGCGCCCGGCTGCGGGTACAAACGCAGCCCCTCTGATGCCTGCCGGCAGGCAGGGGTTAGCCAGGCAGAGAACGATTGATTCCAGCAGGAATCAGAGACTCATAGACTTTAGGGTCAGAAGGGACCATTATGATCATCCAGTCCGACCTCCTGCACAAGGCCACAGAATCTCACCCACCCGCTCCCGTAACAAACCCCTGACCTATGTCTGAGCTACTGAAGTCTTCAAATCATGGTTTAAGGACCTCAAGGTGCAGAGACTCCTCCAGCAAGTGACCCGTGCCCCACGCTGCAGAGAAAGGCGAAAAACCTCCAGGGCCTCTGCCAATCTGCCCTGGAGGAAAATTCCTTCCCGACCCCAAATATGGCGATCAGCTAAACCCTGAGCATGTGGGCAAGACTCACCAGCCAGCACCCAGGAAAGAATTATCTGTAGTAACTCAGATCCCACCCCGTCTAACATCCCTTCACAGGCCATTGGGCATATTTACCGCTAATAGTCAGAGATCAATTAATTGCCAAAATGAGGCTATCCCATCATACCATCCCCTCCATAAACTTATCAAGCTTAGTCTTGAAGCCAGATGTGTCTCTTGCCCCCACTGTTCCCCTTGGCAGACTGTTCCAGAACTTCACTCCTCTGATGGTTACAAACCTTCGTCTAATTTGAAGTCTAAACTTCCTGATGGTCAGTTTATATCCATTTGTTCTTATGTCCACACTGGTACTGAGCTTAAATAATTCCTCTCCCTCCCTGGTATTTATCCCTCGGATATATTTATAGAGAGCAATCATATCTCCCCTCAGCCTTCTTTTGGTTAGGCTAAACAAGCCGAGCTCTTGGAGTCTCCTTTCATAAGACAGGGTTTCCATTCCTCGGATCATCCTCGTAGCCCTTCTCTGTACCTGTTCCAGTCTGAATTCATCCTTCTTAAACATGGGAGACCAGAACTGCACACAGTATTCCAGATGAGGTCTCACCAGTGCCTTGTATAACGGTACTAACACCTCCTTATCTCTACTGGAAATACCTCGCCTGATGCATCCCAAGACCGCATTAGCTTTTTTCACGGCCATATCACATTGGCGGCTCATAGTCATCCTGTGATCAACCAAGACTCCGAGGTCCTTCTCCTCCTCTGTTACTTCCGACTGATGCGTCCCCAGCTTATAACCAAAATTCTTGTTATTAATCCCTAAATGTATGACCTTGCACGTGACCAGGACGCCGGCTGGAAAGATTCACTTTCCCCTTCTCCTGCCCACACCCATGGCCGCCCCGTCTCCCCAGCTCCACCACATCGACATGGTGCTGACCACATCCGGCTGGGACCTACCAGCACAACTCACCTCCATCCGCTGGCTGCTGCTTTCAGAGCCTGTCCCAGGTGCCCTTTGCCCCGAGCCGAGACCCCTCTTCCAGTGCCCCGTTTCTGGGACAGTAAACGCTGAGCAGCCCCCTCGCCGGGTGCACTGGACCCCCCCCCCCCAATGGGACATCGCCAACAGCCACCCTCTGATCCCGCAAGGTTGTTTTCCCTCGGGGCGCCTGGTCCTGGTACCGGGTTGCTTCTCTCACCAGGCTCCTTCCCCAGGGTCTTGCCCTTGGCTTCTTCCAGGAGGGATCCTTCTGTGGCTAGGTCTGGAATTCAGCGGCTGGAATCGGGGCCCAGCCCCCGTTGGCCGTGCCTCAGTTTCCCCACCTCATGACAAAGTCTTGGTCTCAGCCCGGTTAAGCCCCGTCCCTGGGAACTCGCCCCCCTGCTTGAAGTGTTACGTCCCCCGCAGGGTAGATCGCTGAGGTCAGGCCGAGCGGGCACCGTATGGCCAGTTCTCCGTCCCGTCCCCCATCAGCACCTCCGCTGGCAGCGAATTGGGCACCCCAACCCCTTTGGGGTCCCCCATTTAGATGCACTCACCACCCCCCTCATAGTGAGGTTTGCACTGGGCACTGCGTCTCCCAGGCCCACCTTGGCTGCACCTGCGTCTCCCCAGTGCCCGCGTCCCAGGGCCCCCAGACCTCCCTCCCAGCTACCCCTACCGGGCTCCCCTCTGGGCCCCCCGTCTGGAGGTGCGAGATCCCGGCTCTCGGTTTTGCTCTTTGGCGGTTACGGTCACAGGGTCCGGATCCAGTTTGAAAGAGACAGTTCACTTCCCAAGCGTATACTCCTTCCTCTGCGCCCGGTTACCGGCCCTCTTCCCTTCGCCACATGAACCTTTAAAGGGGGGGTCTCTGGGTGACTCCCCCACCCCCCTATTACACCCATCCTCAGCAGAGGTGGCCCGGCGCCCTTTCCCCCCGTGCGGATTCTCCCAGCAGGGTGGTGACCTCCTCGGGTGACGCCAAGGGTTGTACACCCCACTTAGGAATCTAGGGTCCCTGTGGAATGGGCATCTTGGGGCCCTTCCCCATGGCCAGTCCTCTAGGCCCCCCTCTTCTCCGACTCCAGTTCCCATCTCTTCACATCCAGATAGGGAAATCCCCCCCGTGCTGGTGGCCCCCCCGCTACTCCCAGGAGCCCCGCTGGGATCTGGCTCTTGCTCTCGGCCTGGTCATTCTCTGCCAGCCGGGCAATCCACTGCCCCGGGCGACCCCCCAGCGCTCAGCCCTCTCGCCCTGCACCCACTGGAGCGTCCCTTTTAGGGAATTGGTTCTAGGCCATTTCCTCGCTGGTTCCTTCCATTTCCTTGTTTTATCGCCGGCAGCCCCTCGCTGCAAAGCGCCGGTGCTCGCAGCCAGCCGTCGACAGCGTGCATCCGCCAACCATCCTCGGCTACCACGTTGTCACGGACTCACAGCCACGAGCTCTCTCCCGGTCAGTGCGGTTCCTGGGAGGAACCCCCTTCGGCGAGACAGCCCTCCACGAAGGTTGCACCCTCTTGCCGGGGTCGCCCTCTGGCCCCGCCGCCTCCTAGAACCGCACCGGTCAGCTTTCTGCCTGCCCGTGTCTGCCACGGGGCTCCTTGGGGGGGCACTGTGGGTAGTTCTCTGAAAACATCAACTCGCTGTGCAGTGGCCGTCGCAAAGCGAATTGGGAATCGTTAGGAAAGGGATAGAGAATAAGACAGAAAATATCATGTTGCCTCTCTAGAAGTCCATGGTACGCCCACATCTTGAACACTGCGTGCAGATGTGCTCGCCCCATCTCAAAAACCATCTATTGGAATTGGGGAAGTGGCTGTGACGAAGTGGGAATGTTCTTAATGTTTTCTCTGAATACTGTGCGGGTGCCTCAGTTTCCCCTATGCCTTTCTTAAGTATCTAGCTGGTGGGATCAGAGCAGGGCCGGCTCCAGGGTTTTGGGCGCCCCAAGCAGCCAAAATAAAAAATAAAAAAGCCGTGATCGCGATCTGCGGCGGCAATTCTGCCGGAGGTCCTTCGCTCGGAGCGGGAGTGAGGGACCGTCCGCTGAATTGCCGCCGAATAGCTGGACCTGCCGCCCCTCTCTGGAGTGGCCGCCCCAAGCACCTGCTTGCCAAGCTGGTGCCTGGAGCCCGCCCTGGATCAGAGGGTGTGGTTGGTGCAGAGCCCGAGAGGGCCAGTGCGATGGTGTCTGCACAGAGAATGGCCCACGCTCTGTCTCCTGGGCCCCTCCCCTGCAAGGTGCCAACTGAAGGTGTTGGAGAACAAAGAGATCAGGTGACCTCCTGGTCTGGGAAAGAGACAAAGGCCAGAGGAGGGGCTGGAGAGTTGCAGTTTGGAGCTGGCTGGGGAAACGGAGGGAGCCCCAGGGCTGGGGTCTAAGCTCCCTGCCCCCCAAGATGGACCTGACTGAGGGGTCCTGTTGTCTGTACCTACACGCTCCATGTTGGACTGTGTTCCTGTCGTCTAATAAACCCTCTGTGTTACTGGCTGGCTGAGTGTCCCGAGGAATCGCAGGAAGAGGGGTGCAGGGCCCCGACTCCCCCACACTCCGCGACGGTGGCATTGGCCGCGGTCGGCAGACAGGACACCGGGCTGGATGGACCTTTGGCCTGACCCAGTCTGGCCGTTCTTCTGGATCACTTCTGGAGCCTTTTTGAAATATTGGCGTCACATTAGCTCTCCTCCAGTCACCGGGTACAGGAGCGGATTGAAGTAACAGGTTACACACCACGGTGCTGCTCCAGTCACCGGGTACAGGGGCGGATTGAAGTAACAGGTTACACACCACGGTGCTGCTCCAGTCACCGGGTACAGGAGCGGATTGAAGTAACAGGTTACACACCACGGTGCTGCTCCAGTCACC